>NC_143031.1:4905000-5272500 GCF_057628025.1 Oncorhynchus mykiss | reverse complement strand
TGTTTAATTATTTGCTATTTTATTTTCTATTTTCTATTTTTTACTCATCTATTTTTTTTTACTTAACACTTATTTTTTAATTAGTTTATTAACTTCTTAAAGGTATTATTGGTTAAGGGCTTGTCAGTAAGAATTTCACTGTAAGGAAACCTGTTGTATTCAGTGCAGGTGACAAATCAAATTTGATTTGATGATGTGATTTGATTTGATCACGTTTGTTCGTGACGTTTTATTCCAAAGAGAGATTGTGAGACATAGTGAGAGAGAGAGAGTGAGATTGTGAGAGATAGTGAGAGAGAGAGAGCGAGAGAGAGAGATTGTGAGAGATAGTGAGAGAGAGAGATACAGATTGTGAGAGATAGTGAGAGAGAGAGATACAGATTGTGAGAGATAGTGAGAGAGAGAGAGAGAGAGAGAGAGATTGTGAGACATAGTGAGAGAGAGAGAGTGAGATTGTGAGAGATAGTGAGAGAGAGAGAGCGAGAGAGAGAGAGAGATTGTGAGAGATAGTGAGAGAGAGAGATACAGATTGTGAGAGATAGTGAGAGAGAGAGAGCGAGAGAGAGAGATTGTGAGAGATAGTGAGAGAGAGAGATACAGATTGTGAGAGATAGTGAGAGAGAGAGATACAGATTGTGAGAGATAGTGAGAGAGAGAGAGCGAGAGAGAGAGATTGTGAGAGATAGTGAGAGAGAGAGAGTGAGATTGTGAGAGATAGTGAGAGAGAGAGAGCGAGAGATACAGATTGTGAGAGATAGTGAGAGAGAGAAAGTGAGAGAGAGAGATTGTGAGAGATAGTGAGAGAGAGAGATACAGATTGTGAGAGATAGTGAGAGAGAGAGAGTGAGAGAGAGAGATTGTGAGAGATAGTGAGAGAGAGAGATACAGATTGTGAGAGATAGTGAGAGAGAGAGAGCGAGAGAGAGAGATTGTGAGAGATAGTGAGAGAGAGAGATACAGATTGTGAGAGATAGTGAGAGAGAGAGAGTGAGAGAGAGAGATTGTGAGAGATAGTGAGAGAGAGAGATACAGATTGTGAGAGATAGTGAGAGAGAGAGAGCGAGAGAGAGAGATTGTGAGAGATAGTGAGAGAGAGAGATACAGATTGTGAGAGATAGTGAGAGAGAGAGATACAGATTGTGAGAGATAGTGAGAGAGAGAGAGAGAGAGAGAGAGATTGTGAGACATAGTGAGAGGGAGAGAGAGAGATTGTGAGAGATAGTGAGAGAGAGAGAGCGAGAGAGAGAGATTGTGAGAGATAGTGAGAGAGAGAAATACAGATTGTGAGAGATAGTGAGAGAGAGTGAGAGAGAGAGCGATAGTGAGAGATAGTGAGAGAGAGAGAGATAGTGAGAGATAGTGAGAGAGAGAGAGTGAGATTGTGAGAGATAGTGAGAGAGAGAGAGTGAGATTGTGAGAGATAGTGAGAGAGAGAGATACAGATTGTGAGAGATAGTGAGAGAGAGAGAGTGAGATTGTGAGAGATAGTGAGAGAGAGAGAGTGAGATTGTGAGAGATAGTGAGAGAGAGAGAGCGAGAGAGAGAGATTGTGAGAGATAGTGAGAGAGAGAGATACAGATTGTGAGAGATAGTGAGAGAGAGAGAGCGAGAGAGAGAGATTGTGAGAGATAGTGAGAGAGAGAGAGTGAGATTGTGAGAGATAGTGAGAGAGAGAGAGAGAGAGAGAGAGAGATTGTGAGACATAGTGAGAGGGAGAGAGTGAGATTGTGAGAGATAGTGAGAGAGAGAGAGCGAGAGAGAGAGATTGTGAGAGATAGTGAGAGAGAGCGATACAGATTGTGAGAGCTAGTGAGAGAGAGAGATACAGATTGTGAGAGATAGTGAGAGAGAGAGATACAGATTGTGAGAGATAGTGAGAGAGAGAGAGAGAGAGAGAGAGATTGTGAGACATAGTGAGAGAGAGAGAGAGAGATTGTGAGAGATAGTGAGAGAGAGAGAGCGAGAGAGAGAGATTGTGAGAGATAGTGAGAGAGAGAGAGATACAGATTGTGAGAGATAGTGAGAGAGAGAGATACAGATTGTGAGAGATAGTGAGAGAGAGAGCGAGAGAGAGAGAGATTGTGAGAGATAGTGAGAGAGAGAGATTCAGATTGTGAGAGATAGTGAGAGAGAGAGAGTGAGATTGTGAGAGATAGTGAGAGAGAGAGAGAGAGAGAGAGAGAGATTGTGAGAGATAGTGAGAGAGAGAGAAAGAGAGATTGTGAGAGTAACTGAGTGTCTACAGTGAGAGATTGCAGTTGATTAATATCAGTAGGCTGTTTGGTCTGTGTGCAGGTAGTGAACCTGACTGGCTAAGGGTTTGGGTTGCTAGTTCCAATCCTAACCATAATTATGCCATAAGCTACTTTTGTGTGAAATACACTTCCACCACTACATCAGGTAAAGACATTTCAAGTAGCTACACTTAACACCTCACCGATACTGATTGCGAAAGCTACAAACCCAAATCGTCTCGGGAAATGTAGCTGACAAAATCTGGGCTGATTGAATCATTGTTATGCATGTCTTTTCATTTCCACTGGAGATTATGCCCTTCGCCTCCACTACAGAGCACAAAAGTACCAAACGACAAAAACGTTTTCACAGGTCAACACAGTCGTCCCCCCACCCCCCCATGCTGCAGAGATAAATCTCCAGCCAGGGTTGCCATGTATGCAGTTTTGTGGTTTATTGAGGTACTTTGAAAACGTTGCCGTAGGTGAAAAGTTTTGGTTGCCAAGTTTGCAAGTTTCAAATGTTACCTCTATATTACCAAGAGAGCACATATAGATATATATATATATATATTTTTTTTAAAGACATCAATTTCCCTGTAATCTGCTGAAATTGTGCTAGTTTTTTTTCAGGCTTGTAAATGTGGGTTTTTCTGTGTAGATTTAATATACACTTTAAATTGACCTGGCAAGCCTGTCCCTGCCTGATCACCACTAAAGTAGCTGTGCAGCACGAAGGAAGAGGAGGATGGCTGCAGACGTTGGCCTTCAATGCAAGAAGGTAAGCTATTAACTCAACTGTTTTTGCCCCCAAAAAATGCTATGTGTATTTGGGTGTATTGGTTAAGCCATGTAGGTTCTTACTGTCTTTATTTTTATTAATTCATCTTATGTCACGTAGGTCATTCGATTGATATCCAACATGCCTTGACGATGTCCGAAAGCCGCACTGTGTCAGATATACTGCGTCATGACATAAATTGGAAAACAAACAATTCATGAATGTTCAATTGTTACTTTTCGTAAAGGGAGAGAACATTTAATAAATACCTGACATGACACAAACAAGGGCAGCATCTGAACAGGGGGAAACATAACGACAATAATGCTGACACGGGGATCAAACTGAGGAACAGACAGATATAGGAGGGGCAATCAACAAAGTAATGGAGTCCAGGTGAGTCCAAAGAAGGGCAGGTGTGCTTAACGATGGTGACAGGTGTGCTTAACGATGGTGACAGGTGAGCGTAATGATGTTGACAGGTGAGCGTAATGATGGTGACAGGTGAGCGTAATGATGGTGACAGGTGAGCGTAATGATGGTGACAGGTGTGAGTAATGATGGTGACAGGTGAGTGTAATGATGGTGACAGGTGTGAGTAATGATGGTGACAGGTGAGCTTAATGATGGTGACAGGTGTGCTTGACGATGGTGACAGGTGTGAGTAATGATGGTGACAGGTGAGCGTAATGACGGTGACAGGTGAGCGTAATGATGGTGACAGGTGAGCGTAATGATGGTGACAGGTGTGCTTAACGATGGTGACAGGTGTGAGTAATGATGGTGACAGGTGAGCGTAATGATGGTGACAGGTGAGCGTAATGATGGTGACAGGTGTGAGTAATGATGGTGACAGGTGAGTGTAATGATGGTGACAGGTGTGAGTAATGATGGTGACAGGTGTTATAGTACATCTCCAGAGTGTCAGTACATCTCCAGAGTGTTAGTACATCTCCAGAGTGTTATAGTACATCTCCAGAGTGTTATAGTACATCTCCAGAGTGTTAGTACATCTCCAGAGTGTTAGTACATCTCCAGAGTGTTAGTACATCTCCAGAGTGTTAGTACATCTCCAGAGTGTTATAGTACATCTCCAGAGTGTTATAGTACATCTCCAGAGTGTCATAGTACATCTCCAGAGTGTTATAGTACATCTCCAGAGTGTTATAGTACATCTCCAGAGTGTTATAGTACATCTCCAGAGTGTTAGTACATCTCCAGAGTGTTATAGTACATCTCCAGAGTGTTATAGTACATCTCCAGAGTGTTATAGTACATCTCCAGAGTGTTATAGTACATCTCCAGAGTGTTAGTACATCTCCAGAGTGTTATAGTTCATCTCCAGAGTGTTATAGTACATCTCCAGAGTGTTAGTACATCTCCAGAGTGTTATAGTACATCTCCAGAGTGTTATAGTACATCTCCAGAGTGTTATAGTACATCTCCAGAGTGTTATAGTACATCTCCAGAGTGTTAGTACATCTCCAGAGTGTTATAGTACATCTCCAGAGTGTTATAGTACATCTCCAGAGTGTTAGTACATCTCCAGAGTGTTAGTACATCTCCAGAGTGTTATAGTACATCTCCAGAGTGTTATAGTACATCTCCAGAGTGTTATAGTACATCTCCAGAGTGTTATAGTACATCTCCAGAGTGTTATAGTACATCTCCAGAGTGTTATAGTACATCTCCAGAGTGTTATAGTACATCTCCAGAGTGTTATAGTACATCTCCAGAGTGTTATAGTACATCTCCAGAGTGTTAGTACATCTCCAGAGTGTTAGTACATCTCCAGAGTGTTAGTACATCTCCAGAGTGTTATAGTACATCTCCAGAGTGTTATAGTACATCTCCAGAGTGTTAGTACATCTCCAGAGTGTTATAGTTCATCTCCAGAGTGTTATAGTACATCTCCAGAGTGTTAGTACATCTCCAGAGTGTTAGTACATCTCCAGAGTGATAGTACATCTCCAGAGTGTTATAGTACATCTCCAGAGTGTTATAGTACATCTCCAGAGTGTTATAGTACATCTCCAGAGTGTTATAGTACATCTCCAGAGTGTTAGTACATCTCCAGAGTGTTATAGTTCATCTCCAGAGTGTTATAGTACATCTCCAGAGTGTTAGTACATCTCCAGAGTGTTAGTACATCTCCAGAGTGATAGTACATCTCCAGAGTGTTATAGTACATCTCCAGAGTGTTATAGTACATCTCCAGAGTGTTATAGTACATCTCCAGAGTGTTATAGTACATCTCCAGAGTGTTATAGTACATCTCCAGAGTGTTAGTACATCTCCAGAGTGTTAGTACATCTCCAGAGTGTTATAGTACATCTCCAGAGTGTTATAGTACATCTCCAGAGTGTTATAGTACATCTCCAGAGTGTTAGTACATCTCCAGAGTGTTATAGTTCATCTCCAGAGTGTTATAGTACATCTCCAGAGTGTTAGTACATCTCCAGAGTGTTAGTACATCTCCAGAGTGATAGTACATCTCCAGAGTGTTAGTACATCTCCAGAGTGTTATAGTACATCTCCAGAGTGTTATAGTACATCTCCAGAGTGTTATAGTACATCTCCAGAGTGTTATAGTTCATCTCCAGAGTGTTAGTACATTTCCAGAGTGTTAGTACATCTCCAGAGTGTTATAGTACATCTCCAGAGTGTTATAGTACATCTCCAGAGTGTTATAGTACATCTCCAGAGTGTTAGTACATCTCCAGAGTGTTAGTACATCTCAAGAGTGTTATAGTACATCTCCAGAGTGTTAGTACATTTCCAGAGTGTTAGTACATCTCCAGAGTGTTATAGTACATCTCCAGAGTGTTATAGTACATCTCCAGAGTGTTATAGTACATCTCCAGAGTGTTAGTACATCTCCAGAGTGTTATAGTACATCTCCAGAGTGTCAGTACATCTCCAGAGTGTTATAGTACATCTCCAGAGTGTTATAGTACATCTCCAGAGTGTTAGTACATCTCCAGAGTGTTATAGTACATCTCCAGAGTGTTATAGTACATCTCCAGAGTGTTATAGTACATCTCCAGAGTGTTATTGTACATCTCCAGAGTGTTAGTACATCTCCAGAGTGTTATAGTACATCTCCAGAGTGTTATAGTACATCTCCAGAGTGTTATAGTACATCTCCAGAGTGTTAGTACATCTCCAGAGTGTTATAGTACATCTCCAGAGTGTTATTGTACATCTCCAGAGTGTTAGTACATCTCCAGAGTGTTATAGTACATCTCCAGAGTGTTATAGTACATCTCCAGAGTGTTATAGTACATCTCCAGAGTGTTATAGTACATCTCCAGAGTGTTATAGTACATCTCCAGAGTGTTAGTACATCTCCAGAGTGTTAGTACATCTCCAGAGTGTTAGTACATCTCCAGAGTGATATAGTACATCTCCAGAGTGTTATAGTACATCTCCAGAGTGTTAGTACATCTCCAGAGTGTTATAGTACATCTCCAGAGTGTTATAGTACATCTCCAGAGTGTTATAGTACATCTCCAGAGTGTTATAGTACATCTCCAGAGTGTCAGTACATCTCCATAGTGTTATAGTACATCTCCAGAGTGTCAGTACATCTCCAGAGTGTTAGTACATCTCCAGAGTGTTATAGTACATCTCCAGAGTGTTATAGTACATCTCCAGAGTGTTAGTACATCTCCAGAGTGTTAGTACATCTCCAGAGTGTCAGTACATCTCCAGAGTGTTATAGTACATCTCCAGAGTGTTATAGTACATCTCCAGAGTGTCAGTACATCTCCAGAGTGTTAGTACATCTCCAGAGTGTTAGTACATCTCCAGAGTGTTATAGTACATCTCCAGAGTGTTATAGTACATATCCAGAGTGTTATAGTACATCTCCAGAGTGTTATAGTACATCTCCAGAGTGTTATAGTACATCTCCAGAGTGTTATAGTACATCTCCAGAGTGTTATAGTACATCTCCAGTGTGTTAGTACATATCCAGAGTGTTATAGTACATCTCCAGAGTGTTAGTACATCTCCAGAGTGTTATAGTACATCTCCAGAGTGTTATAGTACATCTCCAGAGTGTTATAGTACATCTCCAGAGTGTTATAGTACATCTCCAGAGTGTTAGTACATCTCCAGAGTGTTATAGTTCATCTCCAGAGTGTTAGTACATCTCCAGAGTGTTAGTTCATCTCCAGAGTGTTAGTACATCTCCAGAGTGTTAGTACATCTCCAGAGTGTTATAGTACATCTCCAGAGTGTTAGTACATTTCCAGAGTGTTAGTACATCTCCAGAGTGTTATAGTACATCTCCAGAGTGTTATAGTACATCTCCAGAGTGTTAGTACATCTCCAGAGTGTTAGTTCATCTCCAGAGTGTTAGTACATCTCCAGAGTGTTAGTACATCTCCAGAGTGTTAGTACATCTCCAGAGTGTTATAGTACATCTCCAGAGTGTTAGTACATTTCCAGAGTGTTAGTACATCTCCATAGTGTTATAGTACATCTCCAGAGTGTTATAGTACATCTCAAGAGTGTTATAGTACATCTCCAGAGTGTTATAGTACATCTCCAGAGTGTTATAGTACATCTCCAGAGTGTTATAGTACATCTCCAGAGTGTTATAGTACATCTCCAGAGTGTTATAGTACATCTCCAGAGTGTTATAGTACATCTCCAGAGTGTTATAGTACATCTCCAGAGTATTATAGTACATCTCCAGAGTGTTATAGTACATCTCCAGAGTGTTATAGTACATCTCCAGAGTGTCAGTACATCTCCAGAGTGTTAGTACATCTCCAGAGTGTCAGTACATCTCCAGAGTGTTATAGTACATCTCCAGAGTGTTATAGTACATCTCCAGAGTGTCAGTACATCTCCAGAGTGTTAGTACATCTCCAGAGTGTCAGTACATCTCCAGAGTGTTAGTACATCTCCAGAGTGTTATGGTACATCCCCAGAGTGTTAGTACATCTCCAGAGTGTTATAGTACATCTCCAGAGTGTCAGTACATCTCCAGAGTGTTATAGTACATCTCCAGAGTGTTAGTACATCTCCAGAGTGTTATAGTACATCTCCAGAGTGTTAGTACATCTCCAGAGTGTTATAGTTCATCTCCAGAGTGTTAGTACATCTCCAGAGTGTTATAGTACATCTCCAGAGTGTTAGTACATCTCCAGAGTGTTATAGTTCATCTCCAGAGTGTTAGTACATCTCCAGAGTGTTAGTACATCTCCAGAGTGTTATAGTTCATCTCCAGAGTGTTAGTACATCTCCAGAGTGTCAGTACATCTCCAGAGTGTTATAGTACATCTCCAGAGTGTTAGTACATCTCCAGAGTGTTATAGTACATCTCCAGAGTGTTAGTACATCTCCAGAGTGTTATAGTACATCTCCAGAGTGTTAGTACATCTCCAGAGTGTTATAGTACATCTCCAGAGTGTTATGGTACATCCCCAGAGTGTTAGTACATCTCCAGAGTGTTATAGTACATCTCCAGAGTGTTAGTACATCTCCAGAGTGTTATAGTACATCTCCAGAGTGTCAGTACATCTCCAGAGTGTTATACTACATCTCCAGAGTGTTATAGTACATCCCCAGAGTGTTAGTACATCTCCAGAGTGTTATAGTACATCTCCAGAGTGTTATAGTACATCTCCAGAGTGTTATAGTACATCTCCAGAGTGTTATAGTACATCTCCAGAGTGTTAGTACATCTCCAGAGTGTCAGTACATCTCCAGAGTGTTATAGTACATCCCCAGAGTGTTAGTACATCTCCAGAGTGTTATAGCACATCTCCAGAGTGTTATAGTACATCTCCAGAGTGTTAGTACATCTCCAGAGTGTTATAGTACATCTCCAGAGTGTTAGTACATCTCCATAGTGTTATAGTACATCTCCAGAGTGTTAGTACATCTCCAGAGTGTTATAGTACATCTCCAGAGTGTTATAGTACATCTCCAGAGTGTTATAGTACATCTCCAGAGTGTTATAGTACATCTCCAGAGTGTTAGTACATCTCCAGAGTGTTATAGTACATCTCCAGAGTGTTAGTACATCTCCATAGTGTTATAGTACATCTCCAGAGTGTTAGTACATCTCCAGAGTGTTATAGTACATCTCCAGAGTGTTAGTACATCTCCAGAGTGTTATAGTACATCTCCAGAGTGTTATAGTACATCTCCAGAGTGTTATAGTACATCTCCAGAGTGTTATTGTACATCTCCAGAGTGTTATAGTACATCTCCAGAGTGTTATAGTACATCTCCAGAGTGTTATAGTACATCTCCAGAGTGTTATAGTACATCTCCAGAGTGTTATAGTACATCTCCAGAGTGTTATAGTACATCTCCAGAGTGTTAGTACATCTCCAGAGTGTTAGTACATCTCCAGAGTGTTATAGTACATCTCCAGAGTGTTATAGTACATCTCCAGAGTGTTATAGTACATCTCCAGAGTGTTAGTACATCTCCAGAGTGTCAGTACATCTCCAGAGTGTTATAGTACATCTCCAGAGTGTTATAGTACATCTCCAGAGTGTTATAGTACATCTCCAGAGTGTTATAGTACATCTCCAGAGTGTTATAGTACATCTCCAGAGTGTTATAGTACATCTCCAGAGTGTTATAGTACATCTCCAGAGTGTTATAGTACATCTCCAGAGTGTTATAGTACATCTCCAGAGTGTTATAGTACATCTCCAGAGTGTTATAGTACATCTCCAGAGTGTTATAGTACATCTCCAGAGTGTTAGTACATCTCCAGAGTGTCAGTACATCTCCAGAGTGTTATAGTACATCTCCAGAGTGTTATAGTACATCTCCAGAGTGTTATAGTTCATCTCCAGAGTGTCAGTACATCTCCAGAGTGTTATAGTACATCTCCAGAGTGTTATAGTACATCTCCAGAGTGTTATAGTACATCTCCAGAGTGTTATAGTTCATCTCCAGAGTGTTAGTACATCTCCAGAGTGTTATAGTACATCTCCAGAGTGTTAGTACATCTCCAGAGTGTTATAGTACATCTCCAGAGTGTTAGTACATCTCCAGAGTGTCAGTACATCTCCAGAGTGTTATAGTACATCTCCAGAGTGTTATAGTACATCTCCAGAGTGTTATAGTACATCTCCAGAGTGTTATAGTTCATCTCCAGAGTGTTAGTACATCTCCAGAGTGTTATAGTACATCTCCAGAGTGTTATAGTACATCTCCAGAGTGTTATAGTACATCTCCAGAGTGTTATAGTACATCTCCAGAGTGTTATAGTACATCTCCAGAGTGTTATAGTACATCTCCAGAGTGTTATAGTACATCTCCAGAGTGATATAGTACATCTCCAGAGTGTTATAGTACATCTCCAGAGTGTTATAGTACATCTCCAGAGTGTTATAGTACATCTCCAGAGTGTTATAGTACATCTCCAGAGTGTTATAGTACATCTCCAGAGTGTTATAGTACATCTCCAGAGTGTTATAGTACATCTCCAGAGTGTTATAGTACATCTCCAGAGTGTTATAGTACATCTCCAGAGTGTTATAGTACATCTCCAGAGTGTTATAGTACATCTCCAGAGTGTTATAGTACATCTCCAGAGTGTTATAGTACATCTCCAGAGTGTTATAGTACATCTCCAGAGTGTTATAGTTCATCTCCAGAGTGTTAGTACATCTCCAGAGTGTTATAGTACATCTCCAGAGTGTTAGTACATCTCCAGAGTGTTATAGTACATCTCCAGAGTGTCATAGTACATCTCCAGAGTGTTAGTACATCTCCAGAGTGTTATAGTACATCTCCAGAGTGTTATAGTACATCTCCAGAGTGTTATAGTACATCTCCAGTGTGTTATAGTACATCTCCAGAGTGTTAGTACATCTCCAGAGTGTTATAGTACATCTCCAGAGTGTTATAGTACATCTCCAGAGTGTTATAGTACATCTCCAGAGTGTTAGTACATCTCCAGAGTGTTATAGTACTTCATTCGCATTCCATCAAAAGTTCGCTTCAAAAATACGTAAAATATTCAATGTGAAAACTCTGGATCAAATAACCATCAGCCCCAAGTAGTACATTTACCCCCTAGTGTTTACGCTTTGATTTTGTTTTGCACAGATTTAGCTTGCCTCAATTTACCATTCTTCTTTTTGGCTGTCTTTAAGAAATGAGCATGGCTGAAAAAATTATGAGGCTTCAGACTCTGAGAGAGAGAGAGAGAGAGAGAGAGAGAGAGAGAGAGAGAGAGAGAGAGAGAGAGAGAGAGAGAGAGAGAGAGAGAGACAGAGAGAGAGAGAGAGAGAGAGAGAGAGAGAGAGAGACAGAGAGAGAGAGAGAGAGAGAGAGAGAGAGAGAGAGAGAGAGAGACAGAGAGAGAGAGAGAGAGAGAGAGAGAGAGAGAGAGACAAAAAAAATCTTAAAGAGAGAAATACTCCAGATATAACAGACTGACCCTAGCCTCCCGACACATAAAATACTGGAGGCTGAGACAGGAGGGATCGGGAGACACTGTGGCCCCGTCCGACGATACCCCCGGACAGGGCCAAACAGGCAGGATATTATAACCACATGCTCACAAACACTCACAAAACACTCACATGCAGCTTCATGGTTGCGAGATTTACAAAGGAGAATAGCACACAGCTCAATGATGAGTAGATGGCGCCATCTGCTGGACTGGACTGTACATTTCATGAGGCTTTAATAGCTCGGGCTGCGTTCCAATTCTCTACTCGAACTATGCAGATTGGACAAGCTTAAACAAAATGGTAGGAGTTTCACGTAGCCTGTCAGAGGGCACGATGGAGCTAATACCACGATGGAGCTACTACCACGATGTAGCTACTACCACGATGGAGCTACCACCACGAGGGAGCTACCACCACGATGGAGCTACCACCACGATGGAGCTACCACCACGATGGAGCTACTACCACGATGGAGCTACCACCAAGATGGAGCTACCACCACGATGGAGCTACCACCACGATGGAGCTACTACCACGATGGATCTACTACCACGATGGAGCTACCACCACGATGGAGCTACTACCACGATGGAGCTACTACCAAGATGGAGCTACTACCACGATGGAGCTACCACCACGATGGAGCTACCACGACGATGGAGCTACTACACCGATGGAGCTACCACCACGATGGAGCTACCACGACGATGGAGCTACTACCACGATGGAGCTACTACCACGATGGAGCTACCACGACGATGGAGCTACCACCACGATGGAGCTACCACGACGATGGAGCTACTACCACGATGGAGCTACTACCACGATGGAGCTACCACGACGATGGAGCTACTACCACGATGGAGCTACTACCACGATGGAGCTACCACCACGATGGAGCTACCACCACGATGGAGCTACCACCACGATGGAGCTACCACCACGATGGAGCTACTACCACGATGGAGCTACCACCACGATGGAGCTACCACCACGATGGAGCTACCACCACGATGGAGCTACTACCACGATGGAGCTACCACCACGATGGAGCTACCACCACGATGGAGCTACCACCACGATGGAGCTACCACCACGATGGAGCTACTACCACGATGGATCTACTACCACGATGGAGCTACCACCACGATGGAGCTACTACCACGATGGAGCTACTACCACGATGGAGCTACTACCACGATGGAGCTACCACCACGATGGAGCTACCACGACGATGGAGCTACTACACCGATGGAGCTACCACCACGATGGAGCTACCACGACGATGGAGCTACTACCACGATGGAGCTACTACCACGATGGAGCTACCACGACGATGGAGCTACCACCACGATGGAGCTACCACGACGATGGAGCTACTACCACGATGGAGCTACTACCACGATGGAGCTACCACGACGATGGAGCTACTACCACGATGGAGCTACCACAACGATGGAGCTACCACCACGATGGAGCTACCACCACGATGGAGCTACCACCACGATGGAGCTACTACCACGATGGAGCTACCACCACGATGGAGCTACCACCACGATGGAGCTACCACCACGATGGAGCTACTACCACGATGAAGCTACCACCACGATGGAGCTACCACCACGATGGAGCTACCACCACGATGGAGCTACCACCACGATGGAGCTACCACGACGATGGAGCTACTAACACGATGGAGCTACCACCACGATGGAGCTACCACCACGATGGAGCTACCACCACGATGGAGCTACCACCACGATGGAGCTACCACCACGATGGAGCTACTACCACGATGGAGCTACCACCACGATGGAGCTACCACCACGATGGAGCTACCACCACGATGGAGCTACCACCACGATGGAGCTACCACCACGATGGAGCTACTACCACGATGGAGCTACCACCACGATGGAGCTACTACCACGATGGAGCTACTACCACGATGTAGCTACCACCATGATGGAGCTACCACCACGATGGAGCTACCACCACGATGGAGCTACCACCACGATGGAGCTACCACCACGATGGAGCTACTACCACGATGGAGCTACCACCACGATGGAGCTACTACCACGATGGAGCTTCCACCACGATGGAGCTACTACCACGATGGAGCTACCACCACGATGGAGCTACCACCACGATGGAGCTACCACCACGATGGAGCTACTACCACGATGGAGCTACCACCACGATGGAGCTACCACCACGATGGAGCTACCACCACGATGGAGCTACTACCAGATACACCTATCACAGCATAAGGCCTATCCAGGGTCTATGGGTCGATCTGAGTGTGCTGTTTTACACACCCTCGTGGATTTGAAAGGAACGGACCGGTGTGAGGTGTATGGTGGAACCTCCCTCCATCCATTATTTCAACAATCCAATACTTTGGATTTCCTATTTCAGTTTCAGAGGTTAAACTGGAAGTGAATCAAACAGTCCATGTCTATCAGAGTCTAAACTGGAAGTGAATCAAACAGTCCATGTCTATCAGAGTCTAAACTGGAAGTGAATCAAACAGTCCATGTCTATCAGAGGTTAAACTGGAAGTGAATCAAACAGTCCATGTCTATCAGAGTCTAAACTGGAAGTGAATCAAACAGTCCATGTCTATCAGAGTCTAAACTGGAAGTGAATCAAACAGTCCATGTCTATCAGAAGTTAAACTGGAAGTGAATCAAACAGTCCATGTCTATCAGAGTCTAAACTGGAAGTGAATCAAACAGTCCATGTCTATCAGAGTCTAAACTGGAAGTGAATCAAACAGTCCATGTTTATCAGAGTCTAAACTGGAACTGAATCAAACAGTCCATGTCTATCAGAGTCTAAACTGGAAGTGAATCAAACAGTCCATGTCTATCAGAGTCTAAACTGGAAGTGAATCAAACAGTCCATGTCTATCAGAGTCTAAACTGGAAGTGAATCAAACAGTCCATGTCTATCAGAGTCTAAACTGGAAGTGAATCAAACAGTCCATGTCTATCAGAGTCTAAACTGGAAGTGAATCAAACAGCGTTTATAATCTATTCATAGTCACTTCACCTCCACCTACATGTACAAATTACCTCTCAATCTCCCTCTTCCCCTCTCTATGTCCCTCTCCCTCTTCCCCTCTATATGTCCCTCTCCCTCTTCCCCTCTATATGTCCCTCTCCCTCTTCCCCTCTCTATATCCCTCTCCCTCTTCCCCTCTCTATGTCCCTCTCCCTCTTCCCCTCTATATGTCCCTCTCCCTCTTCCCCTCTATATGTCCCTCTCCCTCTTCCCCTCTCTGTGTCCATCTCCCTCTTCCCCTCTCTGTGTCCCTCTCCCTCTTCCCCTCTCTGTGTCCATCTCCCTCTTCCCCTCTCTATGTCCCTCTCCCTCTTCCCCTCTCTATGTCCCTCTCCCTCTTCCCCTCTCTGTGTCCCTCTCCCTCTTCCCCTCTCTATGTCCCTCTCCCTCTTCCCCTCTCTGTGTCCCTCTCCCTCTTCCCCTCTCTGTGTCCCTCTCTCTCTTCCCCCTCTCATTATCCCTCTCCCTCTTCCCCTCTCTATGTCCCTCTCCCTCTTCCCCTCTCTATATCCCTTTCCCTCTTCCCCTCTCTATATCGCTCTCCCTCTCCCCCTCTCTATATCCCTTTCCCTCTTCCCCTCTCTATATCGCTCTCCCTCTCCCCCTCTCTATATCCCTTTCCCTCTTCCCCTCTCTATATCGCTCTCCCTCTCCCCCTCTCTATATCCCTCTTCCCCCTCTCTCCCCACCTCTCAGATGAAAAAGTTATTTCTGGGGGAGGTGTCTGTACAGGAAGCAGCACCGTCTCTCTCCCTGGGCCTCTTTCTTCATCTGGGTTTTGCTGCAGAACCGCAGCGAGATGTTAGGAAAGATAAACAACATGATCACTGATAATCCTGGTGCTGGATTCCTATAAACAATCCGTAAAAAAAATGACAGCACGTTTAGCGATGCAATGATGCGTTTTAAGAGACAAAATTATTTATCTCCCTCTCTTTCTCTCTCTCTCCTAATAAAGCAAAAATCTGTCTCTCATCTGTCGCTCTGTCTCTCTCTCTCTCGCTCTCCCCTAATAAATAAAAAATGTGTCTCTCTTCTGTCACTCTGTCTGTCTCTCTCTCCCTCCTCCTCGCTCTTTCCCAGTCAGGGGAGTCTGTACTCAGTGCTCTGGCAGTCTGTAAGATGCTGAGTGAGCTGTCAAACATGGATAGTGAGAAAGAGACCTTTTTAAAATTAAATGAACTATCCTCCATGAAGGAGTTCTCAATTATGTGTGTGTCTGTGTTTGTGTCTGTGTGTGTGTCTGTGTGTGTGTGTGTGTGTGTGTGTGTGTGTGTGTGTGTGTGTGTCTGTGTCTGTGTCTGTGTCTGTCTGTGTCTGTGTCTGTCTGTGTCTGTGTCTGTCTGTGTCTGTTTCTGTGTCTGTGGCTGTGTGTAACGGTTTTCTATATGAGAAGGAGAGTCGGACCAAAATGCGGCGTGTCTATTGCAATCCATGTTTAATGAATTAACACACTAAACACAAACACTACCAAAACAATAAACTTAACAAAACCCGAAACAGCCTATACTTGTGTATCCTAACACAGAACAATGACATCAGGACACTAAGGACAATCACCCACGACAAACTCAAAGAATATGGCTGCCTAAATATGGTTCCCAATCAGAGACAACGATAAACACCTGCCTCTGATTGAGAACCACTTCAGACAGCCATAGACTTAGCTAGAACACCCCACTAGCTACAATCCCCATACAAACACACCACATACAAAAACCCATGCCACACCCTGGCCTGACCAAATAAATAAAGATAAACACAAAATACTTTGACCAGGGTGTGACAGAACCCCCCCCCTAAGGTGCGGACTCCCGAACGCACCTCAAAACAATAGGGAGGGTCCGGGTGGGCGTCTGTCCATGGTGGCGGCTCCGGCGCGGGACGTGGACCCCACTCAATCAATGTCTTAGTCCCTTCTCCTCGCGTCCCTGGATAGTCCACCCTCGCCGCCGACCATGGCCTAGTAGTCCTCACCCAGAACCCCACTGGACTGAGGAGCAGATCGGGACTGAGGGGCAGCTCGGGACTGAGGCAGCTCGGGACTGAGGGGAAGCTCAGGAGTGAGAGGAAGCTCAGGAGTGAGAGGAAGCTCAGGAGTGAGAGGAAGCTCAGGAGTGAGAGGAAGCTCAGGCAGGTTGACGAATCTACCATATCCTGGCTGGCTGGCGGTTTCGGCAGATCCTGGCTGACTGGCAGATCCTGGCTGACTGGCAGATCCTGGTCGACTGGCAGATCTGGAAGAGTCTGGTCGACTGGCAGATCTGGAAGAGTCTGGTCGACTGGCAGATCTGGAAGAGTCTGGTCGACTGGCAGATCTGGAAGAGTCTGGTCGACTGGCAGATCTGGAAGAGTCTGGTCGACTGGCAGATCTGGAAGAGTCTGGTCGACTGGCAGATCTGGAAGAGTCTGGTCGACTGGCAGATCTGGGAGAGTCTGGTCGACTGGCAGATCTGGGAGAGTCTGGTCGACTGGCAGATCTGGGAGAGTCTGGTCGACTGGCAGATCTGGGAGAGTCTGGTCGACTGGCAGATCTGGAAGAGTCTGGTCGACTGGCAGATCTGGAAGAGTCTGGTCGACTGGCAGATCTGGAAGAGTCTGGTCGACTGGCAGATCTGGAAGAGTCTGGTCGACTGGCAGATCTGGAAGAGTCTGGTCGACTGGCAGCTCTGGCTGCTCCATGCTGACTGGCTGCTCCATGATGACTGGCAGCTCTGGCTGCTCCATGCTGACTGGCTGCTCCATGCTGACTGGCAGCTTTGGCTGCTCCATGCTGACTGGCAGCTCTGGCTGCTCCATGCTGACTGGCAGCTCTGGCTGCTCCATGCTGACTGGCAGCTCTGGCTGCTCCATGCTGACTGGCTGCTCCATGCTGACTGGCGGCCCTGGCTGCTCCATGCTGACTGGCGGCCCTGGCTGCTCCATGCTGACTGGCGGCCCTGGCTGCTCCATGCTAACTGGCAGCTCTGGCGGCTCCTTGCAGACTGGCAGCTCTGGCGGCTCCTTGCAGACTGGCAGCTCTGGCGGCTCCTTGCAGACTGGCAGCTCTGGCGGCTCCTTGCAGACTGGCAGCTCTGGCGGCTCCTTGCAGACTGGCAGCTTTGGCGGCATCCTGCAGACAGGCAGCTCTGGCGGCTCCTTGCAGACTGGCAGCTCCTTGCAGACTGGCAGCTCCTTGCAGACTGGCAGCTCCTTGCTAACTGGCAGCTCTATGCTAACTGGCAGCTCTATGCTAACTGGCAGCTCTATGCTAACTGGCAGCTCTATGCTAACTGGCAGCTCTATGCTAACTGGCAGTTCTGAACAGGCGGGAGACTCCGGCAGCGCTGTAGAGAAGGAAGGCTCTAACAGCGCTAAACAGGCGGGAGACTCCGACAGCGCTGGAGAGGAGGAGGGCTCCGACAGCGCTGGACAGGCGAGGCGCACTGTAGGCCTGATGCGTGGTGCTGGCACTGGTGGTACTGGGCCGAGGACACGCACAGGAAGCCTGGTGCGGGGAGCTGCTACCGGAGGGCTGGGGTGTGGAGGTGGCACAGGATGGGTTAGACCGTGAAGGCGTACTGGAGATCTTGAGAGCGGTGCTGGCACAGGACGTGCAAGGCTAGGGAGGTGCACAGGAGGCCTGGTACGTGAAACTGGCACCATCTTCACCAGCCGACTAACACGCACCTCAGGACGAGTATGGAGCGCTGACCCAGGTGCCATCAAATCCCCGACACGCTCCGTCGGGCGAATTCCATGTTTAAAACACCAACACAGCAACTCCCTCATTTCTCTCTCCTCCAATTTCCCCATTAACTCCTTCACAGTCTCTGTTTCGCTCACCTCCAACACCGGCTCTGGTTCTGGTCTCCTCCTTGGCTCCTCACGATAAACAGGGAGAGTTGGCTCAGGTCTGGCTCCTGACTCTGCCACACTCTCCCTGAGCCCCCCCCCAAGAAATTTTTGGGGCTGACTATGGGGCCTCCGTCCGCGCCGCCTTGCTTGCTTCGCAAACTCCATTCTCCTATATCCTTCCGCGCACTGCTCCATCGAATCCCAGGCGGGCTCCGGCACTCTCCCTGGGTCGACCGCCCACCTGTCTATCTCCTCCCAACAAGTATAGTCCATACTGTACTCCACTTTGGGCTGTTCCTGCCTGTTGACACGCTGCTTGGTCCCTTTGTGGTGGGTGATTCTGTAACGGTTTTCTATATGAGAAGGAGAGTCGGACCAAAATGCGGCGTGTCTATTGCAATCCATGTTTAATGAATTAACACACTAAACACAAACACTACCAAAACAATAAACTTAACAAAACCCGAAACAGCCTATACTTGTGTATCCTAACACAGAACAATGACATCAGGACACTAAGGACAATCACCCACGACAAACTCAAAGAATATGGCTGCCTAAATATGGTTCCCAATCAGAGACAACGATAAACACCTGCCTCTGATTGAGAACCACTTCAGACAGCCATAGACTTAGCTAGAACACCCCACTAGCTACAATCCCCATACAAACACACCACATACAAAAACCCATGCCACACCCTGGCCTGACCAAATAAATAAAGATAAACACAAAATACTTTGACCAGGGTGTGACACTGTGTCTGTTCCTGTGTCTGTGTCTGTTTATTTCTGTGTCTGTGTCTGTCTGTTCCTGTGTCTGTCTGTGTCTGTGTCTGTGTCTGTGTCTGTCTGTGTCTGTGTCTGTTTCTGTGTCTGTGGCTGTGTCTGTTCCTGTGTCTGTGTGTGTGTCTGTGTCTGTGTCTGTGTCTGTGTGTGTGTGTGTGTCTGTGTCTGTGTCTGTCTGTGTCTGTGTCTGTCTGTGTCTGTGGCTGTGTCTGTTCCTGTGTCTGTCTGTGTCTGTGTCTGTGTCTGTGTCTGTTCCTGTGTCTGTGTCTGTGTCTGTGTCTGTTCCTGTGTCTGTCTGTGTCTGTGTCTGTGTCTGTGTCTGTGTCTGTGCCTGTGTCTGTGTCTGTGTCTGTTCCTGTGTCTGTCTGTGTCTGTGCCTGTGTCTGTGCCTGTGTCTGTGTGTCTGTGTCTGTATCTGTCTGTCTGTGTGTGTCTGTGTCTGTGTCTGTTCCTGTGTCGGTGTCTGTGTCTGTATCTGTGTCTGTGTGCCTGTATCTGTGTCTGTGTGTTTGTGTGTGTGTGTGTGTGTGTGTGTGTGTGTGTGTGTGTGTGTGTGTGTGTGTGTGTCTGTGTGTGTCTGTGTCTGTGTCTGTGTCTGTGTGTGTCTGTGTCTGTGTGTTTGTGTGTGTGTGTGTGTGTGTGTGTCTGTGTCTGTGTGTTTGTGTGTGTGTGTCTGTGTGTGTGTCTGTGTCTGTGTCTGTGTGTGTGTGTGTGTGTGTGTGTGTCTGTGTCTGTGTCTGTGTGTGAGTCTGTTCCTGTGTCTGTGTCTGTGTCTGTGTCTGTGTCTGTATCTGTGCCTGTGCCTGTGTCTGTGTGTGTGTCTGTGTGTGTGTCTGTGTCTGTGCCTGTGTCTGTGCCTGTGTCTGTGTGTGTGTCTGTGTGTGTGCCTGTGTGTGTGTCTGTGTCTGTGTCTGTTCCTGTGTCCGTGTCTGTGCCTGTGACTGTGCCTGTGTCTGTGTTCTTGCCTGTGCCTGTGTCTGTGTCTGTGCCTGTGTATGTGCCTGTGTCTGTGCCTGTGTCTGTGTCTGTGTCTGTACCTGTTCCTGTGTCTGTGTCTGTGTGTGTGTCTGTGTGTCTGTGTCTGTTCCCGTGTCTGTGTCTGTGTCTGTGTCTGTGTCTGTATCTGTGTCTGTGTCGTCTGTGTTCGTGCCTGTGCCTGTGCCTGTGTCTGTGCCTGTGTCTGTGCCTGTGCCTGTGCCTGTGCCTGTGCCTGTGCCTGTGCCTTTGTCTGTGTTTGTGTCTGTGTATGTGCCTGTGTCTGTGCCTGTGCCTGTGCCTGTGTCTGTGTTTGTGTATGTGCCTGTGTCTGTGTTTGTGTCTGTGTCTGTGCCTGTGTCATCTGTGTTCTTCCCTGTGTGTTTTTTTGTCATTCATCTTTATAAAACTAACCAGACCATTAGATTTTCAGAGTTTGTGTATTGGAACATGGAGGATAGTTAATTTCATTTTCTCAGGACTAATTCAGCAAAAAAAAATAATTGAAATGTTTGTAGAAAATTAGATATTAAATGGGAAATATTTTTGTTGTTGTAACGTTCAATTAACAACCTTTGTTTTTTTACTAACTAACAATAAAGTCATTATCAATTATTGTCATCTGTGCGTTATGTCACGGTCAGGTTTGAGAAGCATATCTACAGTGCATTTCTCTCCCAGAGGAGTCCGCTAGGTGCCAGATGTTTACCACCCACAACCTGAGTAAGTTTGTCAAAAAAAGAGCAGGCTACTCAGGGGCCCGACATCAGCATCATTGTACGAGATGCCCTCATGCAGCCTGTCGGGAAAAGTGCAATCACTTTGCAAAACACTTCAAAAAAGTAATGTACACACATGATGTAGTAGAGGCTCCCGAGTGGCACAGTGGTCTAAGGCACTGCATCTCAGTGCTAGAGGCGTCACTACAGACCCTGGTTCGATTCCAGGCTGTATCACAGCGGTCTAAGGTACTGCATCTCAGTGCTAGAGGCGTCACTACAGACAACCTGGTTAGAATCCAGGCTGTATTACAACCGGACGTGATTAGGAGTCCCATGGGGCGGCGCACAATTGGCCAAGTGTCTAGCCGGGTTTGGCCGGGGTAGGCCGTCATTGTAAATAAGAATGTGTTCTTAAACTAACTTCTCTTTCTCTACTAATGAGGAGATTTAAGATAGTTTGTTGTTTGTGATGGTTCTCTGGGTCCATCCCGTGATGGTTCTCTGGGTCCATCCCGTGATGGTTCTCTGGGTCCATCCCATGATGGTACTCTGGGTCCATCCCTTGATGGTACTCTGGGTCCATCCCGTGATGGTTCTCTGGGTCCATCCCGTGATGGTACTCTAGGTCCATCCCTTGATGGTTCTCTGGGTCCATCCCGTGATGGTTCTCTGGGTCCATCCCGTGATGGTTCTCTGGGTCCATCCCGTGATGGTTCTCTGGGTTCATCCTGTGATGGTACTCTGGGTGGATCCCGTGATGGTTCTCTGGGTCCATCCCGTGATGGTTCTCTGGGTGCATCCCGTGATGGTTCTCTGGGTCCATCCCCTGATGGTTCTCTGGGTCCATCCCCTGATGGTTCTCTGGGTCCATCCCGTGATGGTTCTCTGGGTCCATCCCGTGATGGTACTCTGGGTGGATCCCGTGATGGTACTCTGGGTCCATCCCGTGATGGTTCTCTGGGTCCATCCCGTGATGGTTCTCTGGGTCCATCCCGTGATGGTACTCTGGGTCCCGTGATGGTACTCTGGCTCCATCCCGTGATGGTACTCTGGGTCCATCCCGTGATGGTTCTCTGGGTCCATCCCGTGATGGTTCTCTGGGTGCATCCCGTGATGGTTCTCTGGGTCCATCCCCTGATGGTTCTCTGGGTCCATCCCCTGATGGTTCTCTGGGTCCATCCCGTGATGGTTCTCTGGGTCCATCCCGTGATGGTACTCTGTGTGGATCCCGTGAAGGTACTCTGGGTCCATCCCGTGATGGTTCTCTGGGTCCATCCCGTGATGGTTCTCTGGGTCCATCCCGTGATGGTACTCTGTGTGGATCCCGTGATGGTACTCTGGGTCCATCACGTGGTGGTTCTCTGGGTCCATCCCGTGATGGTTCTCTGGGTCCATCCCGTGATGGTACTCTGGGTGGATCCCGTGATGGTACTCTGGGTCCATCCCGTGATGGTTCTCTGGGTCCATCCCGTGATGGTTCTCTGGGTCCATCCCGTGATGGTACTCTGGGTCCATCCCGTGATGGTTCTCTGGGTCCATCCCCTGATGGTTCTCTGGGTCCATCCCCTGATGGTTCTCTGGGTCCATCCCGTGATGGTACTCTGGGTCCATCCCCTGATGGTTCTCTGGGTCCATCCCGTGATGGTACTCTGGGTCAATCCCGTGATGGTACTCTGGGTCCATCCTGTGATGGTACTCTGGGTCCATCCCGTGATGGTACTCTGGGTCCATCTCGTGCCAACAGTCAATTAATGACGGATGACATTCTGACCCCATGCTTGCCTGGGGACCCGGCTGCCATAGCAACAAGCTGCTGAAGCCCATCATCTACATGGTGAGAAACACATTCAGAGCACAGACAGTCTCACTCTGTCCACTAAACTTCACATTCACCGCTCACAAACATACTGGAACATGCTGTTTTTATATACACGTCCAGACATAATGTTGTGTGGTGGTTATATTTCAACCTTGCTCTGTATTTCTCTGTTTATTCTCGGTATTTCTCTGTTTATTCTCTGTATTTCTCTGTATTTCTCTGTATTTCTCTGTTTATTCTCTGTATTTCTCTGTTTATTCTCTGTATTTCTCTGTATTTCTCTGTTTATTCTCTGTTTATTCTCTGTATTTCTCTTTTTATTCTCTGTATTTCTCTGTATTTCTCTGTATTTCTCTGTATTTCTCTGTTTATTCTCTGTATTTCACTGTATTTCCCTATTTTCTCTGTATTTCTCTGTTTATTCTCTGTATTTCTCTGTATTTCTCTGTATTTCTCTGTTTATTCTCTGTTTATTCTCTGTATTTCTCTGTATTTCTCTGTATTTCTCTGTATTTCTCTGTTTATTCTCTGTATTTCTCTGTTTATTCTTTGTTTATTCTCTGTATTTCTCTGTACTTCTCTGTTTATTCTCTGTTTATTCTCTGTATTTCTCTGTTTATTCTCTGTATTTCTCTGTATTTCTCTGTATTTCTCTGTATTTCTCAGTTTATTCTCTGTATTTCACTGTATTTCTCTATTTTCTCTGTATTTCTCTGTATTTCTCTGTTTATTCTCTGTATTTCTCTGTATTTCTCTGTATTTCTCTGTTTATTCTCTGTTTATTCTCTGTATTTCTCTTTATTTCTCTCTATTTCTCTGTATTTCTCTGTATTTCTCTGTTTATTCTCTGTATTTCACTGTTTATTCTCTGTTTATTCTCTCTATTCCTCTTTTTATTCTCTTTATTTCTCTGTATTTCTCTGTATTTCTCTGTTTATTCTCTGTATTTCTCGGTTTATTCTCTGCATTTCTCTGTATTTCTCTGTATTTCTCTGTTTATTCTCTGTATTTCTCTGTTTATTCTCTGTATTTCTCTGTTTATTCTCTGTATTTCTCTGTATTTCTCTGTTTATTCTCTGTATTTCTCTGTATTTCTCTGTTTATCATCTGTATTTCTCTGTTTATTCTCTGTATTTCTGTTTATTCTCTGTTTATTCTCTGTATTTCTGTTTATTCTCTGTTTATTCTCTGTATTTCTCTGTTTATTCTCTGTATTTCTCTGTTTATTCTTTTTATTTCTCTGTATTTCTCTGTTTATTCTCTGTATTTCTCTGTTTATTCTCTGTCTGTATTTCTCTGTTTATTCTCTGTATTTCTCTGTATTTCTCTGTTTATTCTCTGTATTTCTGTGTATTTCTCTGTTTATTCTTTGTATTTCTCTGTATTTCTCTGTTAATTCTCTGTTTATTCTCTGTATTTCTCTGTTTATTCTCTGTATTTCTCTGTATTTCTCTGTATTTCTCTGTTTATTCTCTGTATTTCACTGTATTTCTCTATTTCCTCTGTATTTCTCTGTATTTCTCTGTTTATTCTCTGTATTTCTCTGTTTATTCTCTGTATTTCTCTGTATTTCTCTGTATTTCTCTGTATTTCTCTGTTTATTCTCTTTATTTCACTGTATTTCTCTATTTCCTCTGTATTTCTCTGTATTTCTCTGTTTATTCTCTGTATTTCTCTGTATTTCTCTATTTTCTCTGTATTTCTCTGTATTTCTCTGTTTATTCTCTGTATTTCTCTGTATTTCTCTGTTTATTCTCTGTTTATTCTCTGTATTTCTCTGTTTATTCTCTGCATTTCTCTGTATTTCTCTGTTTATTCTCTGTTTATTCTCTGTATTTCTCTGTATTTCTCTGTATTTCTCTGTATTTCTCTGTTTATTCTCTGTTTATTCTCTGTATTTCTCTGGTTATCCTCTGTATTTCTCTGTATTTCTCTGTATTTCTCTGTATTTCTCTATTTTTTCTGTATTTCTCTGTTTATTCTCTGCATTTCTCTGTATTTCTTTATTTTCTCTGTATTTCTCTGTTTATTCTCTGTATTTCTCTGTATTTCTCTGTATTTCTCTGTATTTCTCTGTTTATTCTCTGTATTTCTCTGTTTATTCTCTGTATTTTTCTGTATGTCTCTGTTCATTCTCTGTATTTCTCTGTATTTCTCTGTATTTTTCTGTATTTCTCTATATATTCTCTGTATTTCTCTTTATTTCTCTATTTATTCTCTGTATTTCTCTGTATTTCTCTATTTATTCTCTGCATTTCTCTGTATTTTCTTTGTATTTTTCTGTAAAAGAGCCCTCCTATATCTGGATTTGAACATTGACAATAATAGTTCCATGACAGACACTATCATATTGTTCCAATAATGTCAATAATGCCATAATGGTATTGCCCTGTCTCTGCATACATTGAGCCCCAAAAGTATTGGGACACCGAAAGTTGTCATTATTTTGGCTCTGTGTTCCAGCACTTTGGATTTAAAATGATACAATGACTATGAGGTTAAAGTGCAGATTGTCAGCTTTAATTTGAGGGTATTTTCATCCATATTGGGTGAACCATTTAGAAATTGCAGCACCTGACCAAAATTATTGTGACGAATTCACTTACATTTAAGGATCGACGGTAGAGACGAGAAGCAGGCACAGGGAGTGAACATTTAATCACCACGGACAGGAACGGGATACGGACAGGAACGGGATACGGACAGGAACGGGATATGGACAGGAACGGGATACGGACAGGAACGGGATACGGACAGGAACGGGATACGGACAGGAACGGGATACGGAATCAACATTAATGCTGACACGGGGATGACAATGAAGCGCTGATACGCGTAATGATGGTGACAGGTATGCGTAAAGCTCCCGAGTGCCAGAGAGGGAGAGCGGGACCAGGCGTGACATTACAATATGTGTGTATTTGGTCCCATATTTATGGTGCTACATCAAGCTGAGGACGCTAATACACATTTGTTGGATGCATTTGTTTTGCTTGTGTTTCAGATGAATTTGTGCCCAATAGAAATGAATGATAAATAATCTATTCTGTCATTTTGGAGTCACTTCTATTGTAAAAAAAGAAGATAATATATTTCTAAACACTACCATGTGGATGCTACCATAATCATGTATAATCCATCAATTAATCGTGAATAACGATGAGTGAGAAAGTTAGAGTCAGAAATATCATACCTTCCCTGTTATTGTAATGGTGAGAGGTTAGCATGTCTTGGGGTTATGATATACAATGCTAACCTCCCCTGTTATTGTGAAGCTCTATCCAAGATGGCGTAGCAGTAGGACGTGTTGTCGTTTCGTGTCCCTTGTATATATCGTTTGTATATATCGTTTGTTTATCATCTGTATTTCTCTGTTTATTCTCTGTATTTCTGTTTATTCTCTGTTTATTCTCTGTATTTCTCGGTTTATTCTCTGCATTTCTCTGTATTTCTCTGTATTTCTCTGTTTATTCTCTGTATTTCTCTGTTTATTCTCTGTATTTCTCTGTTTATTCTCTGTATTTCTCTGTTTATTCTCTGTATTTCTCTGTATTTCTCTGTTTATCATCTGTATTTCTCTGTTTATTCTCTGTATTTCTGTTTATTCTCTGTTTATTCTCTGTATTTCTGTTTATTCTCTGTTTATTCTCTGTATTTCTCTGTTTATTCTCTGTATTTCTCTGTTTATTCTTTTTATTTCTCTGTATTTCTCTGTTTATTCTCTGTATTTCTCTGTTTATTCTCTGTCTGTATTTCTCTGTTTATTCTCTGTATTTCTCTGTATTTCTCTGTTTATTCTCTGTATTTCTGTGTATTTCTCTGTTTATTCTTTGTATTTCTCTGTATTTCTCTGTTAATTCTCTGTTTATTCTCTGTATTTCTCTGTTTATTCTCTGTATTTCTCTGTATTTCTCTGTATTTCTCTGTATTTCTCTGTTTATTCTCTGTATTTCACTGTATTTCTCTATTTCCTCTGTATTTCTCTGTATTTCTCTGTTTATTCTCTGTATTTCTCTGTTTATTCTCTGTATTTCTCTGTATTTCTCTGTATTTCTCTGTATTTCTCTGTTTATTCTCTGTATTTCACTGTATTTCTCTATTTCCTCTGTATTTCTCTGTATTTCTCTGTTTATTCTCTGTATTTCTCTGTATTTCTCTATTTTCTCTGTATTTCTCTGTATTTCTCTGTTTATTCTCTGTATTTCTCTGTATTTCTCTGTTTATTCTCTGTTTATTCTCTGTATTTCTCTGTTTATTCTCTGCATTTCTCTGTATTTCTCTGTTTATTCTCTGTTTATTATGGGGCGGCAGGGTAGCCTAGTGGTTAGAGCGTTGGACTAGTAACCGGAAGGTTGCGAGTTCAAACCCCCGAGCTGACAAGGTACAAATCTGTCGTTCTGCCCCTGAACAGGCAGTTAACCCACTGTTCCCAGGCCGTCATTGAAAATAAGAATTTGTTCTTAACTGACTTGCCTGGTTAAATAAAGGTAAAATAAAATAAAATAAAAAATTCTCTGTATTTCTCTGTATTTCTCTGTTTATTCTCTGTATTTCTCTGGTTATCCTCTGTATTTCTCTGTATTTCTCTATTTTTTCTGTATTTCTCTGTTTATTCTCTGCATTTCTTTATTTTCTCTGTATTTCTCTGTTTATTCTCTGTATTTCTCTGTATTTCTATATATTTCTCTGTATTTCTCTGTTTATTCTCTGTATTTCTCTGTTTATTCTCTGTATTTTTCTGTATGTCTCTGTTCATTCTCTGTATTTCTCTGTATTTCTCTGTATTTTTCTGTGTTTCTCTATATATTCTCTGTATTTCTCTTTATTTCTCTATTTATTCTCTGTATTTCTCTGTATTTCTCCATTTATTCTCTGCATTTCTCTGTATTTTCTTTGTATTTTTCTGTAAAAGAGCCCTCCTATATCTGGATTTGAACATTGACAATAATAGTTCCATGACAGACACTATCATATTGTTCCAATAATGTCAATAATGCCATAATGGTATTGCCCTGTCTCTGCATACATTGAGCCCCAAAAGTATTGGGACACCGAAAGTTGTCATTATTTTGGCTCTGTGTTCCAGCACTTTGGATTTAAAATGATACAATGACTATGAGGTTAAAGTGCAGATTGTCAGCTTTAATTTGAGGGTATTTTCATCCATATTGGGTGAACCATTTAGAAATTGCAGCACCTTTTTGTTCATAGTCCCTAAATTTTAGACGACCAAAATTATTGTGACGAATTCACTTACATTTAAGGATCGACGGTAGAGACGAGAAGCAGGCACAGGGAGTGAACATTTAATCACCACGGACAGGAACGGGATACGGACAGGAACGGGATACGGACATGAACGGGATATGGACAGGAACGGGATACGGACAGGAACGGGATACGGACAGGAACGGGATACGGACAGGAACGGGATACGGAATCAACATTAATGCTGACACGGGGATGACAATGAAGCGCTGATACGCGTAATGATGGTGACAGGTGTGCGTAAAGCTCCCGAGTGCCAGAGAGGGAGAGCGGGACCAGGCGTGACATTACAATATGTGTGTATTTGGTCCCATATTTATGGTGCTACATCAAGCTGAGGACGCTAATACACATTTGTTGGATGCATTTGTTTTGCTTGTGTTTCAGATGAATTTGTGCCCAATAGAAATGAATGATAAATAATCTATTCTGTCATTTTGGAGTCACTTCTATTGTAAAAAAAGAAGATAATATATTTCTAAACACTACCATGTGGATGCTACCATAATCATGTATAATCCATCAATTAATCGTGAATAACGATGAGTGAGAAAGTTAGAGTCAGAAATATCATACCTTCCCTGTTATTGTAATGGTGAGAGGTTAGCATGTCTTGGGGTTATGATATACAATGCTAACCTCCCCTGTTATTGTGAAGCTCTATCCAAGATGGCGTAGCAGTAGGACGTGTTGTCGTTTCGTGTCCCTTGTATATATCGTTTGTTTTCGGTTTTTTTCTTCACATATCTTTAAAACTTTTTGCTGAACCTCAACTTCTTCTAAATACTCTTCTGCAACCCGCCTCACCCAACGTAGCTATTTTTCCTAAAGTATTTATATTTACTTCGGATCTGGAACCCCTCAACTGAAGCTAGCCAACTAGCCAACTAACTACCAGCTTCAGCAAAACATTGCTAGCGGTCTTCAGCTAACCGGTCATCAGCTAACCTTTAGCTCGGAAAGCTCTCGCCAGTTCGAACAACGCGACTCTACCAGAGCATAACGGACCTATTTATTATTTAATTTTTATTTTTCATCCCCGGATTCCCATCGCAAACGGAACATTTTGAGCTCCTGGGCTACAATATCCAGACCCACGACCGGTCCATCGATGTCACCGCATGAAGAGGAATAAACAGACTCCCCCCATCGCGACGTCCCCAAAGGCTAACTCTCTAGCCCTTGCTATCTCCTTGCTTGCAAATTCGGCCTGCTAACTGCTAGCTTGTTTAGCCCGGTCCGCTAACTGCTACCGTGTTTAGCACCGTCTACTAACTGTTAGCTTGTTAGCACAGGCCTGATAACCGTCTGAATCGCCGCGTCCCAAACACTCACTGAACCCATATTTACTTTCTATCCCTTTTCGATTTTTAATTTGTTTATACCTTCCGGTAACCTGCCTCACCCAATGTGATACGGAACCGCTATTATCTTTACATTTTTAGAAC
Organism: Oncorhynchus mykiss; assembly: GCF_057628025.1. NCBI lineage: Eukaryota > Metazoa > Chordata > Actinopteri > Salmoniformes > Salmonidae > Oncorhynchus > Oncorhynchus mykiss. The sequence continues at coordinate 5,243,118 of NC_143031.1, read as the reverse complement.
ACACTCAAGAACCTCCAGAAGCTAACCAGCTAACTGGCTACAAGCTATTTAGTCATTGTTAGTTTTCTAACCTGGATAACACTCGCCAGTCCAGCTTCCCTGCCCCATCCACCGCTGCCCCTTGGACACTGATCACTTGGCTACATAGCTGATGCATGCTGGACTGTCCATTAATCACGGTAATCCATTCTGCTTGTTTATGTTTTATCTGTCGGCCCCAGCCGCACTTAGGCTCTGTGTGTAGTTAATCCGACCCTCTCTGCCTAATCAATCGCCATTCTACCTGCTGTTGTTGTGCTAGCTGATTAGCTGTTGTTGTCTCACCTACTGTTTTAGCTAGCTCTCCCAATTCAACACCTGTGATTACTGTATACCTCGCTGTATGTCTCTCTCAAATGTCAATATGCCTTGTATACTGTTGTGCAGGTTAGTAATCATTGTTTTAGTTTACAATGGAGCCCCTAGTTCCACTCTTTATACCCCTGATACCTCCTTTGTCCCACCCCCCACACATGCGGTGACCTCACCCATTACAACCAGCATGTCCAGAGATACAACCTCTCTCATCATCACCCAGTGCCTGGGCTTACCTCCGCTGTACCCGCACCCCACCATACCCCTGTTTGCGCATTATGCCCTGAATATATTCTACCATGCCCAGAAACCTGCTCCTCTTATTCTCTGTCCCCAACGCCCTAGGCGACCAGTTTTGATAGCCTTCAGCCGCACCCTCATACTACTCCTTCTCTGTTCCGCGGGTGATGTGGAGGTAAACCCAGGCCCTGCATGTCCCCAGGCACCCTCATTTGTTGACTTCTGTGATCGAAAAAGCCTTGGTTTCATGGATGTCAACATCAGAAGCCTCCTCCCTAAGTGTGTCTTACTCACTGCTCTAGCACACTCTGCTAACCCTGATGTCCTTGCCGTGTCTGAATCCTGGCTCAGGAAGGCCACCAAAAATTCTGAGATTTCCATACCCAACTATAACATCTTCCGTCAAGATAGAACTGCCAAAGGGGGAGGAGTTGCAGTCTACTGCAGAGATAGCCTGCAAAGTAATGTCATACTTTCCAGGTCCATACCCAAACAGTTCGAACTACTAATTTTGAAAATTACTCCAGAAATAAGTCTCTCACTGTTGCCGCCTGCTACCGACCCCCCTCAGCTCCCAGCTGTGCCCTGGACACCATTTGTGAATTGATCGCCCCCCATTGAGCTTCAGAGTTTGTTCTGTTAGGTGACCTAAACTGGGATATGCTTAACACCCCGGCAGTCCTACAATCTAAGCTAGATGCCCTCAATCTCACTCAAATCATCAAGGAACCCACCAGGTACAACCCTAACTCTGTAAACAAGGGCACCCTCATTGACGTCATCCTGACCAACTGGCCCTCCAAATACACCTCCGCTGTCTACAACCAGGATCTCAGCGATCACTGCCTCATTGCCTGTATCCGCTACGGAGCTGCAGTCAAACGACCACCCCTCATCACTGTCAAACGCTCCCTAAAACACTTCTGTGAGCAGGCCTTTCTAATCGACCTGGCCCGGGTATCCTGGAAGGACATTGACCTCATCCCGTCAGTTGAGGATGCCTGGTCTTTCTTTAAAAGTAACTTCCTCACCATTTTAGATAAGCATGCTCCGTTCAAAAAATGCAGAACTAAGAACAGATATAGCCCCTGGTTCACTCCAGACCTGACTGCCCTCGACCAGCACAAAAACATCCTGTGGCGGACTGCACTAACATCGAATAGTCCCCGCGATATGCAACTGTTCAGGGAAGTCAGGAACCAATACACACAGTCAGTCAGGAAAGCTAAAGCCAACTTCTTCAGGCAGAAGTTTGCATCCTGTAGCTCCAACTCCAAAAAGTTCTGGGACACTGTGAAGTCCATGAAGAACAAGAGCACCTCCTCCCAGCTGCCCACTGCACTGAGGCTATCGAAAACTTCAACAAGCATTTCTCAACGGCTGGCCATGCCTTCCGCCTGGCTACTCCAACCTCGGCCAACAGCTCCCCCCCCCCCCCGCAGCTACTCGCCCAAGCCTCTCCAGGTTCTCCTTTACCCAAATCCAGATAGCAGATGTTCTGAAAGAGCTGCAAAACCTGGACCCGTACAAATCAGCTGGGCTTGACAATCTGGACCCTCTATTCCTGAAACTAACCGCCGCCATTGTCGCAACTCCTATTACCAGCCTGTTCAACCTCTCTTTCATATCGTCTGAGATCCCCAAGGATTGGAAAGCTGCCGCAGTCATCCCCCTCTTCAAAGGGGGCGACACCCTGGACCCAAACTGTTACAGACCTATATCCATCCTGCCCTGCCTATCTAAGGTCTTCGAAAGCCAAGTCAACAAACAGGTCACTGACCATCTTGAATCCCACCGTACCTTCTCCGCTGTGCAATCTGGTTTCCGAGCCGGTCACGGGTGTACCTCAGCCACGCTCAAGGTACTAAACGATATCATAACCGCCATCGATAAAAGACAGTACTGTGCAGCCGTCTTCATAGACCTTGCCAAGGCTTTCGACTCTGTCAATCACCGTATTCTTATCGGCAGACTCAGTAGCCTCGGTTTTTCGGATGACTGCCTTGCCTGGTTCACCAATTACTTTGCAGACAGAGTTCAGTGTGTCAAATCGGAGGGCATGCTGTCCGGTCCTCTGGCAGTCTCTATGGGGGTGCCACAGGGTTCAATTCTCGGGCCGACTCTTCTCTCTGTATATATCAATGATGTTTCTCATGCTGCGGGCGATTCCCTGATCCACCTCCCGTGATGGTACTCTGGGTCCATCTCGTGCCAACAGTCAATTAATGACGGATGACATTCTGACCCCATGCTTGCCTGGGGACCCGGCTGCCATAGCAACAAGCTGCTGAAGCCCATCATCTACATGGTGAGAAACACATTCAGAGCACAGACAGTCTCACTCTGTCCACTAACCTTCACATTCACCGCTCACAAACATACTGGAACATGCTGTTTTTATATACACGTCCAGACATAATGTTGTGTGGTGGGGGAATGGTTATATTTCAACCTTGCTCTGTATTTCTCTGTTTATTCTCGGTATTTCTCTGTTTATTCTCTGTATTTCTCTGTATTTTTCTGTATTTCTCTGTATTTCTCTGTATTTCTCTGTTTATTCTCTGTATTTCTCTGTTTATTCTCTGTATTTCTCTGTATTTCTCTGTTTATTCTCTGTTTATTCTCTGTATTTCTCTTTTTATTCTCTGTATTTCTCTGTATTTCTCTGTATTTCTCTGTATTTCTCTGTATTTCTCTGTTTATTCTCTGTATTTCACTGTATTTCTCTATTTTCTCTGTATTTCTCTGTTTATTCTCTGTATTTCTCTGTATTTCTCTGTATTTCTCTGTTTATTCTCTGTTTATTCTCTGTATTTCTCTGTATTTCTCTGTATTTCTCTGTTTATTCTCTGTATTTCTCTGTTTATTCTTTGTTTATTCTCTGTATTTCTCTGTACTTCTCTGTTTATTCTCTGTTTATTCTCTGTATTTCTCTGTTTATTCTCTGTATTTCTCTGTATTTCTCTGTATTTCTCTGTATTTCTCAGTTTATTCTCTGTATTTCACTGTATTTCTCTATTTTCTCTGTATTTCTCTGTATTTCTCTGTTTATTCTCTGTATTTCTCTGTATTTCTCTGTATTTCTCTGTTTATTCTCTGTTTATTCTCTGTATTTCTCTGTATTTCTCTGTATTTCTCTGTATTTCTCTGTTTATTCTCTGTATTTCACTGTTTATTCTCTGTTTATTCTCTGTATTTCTCTGTATTTCTCTGTATTTCTCTGTATTTCTCTGTTTATTCTCTGTATTTCTCGGTTTATTCTCTGCATTTCTCTGTATTTCTCTGTATTTCTCTGTTTATTCTCTGTATTTCTCTGTTTATTCTCTGTATTTCTCTGTTTATTCTCTGTATTTCTCTGTATTTCTCTGTTTATTCTCTGTATTTCTCTGTATTTCTCTGTTTATCATCTGTATTTCTCTGTTTATTCTCTGTATTTCTGTTTATTCTCTGTTTATTCTCTGTATTTCTGTTTATTCTCTGTTTATTCTCTGCATTTCTCTGTTTATTCTCTGTATTTCTCTGTTTATTCTTTTTATTTCTCTGTATTTCTCTGTTTATTCTCTGTATTTTTCTGTTCATTCTCTGTATGTATTTCTCTGTTTATTCTCTGTATTTCTCTGTATTTCTCTGTTTATTCTCTGTATTTCTGTGTATTTCTCTGTTTATTCTTTGTATTTCTCTGTATTTCTCTGTTTATTCTCTGTTTATTCTCTGTATTTCTCTGTTTATTCTCTGTATTTCTCTGTATTTCTCTGTATTTCTCTGTATTTCTCTGTTTATTCTCTGTATTTCACTGTATTTCTCTATTTCCTCTGTATTTCTCTGTATTTCTCTGTTTATTCTCTGTATTTCTCTGTTTGTTCTCTGTATTTCTCTGTATTTCTCTGTATTTCTCTGTATTTCTCTGTTTATTATCTGTATTTCACTGTATTTCTCTATTTCCTCTGTATTTCTCTGTATTTCTCTGTTTATTCTCTGTATTTCTCTGTATTTCTCTATTTTCTCTGTATTTCTCTGTATTTCTCTGTTTATTCTCTGTATTTCTCTGTATTTCTCTTTTTGTTCTCTGTTTATTCTCTGTATTTCTCTGTTTATTCTCTGCATTTCTCTGTATTTCTCTGTTTATTCTCTGTTTATTCTCTGTATTTCCCTGTATTTCTCTGTATTTCTCTGTATTTCTCTGTTTATTCTCTGTTTATTCTCTGTATTTCTCTGGTTATCCTCTGTATTTCTCTGTATTTCTCTGTATTTCTCTATTTTTTCTGTATTCTCTGTTTATTCTCTGCATTTCTCTGTATTTCTTTATTTTCTCTGTATTTCTCTGTTTATTCTCTGTATTTCTCTGTATTTCTCTGTATTTCTCTGTATTTCTCTGTTTATTCTCTGTATTTCTCTGTTTATTCTCTGTATTTTTCTGTATGTCTCTGTTCATTCTCTGTATTTCTCTGTATTTCTCTGTATTTTTCTGTATTTCTCTATATATTCTCTGTATTTCTCTTTATTTCTCTATTTATTCTCTGTATTTCTCTGTATTTCTCTATTTATTCTCTGTATTTCTCTGTATTTTCTTTGTATTTTTCTGTAAAAGAGCCCTCCTATATCTGGATTTGAACATTGAAAATAATAGTTCCATGACAGACACTATCATATTGTTCCAATAATTTCAATAATGCCATAATGGTATTGCCCTGTCTCTGCATACATTGAGCCCCAAAAGTATTGGGACACCGAAAGTTGTCATTATTTTGGCTCTGTGTTCCAGCACTTTGGATTTAAAATGATACAATGACTATGAGGTTAAAGTGCAGATTGTCAGCTTTAATTTGAGGGTATTTTCATCCATATTGGGTGAACCATTTAGAAATTGCAGCACCTTTTTGTTCATAGTGTCATGTACTGTCATGTTGTGTCTTGTCTCTGTCCTTTCCCTTCACCCTGTCTTCCTATGCTGGTCGTTGTTAGGTTACCTTTTCTCCTCCTCTTTCCCCCAGCTGTACCTTGTCTCCTCCTAACTACCCATTCACCCCGTTTCCCACCTGTTCCCTTTTTCCCTCTGATTAGGTCCCTATATCTCTCTCTGTTTTTGTTCCTGTCCTTGTCGGATTCTTGTTTGTTGTGTTTCATGCCTGAACCAGACTGTCGTCATGTTTGCTGTAACCTTGTCTTGTCCTGTCGGAATCTGCCGGTCCGTCTGAGCCTACCTATGTTTGGTAATTAAAGAAGCTCTGTCTAAGTTAATTCGCTTTTGGGTCCTCATTCACGCACCGTAACAGAAGAATCCGACCAAGAATGGACCCAGCGACTTCGGATCCTCTCCACTCAGCCGTCGGGATCCAGGGAGCGATGCTAGGCAGACACGAGCAGGAAGTGTCTGCTGCTCGACATGCCGTTGAGACCCTGGCCACCCAAGTCTCCAACCTCACAGAACAGGTTCACCATCTCCGCCTCGATCCACCGGCCACTCCCAGGGCTTTCGAATCTCCGGAGACCAGAATCAATAACCCGCCGTGTTACTCTGGGGAGCCCACTGAATGCCGCTCGTTCCTCACCCAGTGTGATATTGTGTTTTCTCTCCAGCCCAACACTTACTCCAGGAGCACTGCTCGTGTCGCCTACGTCATATCTCTCCTTATTGGACGGGCTCGTGAGTGGGGCACGGCAATCTGGGAGGCAAGGGCTGAGTGTACTAACCAGTATCAGGACTTTAAGGAGGAGATGATACGGGTTTTTGATCGATCTGTTTTTGGGGAGGAGGCTTCCAGGGCCCTGTCTTCCCTATGTCAAGGCAATCGATCCATAACAGACTACTCTATTGAGTTTCGCACTCTTGCTGTCTCCAGTGGCTGGAACGAGCCGGCCTTGCTCGCTCGTCTTCTGGAGGGTCTCCGCGCAGAGGTAAAGGATGAGATTCTCTCCCGGGAGGTTCCTTCCAGCGTGGATTCCTTGATTGAACTCGCTATTCGCATTGAGCGACGGGTTGATCTTCGTCACCGAGCTCGTGGAAAGGAGCTCGCGCTCTCCGTCGCCCCCCTCTCCGCATCACTACCATCTTCCTCTGCCGGCTCGGGTGCTGAGCCCATGCAGCTGGGAGGTATCCGCATCTCGACTAAGGAGAGGGAACGGAGAATCACCAACCGCCTCTGTCTCTATTGCGGTTCCGCTGGTCATTTTGTCACTTCATGTCCAGTAAAAGGCCAGAGCTCGTCAGTAAGCGGAGGGCTACTGGTGAGCGCTACTACTCCTGTCTCTCCTTCAAGATCTTGCACTACCTTGTCGGTCCATCTACGCTGGACCGGTTCGTCAGCTTCCTGCAGTGCCTTAATAGACTCTGGGGCGGAGGGCTGTTTTATGGACGAGACCTGGGCTCGGGAACATGACATTCCTCTCAGACAGTTAAAGGAGCCCACGGCCTTGTTCGCCCTGGATGGTAGTCCTCTCCCCAGGATTCAGCGTGAGACGCTACCTTTAACCCTCACTGTTTCTGGTAATCATAGTGAAACCATTTCTTTTTTAATTTTTCGTTCACCTTTTACACCTGTTGTTTTGGGCCATCCCTGGCTAGTTTGTCATAATCCTTCCATTAATTGGTCTAGTAATTCTATCCTCTCCTGGAACGTCTCTTGTCATGTGAAATGTTTAATGTCTGCTATCCCTCCTGTTTCCTCTGTCTCTTCTTCACAGGAGGAGCCTGGTGATTTGACAGGGGTGCCGGAGGAATATCACGATCTGCGCACGGTGTTCAGTCGGTCCAGGGCCACCTCTCTTCCTCCACACCGGTCGTATGATTGTAGTATTGATCTCCTTCCGGGAACCACCCCCCCCCGGGGTAGACTATACTCTCTGTCGGCTCCCGAACGTAAGGCTCTCGAAGATTATTTGTCTGTAGCTCTTGACGCCGGTACCATAGTCCCCTCCTCCTCTCCCGCCGGAGCGGGGTTTTTTTTTGTCAAGAAGAAGGACGGGTCTCTGCGCCCCTGCATAGATTATCGGGGGCTGAATGACATAACAGTGAAGAATCGTTATCCGCTTCCTCTTATGTCTTCAGCCTTCGAGATCCTGCAGGGAGCCAGGTTTTTCACTAAGTTGGACCTTCGTAACGCTTACCATCTCGTGCGCATCAGGGAGGGGGACGAGTGGAAGACGGCGTTTAACACTCCGTTAGGGCACTTTGAATACCGGGTTCTTCCTTTCGGCCTCGCTAACGCTCCAGCTGTCTTTCAGGCATTAGTCAATGATGTCCTGAGAGACATGCTGAACATCTTTGTTTTCGTTTACCTTGACGATATCCTGATTTTTTCACCGTCACTCCAGATTCATGTTCAGCACGTTCGACGTGTCCTCCAGCGCCTTTTAGAGAATTGTCTTTTTGTGAAGGCTGAGAAGTGCACTTTTCATGCCTCCTCCGTCACATTTCTCGGTTCTGTTATTTCCGCTGAAGGCATTAAGATGGATCCCGCTAAGGTCCAAGCTGTCATTGATTGGCCCGTCCCTAAGTCACGCGTCGAGCTGCAGCGCTTTCTCGGCTTCGCGAACTTCTATCGTCGTTTCATCCGTAATTTCGGTCAGGTGGCAGCTCCTCTCACAGCCCTTACTTCTGTCAAGACGTGCTTTAAGTGGTCCGTTTCCGCCCAGGGAGCTTTTGATCTCCTCAAGAATCGTTTTACATCCGCTCCTATCCTTGTTACACCTGACGTCTCTAGACAGTTCGTTGTCGAGGTTGACGCGTCAGAGGTGGGCGTGGGAGCCATTCTTTCTCAGCGCTCCCTCTCTGACGACAAGGTCCACCCATGCGCGTATTTTTCTCATCGCCTGTCGCCGTCGGAACGTAACTATGATGTGGGTAACCGCGAACTGCTCGCCATCCGGTTAGCCCTAGGCGAATGGCGACAGTGGTTGGAGGGGGCGACCGTTCCTTTTGTCGTTTGGACTGACCATAGGAACCTTGAGTACATCCGTTCTGCCAAACGACTTAATGCGCGTCAGGCGCGTTGGGCGCTGTTTTTCGCTCGTTTCGAGTTCGTGATTTCTTATCGTCCGGGCTCTAAGAACACCAAGCCTGATGCTTTGTCTCGTCTCTTCAGTTCTTCAGTAGCCTCCACTGACCCCGAGGGGATTCTCCCTGAGGGGCGTGTTGTCGGGTTGACTGTCTGGGGAATTGAGAGGCAGGTAAAACAAGCGCTCACTCACACTCCGTCGCCGCGCGCTTGTCCTAGGAACCTTCTTTTCGTTCCCGTTCCTACTCGTCTGGCCGTTCTTCAGTGGGCTCACTCTGCCAAGTTAGCCGGCCACCCTGGCGTTCGGGGTACGCTTGCTTCCATTCGCCAGCGTTTTTGGTGGCCCACCCGGGAGCATGACACGCGTCGTTTCGTGGCTGCTTGTTCGGTCTGCGCGCAGACTAAGTCCGGTAACTCTCCTCCTGCCGGCCGTCTCAGGCCGCTTCCTATTCCCTCTCGACCGTGGTCTCACATCGCCTTAGATTTTGTCACCGGACTGCCTTCGTCAGCGGGGAAGACTGTTATTCTTACGGTTGTCGATAGGTTCTCTAAGGCGGCTCATTTCATTCCCCTTGCTAAGCTTCCTTCTGCTAAAGAGACGGCACAAATCATCATCGAGAATGTTTTCAGAATTCATGGCCTTCCGTCAGACGTCGTTTCGGACAGAGGTCCGCAATTCACGTCTCAATTTTGGAGGGAGTTTTGCCGTTTGATTGGGGCTTCCGTCAGTCTCTCTTCCGGCTTTCACCCCCAGTCTAACGGTCAAGCAGAACGGGCCAATCAGACTATTGGTCGCATCTTACGCAGTCTTTCTTTTCGTAACCCTGCGTCTTGGTCAGAACAGCTCCCCTGGGCAGAATACGCCCACAACTCGCTTCCTTCGTCTGCGACCGGGCTATCTCCTTTTCAGAGTAGCCTCGGGTACCAGCCTCCGCTGTTCTCATCTCAGTTCGCCGAGTCCAGCGTCCCCTCCGCTCAGGCTTTTGTCCAACGTTGCGAGCGCACCTGGAAGAGGGTCAGGTCTGCACTTTGCCGTTATAGGACGCAGACTGTGAGGGCTGCTAATAAGCGTAGAACTAAGAGTCCTAGATATTGTCGCGGTCAGAGAGTTTGGCTCTCCACTCAGAACCTTCCCCTTAAGACGGCTTCTCGCAAGTTGACCCCGCGGTTCATTGGTCCGTTCCGTATTTCTCGGGTCATTAATCCTGTCGCAGTTCGACTTCTTCTTCCGCGATACCTTCGTCGCATCCACCCGGTCTTCCATGTCTCCTGCATCAAGCCCGTCCTTCGCGCCCCCGCTCGTCTTCCCCCCCTCCCCCCCATCCTTGTCGAGGGCGCACCCATCTACAGGGTCCGTAGAATTTTGGACATGCGTCCTCGGGGCCGTGGTCACCAGTACCTCGTAGATTGGGAGGGGTACGGTCCTGAGGAGAGGAGTTGGGTTCCCTCTCGGGACGTGCTGGACCGTGCGCTGATCGAGGATTTCCTCCGTTGCCGCCAGGTTTCCTCCTCGAGTGCGCCAGGAGGCGCTCGGTGAGTGGGGGGGTACTGTCATGTACTGTCATGTTGTGTCTTGTCTCTGTCCTTTCCCTTCACCCTGTCTCCCTCTGCTGGTCGTTGTTAGGTTACCTTTTCTCCTCCTCTTTCCCCCAGCTGTACCTTGTCTCCTCCTAACTACCCATTCACCCCGTTTCCCACCTGTTCCCTTTTTCCCTCTGATTAGGTCCCTATATCTCTCTCTGTTTTTGTTCCTGTCCTTGTCGGATTCTTGTTTGTTGTGTTTCATGCCTGAACCAGACTGTCGTCATGTTTGCTGTAACCTTGTCTTGTCCTGTCGGAATCTGCCGGTCCGTCTGAGCCTACCTATGTTTGGTAATTAAAGAAGCTCTGTCTAAGTTAATTCGCTTTTGGGTCCTCATTCACGCACCGTAACACATAGTCCCTAAATTTTAGACGACCAAAATTATTGTGACGAATTCACTTACATTTAAGGATCGACGGTAGAGACGAGAAGCAGGCACAGGGAGTGAACATTTAATCACCACGGACAGGAACGGGATACGGACAGGAACGGGATACGGACAGGAACGGGATACGGACAGGAACGGGATACGGACAGGAACGGGATACGGACAGGAACGGGATACGGAATCAACATTAATGCTGACACGGGGATGACAATGAAGCGCTGATACGCGTAATGATGGTGACAGGTGTGCGTAAAGCTCCCGAGTGCCAGAGAGGGAGAGCGGGACCAGGCGTGACATTACAATATGTGTGTATTTGGTCCCATATTTATGGTGCTACATCAAGCTGAGGACGCTAATACACATTTGTTGGATGCATTTGTTTTGCTTGTGTTTCAGATTAATTTGTGCCCAATAGAAATGAATGATAAATAATCTATTCTGTCATTTTGGAGTCACTTCTATTGTAAAAAAAGAAGATAATATATTTCTAAACACTACCATGTGGATGCTACCATAATCATTTTATAATCCATCAATTAATCGTGAATAACGATGAGTGAGAAAGTTAGAGTCAGAAATATCATACCTTCCCTGTTATTGTAATGGTGAGAGGTTAGCATGTCTTGGGGGTATGGTGTAACATGTGTTGTGTTTAGTGTTGTGTTGTCCTTAGTGTTGTGTATTACTTAGTGTTGTGTATTACTTAGTGTTGTGTATTGTTTAGTGTTGTGTTGTGCTTAGTGTTGTGTATTGTTTAGTGTTGTGTTGTGCTTAGTGTTGTGCTTAGTGTTGTGTATTGTTTAGTGTTGTGTATTACTTAGTGTTGTGTATTGCTTAGTGTTGTGTTGTGCTTAGTGTTGTGTATTGCTTAGTGTTGTGTATTGCTTAGTGTTGTGTTGTGTTTAGTGTTGTGTATTGCTTAGTGTTGTGTTGTGTTTAGTGTTGTGTATTGCTTAGTGTTGTGTTGTGTTTAGTGTTGTGTATTGCTTAGTGTTGTGTATTGTTTAGTGTTGTGTATTACTTAGTGTTGTGTATTGCTTAGTGTTGTGTTGTGTTTAGTGTTGTGTATTGCTTAGTGTTGTGTTGTGTTTAGTGTTGTGTATTGCTTAGTGTTGTGTTGTGTATTACTTAGTGTTGTGTATTACTTAGTGTTGTGTATTGCTTAGTGTTGTGTTGTGCTTAGTGTTGTGTATTGTTTAGTGTTGTGTTGTGCTTAGTGTTGTGTCGTGCTTAGTGTTGTGTATTGTTTAGTGTTGTGTTGTGCTTAGTGTTGTGTATTGTTTAGTGTTGTGTTGTGCTTAGTGTTGTGCTTAGTGTTGTGTGTTGTGCTTAGTGTTGTGTTGTGCTTAGTGTTGTGTTGTGCTTAGTGTTGTGTTGTGCTTAGGGTTGTGTTGTGCTTAGTGTTGTGTTGTGCTTAGTGTTGTGTTGTGCTTAGTGTTGTGTATTGTTTAGTGTTGTGTTGTGCTTAGTGTTGTGTATTGTTTAGTGTTGTGTTGTGCTTAGTGTTGTGCTTAGTGTTGTGTGTTGTGCTTAGTGTTGTGTTGTGCTTAGTGTTGTGTTGTGCTTAGTGTTGTGTTGTGCTTAGGGTTGTGTTGTGCTTAGTGTTGTGTTGTGCTTAGTGTTGTGTTGTGCTTAGTGTTGTGTGTTGTGCTTAGTGTTGTGTTGTGCTTAGTGTTGTGTGTTGTGCTTAGTGTTGTGTTGTGCTTAGTGTTGTGTTGTGCTTAGTGTTGTGTTGTGCTTAGTGTTGTGTGTTGTGCTTAGTGTTGTGTTGTGCTTAGTGTTGTGTTGTGCTTAGTGTTGTGTGTTGTGCTTAGTGTTGTGTGTTGTGCTTAGTGTTGTGTTGTGCTTAGTGTTGTGTGTTGTGCTTAGTGTTGTGTTGTGCTTAGTGTTGTGTGTTGTGCTTAGTGTTGTGTTGTGCTTAGTGTTGTGTGTTGTGCTTAGTGTTGTGTTGTGCTTAGTGTTGTGTATTGTTTAGTGTTGTGTTGTGCTTAGTGTTGTGCTTAGTGTTGTGCTTAGTGTTGTGTATTGTTTAGTGTTGTGTATTACTTAGTGTTGTGTATTGCTTAGTGTTGTGTTGTGCTTAGTGTTGTGTATTGCTTAGTGTTGTGTATTGCTTAGTGTTGTGTTGTGTTTAGTGTTGTGTATTGCTTAGTGTTGTGTTGTGTTTAGTGTTGTGTATTGCTTAGTGTTGTGTTGTGTTTAGTGTTGTGTATTGCTTAGTGTTGTGTATTGTTTAGTGTTGTGTATTACTTAGTGTTGTGTATTGCTTAGTGTTGTGTTGTGTTTAGTGTTGTGTATTGCTTAGTGTTGTGTTGTGTTTAGTGTTGTGTATTGCTTAGTGTTGTGTTGTGTATTACTTAGTGTTGTGTATTACTTAGTGTTGTGTATTGCTTAGTGTTGTGTCGTGCTTAGTGTTGTGTATTGTTTAGTGTTGTGTTGTGCTTAGTGTTGTGTCGTGCTTAGTGTTGTGTATTGTTTAGTGTTGTGTTGTGCTTAGTGTTGTGTATTGTTTAGTGTTGTGTTGTGCTTAGTGTTGTGTTGTGCTTAGTGTTGTGTTGTGCTTAGTGTTGTGTTGTGCTTAGGGTTGTGTTGTGCTTAGTGTTGTGTTGTGCTTAGTGTTGTGTTGTGCTTAGTGTTGTGTGTTGTGCTTAGTGTTGTGTTGTGCTTAGTGTTGTGTTGTGTTTAGTGTTGTGTTGTGCTTAGTGTTGTGTTGTGCTTAGTGTTGTGTTGTGCTTAGTGTTGTGTTGTGCTTAGTGTTGTGTTGTGCTTAGTGTTGTGTTGTGCTTAGTGTTGTGTTGTGCTTAGTGCTGTGTTGTGCTTAGTGTTGTGTATTGTTTAGTGTTGTGTTGTGCTTAGTGTTGTGTTGTGCTTAGTGTTGTGTTGTGCTTAGTGTTGTGTTGTGCTTAGTGTTGTGTTGTGCTTAGTGTTGTGTTGTGCTTAGTGTTGTGTATTGTTTAGTGTTGTGTTGTGCTTAGTGTTGTGTTGTGCTTAGTGTTGTGTTGTGCTTAGTGTTGTGTATTGTTTAGTGTTGTGTTGTGCTTAGTGTTGTGTATTGTTTAGTGTTGCATCTTCAAAGTGTCATGTGGTTAGACGAGAACACTGAGATTTGCCAAAGCAGAGATGAGCGGCCAACACCGAGGCGCGCAGAGAGCAGTGGGGGCATTAATTCTGGCCTAATGTCAAGCGCCTAATGTCATCACACTTTTTGTTGTTTTTGTGTGAGGTCTCTTTCCGTTCACAACTGTTTGGAGGCTGGATATATGTTGTCAGTGGATGAACGAGCGAGGGTAACCTAGTAAAGGAGCCCTTTGAAGTGGATATATGGATGAACGAGCGAGGGTAACCTAGTAAAGGAGCCCTTTGAAGTGGATATATGTTGTCAGTGGATGAACGAGTGAGGGTAACCTAGTAAAGGAGCCCTTTGAAGTGGATATATGTTGTCAGTGGATGAACGAGCGAGGGTAACCTAGTAAAGGAGCCCTTTGAAGTGGATATATGGATGAACGAGCGAGGGTAACCTAGTAAAGGAGCCCTTTGAAGTGGATATATGTTGTCAGTGGATGAACGAGCGAGGGTAACCTAGTAAAGGAGCCCTTTGAAGTGGATATATGTTGTCAGTGGATGAACGAGCGAGGGTAACCTAGTAAAGGAGCCCTTTGAAATGGATTTATGTTGTCAGTGGATGAACGAGCGAGGGTAACCTAGTAAAGGAGCCCTTTGAAGTGGATATATGTTGTCAGTGGATGAACGAGCGAGGGTAACCTAGTAAATGAGCCCTTTGAAGTGGATATATGTTGTCAGTGGATGAACGAGCGAGGGTAACCTAGTAAAGGAGCCCTTTGAAGTGGATATATGGATGAACGAGCGAGGGTAACCTAGTAAAGGAGCCCTTTGAAGTGAATGTTTGAAAGTCAGATTAAAACCTCATGACTGGATGTGTTTACGTCACAATAAAAGTTAAATGATACCTCTTTATGACACATAGAAATGCTATTGAATTCATATGGATACTAAATATAATTATATAATTAAGCCCCACATGCGGCCCTGCCCATTAGGCAGGATCAGGTAGCCGAGGGCAGTGTTTTCCGAGCTAAACTGACCAAGACGCACCTCCGACAACACACAACACCTTACATTATTCTACACTAAAACCAATGATAACTTATTTCACCCACTGGCATTGAGGGCTATTTAGGTGAGCGCTGATGCCCCACCACTGCAGATCTACCATTTCATAATGTCATCACTTATTTCCACTGCAGTACTAAAGCCTAACATTGAGCGTATGAACTATGTGCTATTATGTATATGCTTCTAATTTAGTCTATAGGCTACATCTTGAGCTCTGATACGCAATTACGCACCTGGCCTTTTCCGCTGGCATAGCTATTCATTTTAAATCTTGTCCAGTCCCAAGAAAAGCTACAAAAGCTTATTTTGACTTATTTTCTTAAGCCTACTAAAGGCTTATTTGCTTGCTGAATGTAAAATAGGTTACAGCACTTCTTATGGCTGCATGGGCAGTATTGAGTAGTTTGGATGAAAGGTGCCCAGAAGTGCCCAGAGTAAACGGCCTGCTCCTCAGTCCCAGTTGCTAATATATGCATGTTATTATTAGTATTAGATAGAAAAAGCTCTGAAGTTTCTAAAACAGTCTGTGAGTATAACAGAACTCATATGGCAGGCAAAAACCAGCGAAGAAATCCAAACAGGAAGTGGGAAATCGGAGGTTGGTCGATTTTCAACCCAGCCCCTATTGAATACACAGTGGGATATGGATCAAGTTGCACTTCCTAGGGCTTCCACTAGATGTCAACCGTCTTTAGAAACTTGAATGAGGCTTCTACTGTGATGTGGTGCCGGATGACAGCAGTCAGTGGTCTGGCAGAGAGCCAGGTCCTGGTCACGCGCATTTCACATGATAGCGACCTGCATTCCATGGCTTTTCTACAGACAATGGAATTCTCCGGTTGGAACGTTATTGAAGATTTATGATAAAAACATCCTAAAGATTGATTCTATACTTGGTTTGAAATGTTTCTAAGACCTGTAATATAACTTTTTAAAGTTTTTGTCCGACGTTATGCTGGACGCCCTAACAAAAGTAGCTACTTGGACATAAATAATGGACATTATCGAACAAATCAAACATTTATTGTGGAACTAGGATTCCTGGGAGTGCATTCTGATGAAGATCATCAAAGGTAAGGGAATATTTATAATGTTATTTCTCATTTCTGTTGACTCCAACATGGCGGATAATTTTATTTGTTTTCTGAGCGCCATCTCAGATTATAGCATGGTTTGCTTTTTCCGTAAAGCTTTTTGAAATCTGACACAGTGGTTGCATTAAGGAGAGGTATGTGAGACCAATGGGTGGCTGGGTGAGAAGCACACTTGTATTTGTATTTGTTATGGATCCCCATTAGCTCTTCAGCAATATTAAGGCAATTATGAAATTTGAAAAAACATTACAATGCTTTCACAACAGATTTCACAACACATTAAGTGTGTGACCTCAGGCCCCTACTCTACTAACACTTATCTACAACACCAAAATCAATTTGTATGTGTGTGTATAGTGCATAGATTATCGTGTGTGTGTGTATGCATGTGTCTATGCCTATGTTTGTGTCTCTTCACAGTCCCCGCTGTTACATAAGGTTACATAGCTACTTTTTGAAAATAACCTAGCTGTGGATTGTAGCCCAATAACAAGGAACAGCCATCAGTCGGGAACGCGCGGCAAATCTGTGCGTGAACAAACAGCATACAGACAAAACAGGCCTTTCGCAATATTTCAATTACAATCGAGGGAAAAAGACAAGTTGGAAATCAAATGGCTCCTGTTGAAAAGAGAAGACGCTATGCTGTAGTCTACCAACATATTTAATCTACTTCCAAATGTTGTTTTACAAAATAAAACAATATAGTTTTTTTGGCGGAGCGTAATCAGCCATCATCAGAGAGTGAGCTGCGGGTCATTGGGTGAGTCAGTGAAACAGGAAAGGTTTTAGGGACTATCATTTCCTCCTCATATTGTAGCCTACAATATGTGTGTCTCCACACACCGAGGCCTACAGGCTATTGATGGACTCCAGACAATATGGCTCAGGTTCTCAGTTTGTCAGTGTCAGGGTAGCCTGTCATTTCGATCATTTGTTAATGATCATTACAATAGACTCTGCCGAAGTCTCCAGTCTTGTAGAATTGCATGAAATGCATTTTTAAAAGACACGTTTTACCCGGACACTAGGCTTACTAAAAATGTTCCCAAATGTGTGCAACTTCTGTACGTGCCTCTACTCTACTGCCACTATGCAAATGCGAGCAATTCTTTATTATATACGTTGTTTTTTCTTCTTCTCCTCATTCCTTCCGGTACCTCAGAACTCCCTCATCACCTTCTCGTGTTCCCGATTTACACATTCATCACTGGTCTTACTAATATACCTTTCTGGACCTTCTAAACTGCCCCCATCACACGCATCCAACATATTACTAATTTACAAAAAAAAAATATATATATTTCTCTCTAAACACGTGTATGATTTATCTTAATAAGGCTTTCCTTACTTGTATATTAAAAAAAAAAAAAAAAATCATTTGGATTATATCTACAACCTTTTCTAAAAAAAACTTTAAACTTTATCACAAAGTTTTAGGTTAAGTTGAAATATCTCCAAAAGTTGTGATGACACGAGAACATCTTTTGTTCAGCAAGAACAGTGACAGCCAGAGAAAGTGTTGGGGAAATAATTTGGTGACATCTTGTGGTCTTTATGTGAATTACGGGCAGTTACCTCCTACTACCCCTACTATTCAAAAAATGTATTCTGCACTGTTGACGAGGGCCCATAAATATGCATTTCACTGTTAGCCTACACCTGTTGTTTACGAAGCATGTGACAATTACAGTTGGATTTGATTATAGCAGAGCTTTGATTAAATGGCCTGGAGGAAAGCAATAAAGACCTGCTATTTCATAATCTGGTTAGTTATTTTTCTTGCACTTTGACAGGTGAATATTTAGCCCTAATATTTAGCTAATGAATGTCCTAATATCTAGCTAACACTGTATGTATCTAATGAATGTCCTAATATCTAGCTAACACTGTATTTATCTTTATTTTATTTTTTTATTTTACCTTTATTTAACCAGGTAGGCAAGTTGAGAACAAGTTCTCATTTACAATTGCGACCTGGCCAAGATAAAGCAAAGCAGTTCGACAGATACAACGACACAGAGTTACACATGGAGTAAAACAAACATACAGTCAATAGTACAGTATAAACAAGTCTATATACGATGTGAGCAAATGAGGTGAGAAGGGAGGTAAAGGCAAAAAGGCCATGGTGGCAAGGTAAATACAATATAGCAAGTAAAACACTGGAATGGTAGTTTTGCAATGGAAGAATGTGCAAAGTAGAAATAAAAATAATGGGGTGCAAAGGAGCAAAATAAATAAATAAATTAAATACAGTTGGGAAAGAGGTAGTTGTTTGGGCTAAATTATAGGTGGGCTATGTACAGGTGCAGTATTCTGTGAGCTGCTCTGACAGTTGGTGCTTAAAGCTAGTGAGGGAGATAAGTGTTTCCAGTTTCAGAGATTTTTGTAGTTCGTTCCAGTCATTGGCAGCAGAGAACTGGAAAGAGAGGCGGCCAAAGAAAGAATTGGTTTTGGGGGTGACTAGAGAGATATACCTGCTGGAGCGTGTGCTACAGGTGGGAGATGCTATGGTGACCAGCGAGCTGAGATAAGGGGGGACTTTACCTAGCAGGGTCTTGTAGATGACATGGAGCCAGTGGGTTTGGCGACGAGTATGAAGCGAGGGCCAGCCGACGAGAGCATACAGGTCGCAATGGTGGGTAGTATATGGGGCTTTGGTGACAAAACGGATTGCACTGTGATAGACTGCATCCAATTTGTTGAGTAGGGTATTGGAGGCTATTTTGTAAATGACATCGCCAAAGTCGAGGATTGGTAGGATGGTCAGTTTTACAAGGGTATGTATGGCAGCATGAGTGAAGGATGCTTTGTTGCGAAATAGGAAGCCAATTCTAGATTTAACTTTGGATTGGAGATGTTTGATATGGGTCTGGAAGGAGAGTTTACAGTCTAACCAGACACCTAAGTATTTGTAGTTGTCCACGTATTTTAAGTCAGAGCCGTCCAGAGTAGTGATGTTGGACAGGCGGGTAGGTGCAGGTAGCGATCGGTTGAAGAGCATGCATTTAGTTTTACTTGTATTTAAGAGCAATTGGAGGCCACGGAAGGAGAGTTGTATGGCATTGAAGCTTGCCTGGAGGGTTGTTAACACAGTGTCCAAAGAAGGGCCGGAAGTATACAGAATGGTGTCGTCTGCGTAGAGGTGGATCAGAGACTCACCAGCAGCAAGAGCGACCTCATTGATGTATACAGAGAAGAGAGTCGGTCCAAGAATTGAACCCTGTGGCACCCCCATAGAGACTGCCAGAGGTCCGGACAACAGACCCTCCGATTTGACACACTGAACTCTATCAGAGAAGTAGTTGGTGAACCAGGCGAGGCAATCATTTGAGAAACCAAGGCTGTTGAGTCTGCCGATGAGGATGTGGTGATTGACAGAGTCGAAAGCCTTGGCCAGATCAATGAATACGGCTGCACAGTAATGTTTCTTATCGATGGCGGTTAAGATATCGTTTAGGACCTTGAGCGTGGCTGAGGTGCACCCATGACCAGCTCTGAAACCAGATTGCATAGCAGAGAAGGTATGGTGCGATTCGAAATGGTCGGTAATCTGTTTGTTGACTTGGCTTTCGAAGACCTTAGAAAGGCATGGTAGGATAGATATAGGTCTGTAGCAGTTTGGGTCAAGAGTGTCCCCCCCTTTGAAGAGGGGGATGACCGCAGCTGCTTTCCAATCTTTGAGAATCTCAGACGACACGAAAGAGAGGTTGAACAGGCTAGTAATAGGGGTGGCAACAATTTCGGCAGATAATTTTAGAAAGAAAGGGTCCAGATTGTCTAGCCCGGCTGATTTGTAGGGGTCCAGATTTTGCAGCTCTTTCAGAACATCAGCTGAATGGATTTGGGAGTAGGAGAAATGGGGAAGGCTTGGACGAGTTGCTGTTGGGGGTGCAGTGCTGTTGACAGGGGTAGGAGTAGCCAGGTGGAAAGCATGGCCAGCAGTAGAAAAATGCTTATTGAAATTTTCAATTATGGTGGATTTATCAGTGGTGACAGTGTTTCCTATCTTCAGTGCAGTGGGCAGCTGGGAGGAGGTGTTCTTATTCTCCATGGACTTTACAGTGTCCCAGAACTTTTTTGAGTTAGTGTTTCAAGAAGCACATTTCTGCTTGAAAAAACTAGCCTTGGCTTTTCTAACTGCCTGTGTGTAATGGTTTCTAGCTTCCCTGAACAGCTGCATATCACGGGGGCTGTTCGATGCTAATGCAGAACGCCATAGGATGTTTTTGTGTTGGTTAAGGGCAGTCAGGTCTGGGGAGAACCAAGGGCTATATCTGTTCCTGGTTCTAAATTTCTTGAATGGGGCATGTTTATTTAAGATGGTTAGGAAGGCATTTTTAAAAAATATCCAGGCATCCTCTACTGACGGGATGAGATCAATATCCTTCCAGGATACCCCGGCCAGGTCGATTAGAAAGGCCTGCTCGCTGAAGTGTTTCAGGGAGCGTTTTAGAGTGATGAGAGGAGGTCGTTTGACCGCTGACCCATTACGGATGCAGGCAATGAGGCAGTGATCGCTGAGATCTTGGTTGAAGACAGCAGATGTGTAATCTAATGAATGTCCTAATATCTAGCTAACAGTGTATTTAGCTTCTTACTTCTGCTTCACATCACTAGCCTCTCTTCCAGCTGTTCCCGTTCCCAACAGGTACACAAGCCTCTCAGCAATAAGCCATTCCTCAAGCCTCTCCCAAATTGGCCATTCCTCTTCTCATAAAAAAATCCCTGGAAAAGCTATAGGCTACAAAAGCTATAGGACATTAATTTTGATAATTGTTTTATACTATGCCTAATGGCCTATTAGGGGGAAATAATCAGTCTTGCTCTTGCTAATTACTGAATGTAAAACAGGCCTACAGCATAGAGAATTAATGTCGGAGGAAATGAAGACCCAACTGAGCACAGTGAAAGAGAAGATCCAAAGGAATGTACAACCATAAGAAGACATTTTAGCAATGAGGCAATGAGTTTAGGCCTAAAAGATGCGCAGGCTAAACCGTGTTTGTTGATCAATTGTAACTATTATTTAAATGTATCAATTGATCAACAAACACGGTAGTATTTTTAATTAGGCCTAAATGTACGTTGAAGTATTACTTGCAGTTGTCCCTATGACAATGACAATGAACACACCCTGAAAGCACTGACTGGTCTGAACCGGTATCTGTGTTAGAGACCTCATGACTGGTCTGAACCGGTATCTGTGTGTTAGAGACCTCATGACTGGTCTGAACCGGTATCTGTGTTAGAGACCTCATGACTGGTCTGAACCAGGATCTGTGTGTTAGAGACCTCATGACTGGTCTGAACCGGTATCTGTGTTAGAGACCTCATGACTGGTCTGAACCGGTATCTGTGTTAGAGACCTCATGACTGGTCTGAACCGGTATCTATGTTAGAGACCTCATGACTGGTCTGAACCGGTATCTGTGTTAGAGACCTCATGACTGGTCTGAACCGGTATCTGTGTTAGAGACCTCATGACTGGTCTGAACCAGTATCTGTGTTAGAGACCTCATGACTGGTCTGAACCGGTATCTGTGTTAGAGACCTCATGACTGGTCTGAACCGGTATCTGTGTTAGAGACCTCATGACTGGTCTGAGCCAGTATCTGTGTGTTAGAGACCTCATGACTGGCCCTGAACCAGGATCTGTGTGATAGAGACCTCATGACTGGTCTGAACCAGTATCTGTGTTAGAGACCTCATGACTGGTCTGAGTCAGTATCTGTGTTAGAGACCTCATGACTGGTCTGAGCCAGTATCTGTGTTAGAGACCTCATGACTGGTCTGAGCCAGTATCTGTGTTAGAGACCTCATGACTGGTCTGAACCGGTATCTGTGTTAGAGACCTCATGACTGGTCTGAGCCAGTATCTGTGTTAGAGACCTCATGACTGGCCCTGAACCAGGATCTGTGTGATAGAGACCTCATGACTGGTCTGAACCAGGATCTGTGTGTTAGAGACCTCATGACTGGCCCTGAACCAGGATCTGTGTGATAGAGACCTCATGACTGGTCTGAGCCAGTATCTGTGTTAGAGACCTCATGACTGGTCTGAGCCAGTATCTGTGTACTAGAGACCTCATGACTGGTCTGAACCGGTATCTGTGTACTAGAGACCTAATGACTGGTCTGAACCAGTATCTGTGTACTAGAGACCTCATGACTGGTCTGAACCGGTATCTGTGGGTTAGAGACCTCATGACTGGTCTGAACCGCTATCTGTGTACTAGAGACCTCATGACTGGTCTGAGTCAGTATCTGTGTTAGAGACCTCATGACTGGTCTGAACCAGTATCTGTGGGTTAGAGACCTCATGACTGGTCTGAGTCAGTATCTGTGTTAGAGACTTCATGACTGGTCTGAGTCAGTATCTGTGTGTTAGAGACCTCATGACTGGTCTGAGTCAGTATCTGTGGGTTAGAGACCTCATGACTGGTCTGAGTCAGTATCTGTGTGTTAGAGACCTCATGACTTGTCTGAGCCAGTATCTGTGGGTTAGAGACCTCATGACTGGTCTGAGTCAGTATCTGTGGGTTAGAGACCTCATGACTGGTCTGAACCAGTATCTGTGGGTTAGAGACCTCATGACTGGTCTGAGTCAGTATCTGTGGTTTAGAGACCTCATGACTGGTCTGAGTCAGTATCTGTGTACTAGAGACCTCATGACTGGTCTGAGTCAGTATCTGTGGGTTAGAGACCTCATGACTGGTCTGAGCCAGTATCTGTGTTAGAGACCTCATGACTGGTCTGAGTCAGTGTCTGTGGGTTAGAGACCTCATGACTGGTCTGAGTCAGTATCTGTGGGTTAGAGACCTCATAACTGGTCTGAGCCAGTATCTGTGTGTTAGAGACCTCATGACTGGTCTGAGCCAGTATCTGTGGGTTAGAGACCTCATGACTGGTCTGAGTCAGTATCTGTGTTAGAGACCTCATGACTGGTCTGAGCCAGTATCTGTGTGTTAGAGACCTCATGACTGGTCTGAGCCAGTATCTGTGGGTTAGAGACCTCATGACTGGTCTGAGTCAGTATCTGTATTAGAGACCTCATGACTGGTCTGAGCCAGTATCTGTGTTAGAGACCTCATGACTGGTCTGAACCAGTATCTGTGTGTTAGAGACCTCACGACTGGTCTGAGTCAGTATCTGTGTTAGAGACCTCATGACTGGTCTGAGTCAGTATCTGTGTGTTAGAGACCTCATGACTGGTCTGACTCAGTATCTGTGGGTTAGAGACCTCATGACTGGTCTGAGTCAGTATCTGTGTGTTAGAGACCTCATGACTGGTCTGAGCCAGTATCTGTGGGTTAGAGACCTCATGACTGGTCTGAGTCAGTATCTGTGTGTTAGAGACCTCATGACTGGTCTGAGCCAGTATCTGTGGGTTAGAGACCTCATGACTGGTCTGAACCAGTATCTGTGGGTTAGAGACCTCATGACTGGTCTGAGTCAGTATCTGTGTTAGAGACCTCATGACTGGTCTGAGCCAGTATCTGTGTGTTAGAGACCTCATGACTGGTCTGAGCCAGTATCTGTGGGTTAGAGACCTCATGACTGGTCTGAGTCAGTATCTGTATTAGAGACCTCATGACTGGTCTGAGTCAGTATCTGTGGGTTAGAGACCTCATGACTGGTCTGAGCCAGTATCTGTGTTAGAGACCTCATGACTGGTCTGAGCCAGTATTTGTGTTAGAGACCTCATGACTGGTCTGAACCAGTATCTGTGTGTTAGAGACCTCATGACTGGTCTGAGCCAGTATCTGTGGGTTAGAGACCTCATGACTGGTCTGAGTCAGTATCTGTATTAGAGACCTCATGACTGGTCTGAACCGGTATCTGTGTTAGAGACCTCATGACTGGTCTGATCCAGTATCTGTGTACTAGAGACCTCATGACTAGTCTGAACCAGTATCTGTGGGTTAGAGACCTCATGACTGGTCTGAGTCAGTATCTGTATTAGAGACCTCATGACTGGTCTGAGTCAGTATCTGTGGGTTAGAGACCTCATGACTGGTCTGAGCCAGTATCTGTGTTAGAGACCTCATGACTGGTCTGAGCCAGTATCTGTGTTAGAGACCTCATGACTGGTCTGAACCAGTATCTGTGTGTTAGAGACCTCACGACTGGTCTGAGTCAGTATCTGTGTTAGAGACCTCATGACTGGTCTGAGTCAGTATCTGTGTGTTAGAGACGTCATGACTGGTCTGAGTCAGTATCTGTGGGTTAGAGACCTCATGACTGGTCTGAGTCAGTATCTGTGTGTTAGAGACCTCATGACTGGTCTGAGCCAGTATCTGTGGGTTAGAGACCTCATGACTGGTCTGAGTCAGTATCTGTGTGTTAGAGACCTCATGACTGGTCTGAGCCAGTATCTGTGGGTTAGAGACCTCATGACTGTTCTGAGTCAGTATCTGTGGGTTAGAGACCTCATGACTGGTCTGAGTCAGTATCTGTGTACTAGAGACCTCATGACTGGTCTGAGTCAGTATCTGTGGGTTAGAGACCTCATGACTGGTCTGAGTCAGTATCTGTGGGTTAGAGACCTCATGACTGGTCTGAGCCAGTATCTGTGTGTTAGAGACCTCATGACTGGTCTGAGCCAGTATCTGTGGGTTAGAGACCTCATGACTGGTCTGAGTCAGTATCTGTGTTAGAGACCTCATGACTGGTCTGAGTCAGTATCTTTGTGTTAGAGACCTCATGACTGGTCTGAGTCAGTATCTGTGTTAGAGACCTCATGACTGGTCTGAGTCAGTATCTGTGTTAGAGACCTCATGACTGGTCTGAGTCAGTATCTGGGTTAGAGACCTCATGACTGGTCTGAGTCAGTATCTGTGTTAGAGACCTCATGACTGGTCTGAGTCAGTATCTGGGTTAGAGACCTCATGACTGGTCTGAGTCAGTATCTGTGTGTTAGAGACCTCATGACTGGTCTGAGTCAGTATCTGTGTGTTAGAGACCTCATGACTGGTCTGAGTCAGTATCTGTGGGTTAGAGACCTCATGATTGGTCTGAGTCAGTATCTGTGTGTTAGAGACCTCATGACTGGTCTGAGTCAGTATCTGTGGGTTAGAGACCTCATGATTGGTCTGAGTCAGTATCTGTGTTAGAGACCTCATGACTGGTCTGAGTCAGTATCTGTGGTTTAGAGACCTCATGACTGGTCTGAGTCAGTATCTGTGGGTTAGAGACCTCATGACTGGTCTGAGTCAGTATCTGTGGGTTAGAGACCTCATGACTGGTCTGAACCAGTATCTGTGGGTTAGAGACCTCATGACTGGTCTGAGTCAGTATCTGTGGTTTAGAGACCTCATGACTGGTCTGAGTCAGTATCTGTGTACTAGAGACCTCATGACTGGTCTGAGTCAGTATCTGTGGGTTAGAGACCTCATGACTGGTCTGAGCCAGTATCTGTGTTAGAGACCTCATGACTGGTCTGAGTCAGTGTCTGTGGGTTAGAGACCTCATGACTGGTCTGAGTCAGTATCTGTGGGTTAGAGACCTCATAACTGGTCTGAGCCAGTATCTGTGTGTTAGAGACCTCATGACTGGTCTGAGCCAGTATCTGTGGGTTAGAGACCTCATGACTGGTCTGAGTCAGTATCTGTGTTAGAGACCTCATGACTGGTCTGAGCCAGTATCTGTGTGTTAGAGACCTCATGACTGGTCTGAGCCAGTATCTGTGGGTTAGAGACCTCATGACTGGTCTGAGTCAGTATCTGTATTAGAGACCTCATGACTGGTCTGAGCCAGTATCTGTGTTAGAGACCTCATGACTGGTCTGAACCAGTATCTGTGTGTTAGAGACCTCACGACTGGTCTGAGTCAGTATCTGTGTTAGAGACCTCATGACTGGTCTGAGTCAGTATCTGTGTGTTAGAGACCTCATGACTGGTCTGACTCAGTATCTGTGGGTTAGAGACCTCATGACTGGTCTGAGTCAGTATCTGTGTGTTAGAGACCTCATGACTGGTCTGAGCCAGTATCTGTGGGTTAGAGACCTCATGACTGGTCTGAGTCAGTATCTGTGTGTTAGAGACCTCATGACTGGTCTGAGCCAGTATCTGTGGGTTAGAGACCTCATGACTGGTCTGAACCAGTATCTGTGGGTTAGAGACCTCATGACTGGTCTGAGTCAGTATCTGTGTTAGAGACCTCATGACTGGTCTGAGCCAGTATCTGTGTGTTAGAGACCTCATGACTGGTCTGAGCCAGTATCTGTGGGTTAGAGACCTCATGACTGGTCTGAGTCAGTATCTGTATTAGAGACCTCATGACTGGTCTGAGTCAGTATCTGTGGGTTAGAGACCTCATGACTGGTCTGAGCCAGTATCTGTGTTAGAGACCTCATGACTGGTCTGAGCCAGTATTTGTGTTAGAGACCTCATGACTGGTCTGAACCAGTATCTGTGTGTTAGAGACCTCATGACTGGTCTGAGCCAGTATCTGTGGGTTAGAGACCTCATGACTGGTCTGAGTCAGTATCTGTATTAGAGACCTCATGACTGGTCTGAACCGGTATCTGTGTTAGAGACCTCATGACTGGTCTGATCCAGTATCTGTGTACTAGAGACCTCATGACTAGTCTGAACCAGTATCTGTGGGTTAGAGACCTCATGACTGGTCTGAGTCAGTATCTGTATTAGAGACCTCATGACTGGTCTGAGTCAGTATCTGTGGGTTAGAGACCTCATGACTGGTCTGAGCCAGTATCTGTGTTAGAGACCTCATGACTGGTCTGAGCCAGTATCTGTGTTAGAGACCTCATGACTGGTCTGAACCAGTATCTGTGTGTTAGAGACCTCACGACTGGTCTGAGTCAGTATCTGTGTTAGAGACCTCATGACTGGTCTGAGTCAGTATCTGTGTGTTAGAGACGTCATGACTGGTCTGAGTCAGTATCTGTGGGTTAGAGACCTCATGACTGGTCTGAGTCAGTATCTGTGTGTTAGAGACCTCATGACTGGTCTGAGCCAGTATCTGTGGGTTAGAGACCTCATGACTGGTCTGAGTCAGTATCTGTGTGTTAGAGACCTCATGACTGGTCTGAGCCAGTATCTGTGGGTTAGAGACCTCATGACTGTTCTGAGTCAGTATCTGTGGGTTAGAGACCTCATGACTGGTCTGAGTCAGTATCTGTGTACTAGAGACCTCATGACTGGTCTGAGTCAGTATCTGTGGGTTAGAGACCTCATGACTGGTCTGAGTCAGTATCTGTGGGTTAGAGACCTCATGACTGGTCTGAGCCAGTATCTGTGTGTTAGAGACCTCATGACTGGTCTGAGCCAGTATCTGTGGGTTAGAGACCTCATGACTGGTCTGAGTCAGTATCTGTGTTAGAGACCTCATGACTGGTCTGAGTCAGTATCTTTGTGTTAGAGACCTCATGACTGGTCTGAGTCAGTATCTGTGTTAGAGACCTCATGACTGGTCTGAGTCAGTATCTGTGTTAGAGACCTCATGACTGGTCTGAGTCAGTATCTGGGTTAGAGACCTCATGACTGGTCTGAGTCAGTATCTGTGTTAGAGACCTCATGACTGGTCTGAGTCAGTATCTGGGTTAGAGACCTCATGACTGGTCTGAGTCAGTATCTGTGTGTTAGAGACCTCATGACTGGTCTGAGTCAGTATCTGTGTGTTAGAGACCTCATGACTGGTCTGAGTCAGTATCTGTGGGTTAGAGACCTCATGATTGGTCTGAGTCAGTATCTGTGTTAGAGACCTCATGACTGGTCTGAGTCAGTATCTGTGTTAGAGACCTCATGACTGGTCTGAGTCAGTATCTGTGTGTTAGAGACCTCATGACTGGTCTGAGTCAGTATCTGTGTGTTAGAGACCTCATGACTGGTCTGAGTCAGTATCTGTGGGTTAGAGACCTCATGATTGGTCTGAGTCAGTATCTGTGTTAGAGACCTCATGACTGGTCTGAGTCAGTATCTGTGTTAGAGACCTCATGACTGGTCTGAGTCAGTATCTGTGTACTAGAGACCTCATGACTGGTCTGAGTCAGTATCTGTGGGTTAGAGACCTCATGACTGGTCTGAGTCAGTATCTGTGGGTTAGAGACCTCATGACTGGTCTGAGTCAGTATCTGGGTTAGAGACCTCATGACTGGTCTGAGTCAGTATCTGTGTTAGAGACCTCATGACTGGTCTGAGTCAGTATCTGTGGGTTAGAGACCTCATGACTGGTCTGAGTCAGTATCTGGGTTAGAGACCTCATGACTGGTCTGAGTCAGTATCTGTGTTAGAGACCTCATGACTAGTCTGAGTCAGTATCTGTGTGTTAGAGACCTCATGACTGGTCTGAGTCAGTATCTGTGTTAAGAGACCTCATGACTGGTCTGAGTCAGTATCTGTGTTAGAGACCTCATGACTGGTCTGAGTCAGTATCTGTGTTAGAGACCTCATGACTTGTCTGAGTCAGTATCTGTGTTAGAGACCTCATGACTGGTCTGAGTCAGTATCTGTGTACTAGAGACCTCATGACTGGTCTGAGTCAGTATCTGTGTACTAGAGACCTCATGACTGGTCTGAGTCAGTATCTGTGTTAGAGACCTCATGACTGGTCTGAGTCAGTATCTGTGGGTTAGAGACCTCATGACTGGTCTGAGTCAGTATCTGTGTGTTAGAAACCTCATGACTGGTCTGAACCGGTATCTGTGGGTTAGAGACCTCATGGATGGTCTGAACCGGTATCTGTGGGTTAGAGACCTCATGACTGGTCTGAGTCAGTATCTGTGTACTAGAGACCTCATGACTGGTCTGAGTCAGTATCTGTGGGTTAGAGACCTCATGACTGGTCTGAGCCAGTATCTGTGGGTTAGAGACCTCATGACTGGTCTGAGCCAGTGTCTGTGGGTTAGAGACCTCATGACTGGTCTGAGCCAGTATCTGTGGGTTAGAGACCTCATGACTGGTCTGAGTCAGTATCTGTGGGTTAGAGACCTCATGACTGGTCTGAGCCAGTATCTGTGTTAGAGACCTCATGACTGGTCTGAGCCAGTATCTGTGTACTAGAGACCTCATGACTGGTCTGAACCAGTATCTCTGTGTTAGAGACCTCATGACTGGTCTGAGCCAGTATCTGTGGGTTAGAGACCTCATGACTGGTCTGAACCAGTATCTGTGTACTAGAGACCTCATGACTGGTCTGAACCAGTATCTGTGGGTTAGAGACCTCATGACTGGTCTGAACCAGGATCTGTGGGTTAGAGACCTCATTACTGGTCTGAACCAGGATCTGTGAGTTAGAGACCTCATGACTGGTCTGAGTCAGTATCTGTGGGTTAGAGACCTCAGAAGATGAAATTGCGCTTGAGGCAATGTAATGTGTAGTTCTAACATGTCGATCATATCTTTAGTGTTCAACATTAAGTCTCCCTCCATGTCAATGAGTAGAGTGGGCAGCAGCTACGTAATTGTTTATTTTATTTTAAATAACATAGATGCTAAGACATCTCTGTATCAATAGCCAGGGCAAGTCGGTAGCCATCCAAATAACCCCACAACTCAACAATAAGTCTCAGTACCTCCTAAAATTGCATGAAAATGGGAGGGTAGGATTAGATAAACAGAACGCATCTTTTAAGCAGAAACAATATACTACAAATTGTGGCCTATTGTGTTCAAAGTAAGTAAACGGATGACTTTTATTTTGAAGCTTTTTGCGCGATTTGGACCATAGACATTCATATTTGGAGTCTTAAAAATGTGATTTTAAAAACTAACCCTACCCTTATTCACACTGCTAACCTTATGACTAATCCTAACCTTAAATGAAGACCAAACATATAATTTCTGTTTTCTGAAATGTTACGATAGAACTTTGTGGCTGTGATAACTAGTGGAAACCTATTCGGATCCGTTACTGTCACTGATTTCATGGAACTTCAGTTCATTTTCCGGTCTTGCGGTGCGTGGCGCGGTGTGCAGAATCCAGGAGAGAGCTTTCAATTTCGGTGACGTCGTCACATCGCGACTTCCGGATTCTCGATGACTGCCGTTAGAAGAGAAACTGCGCGCTGATTTTGAGCCTCAACTACCAATTTACATTGAGATCTAGCAGTCTGTATAACCAAAATGGATACGCAGTTTCTGAAAATACCACCGAAGCGCACATGAGTTTCTCTCCAACTACAGTGTAACGTTAGTTTCACATAATGGACCTGCCGTGTGTCGAGTGGCAAAAGCATGTGGAACAGAAGTGGAGCCGACTCACTCTTGATGAGAAGAAATGCTTCTCGTCCCTGTTGGACATAGATGAGGTCTTTGATTTTGGCCTGTCTCAAGTAAAGTGAGTAGCCTATACGTGCACGTCTCTCTAGCATACAGCATGTCATTGGCTAGCAAAATAACACCAGGCGGCATTCTACTTTCTTCCAGACCATGGCTTGAAGGAATCCTGTTTTTGTTTCGGGAAAGGTTCGGGTAATTTACGCAAATTACGGAGCAGGTTAGGGGAATTTACACAGCTGGTTAGGAGATCTAACACAGGCAACAGATTAGGAGAATTTACACAGGCAGCAGATTAGGATAATTAACACAGGCAGCAGGTTAGGAGAATTTACACAGGCAGCAGGTTAGGAGAATTTACACAGGCAGCAGGTTAGGAGAAATTACACAGGCAGCAGGTTAGGAGAAATTACACAGGCAGCAGGTTAGGAGAAATTACACAGGCAGCAGGTTAGGAGAATTTACACAGGCAGCAGGTTAGGAGAAATTACACAGGCAGCAGGTTAGGAGAAATTACACAGGCAGCAGGTTAGGAGAAATTACACAGGCGGCAGGTTAGGAGAAATTACACAGGCAGCAGGTTAGGAGAAATTACACAGGCAGCGGGTTAGGAGAATTTACACAGGCAGCAGGTTAGGAGAATTTACACAGGCAGCAGGTTAGGATAATTAATTTAGGCAGCGGGTTAGGATAATTAATTTAGGCAGCGGGTTAGGATAATTAATTTAGGCAGCGGGTTAGGGGAATTAATTTAGGCAGTGGGTTAGGATAATTAATTTAGGCAGCGGGTTAGGATAATTAATTTAGGCAGCGGGTTAGGATAATTAATTTAGGCAGCGGGTTAGGGGAATTAATTTAGGCAGTGGGTTAGGAGAATTAATTTAGGCAGCGGGTTAGGATAATTAACACAGGCAGCGGGTTAGGGGAATTAATTTAGGCAGCGGGTTAGGGGAATTAATTTAGGCAGTGGGTTAGGAGAATTAATTTAGGCAGCGGGTTAGGAGAATTAATTTAGGCAGCAGGTTAGGAGAATTAATTTAGGCAGCGGGTTAGGGGAATTAATTTAGGCAGTGGGTTAGGGGAATTAATTTAGGCAGCAGGTTAGGATAATTAATTTAGGCAGCGGGTTAGGGGAATTAATTTAGGCAGTGGGTTAGGGGAATTAATTTAGGCAGCGGGTTAGGGGAATTAATTTAGGCAGCGGGTTAGGAGAATTAATTTAGGCAGCGGGTTAGGAGAATTAATTTAGGCAGCGGGTTAGGGGAATTAATTTAGGCAGTGGGTTAGGATAATTAATTTAGGCAGCGGGTTAGGATAATTAATTTAGGCAGCGGGTTAGGGGAATTAATTTAGGCAGTGGGTTAGGATAATTAATTTAGGCAGAGGGTTAGGATAATTAATTTAGGCAGAGGGTTAGGATAATTAATTTAGGCAGAGGGTTAGGATAATTAATTTAGGCAGCGGGTTAGGGGAATTAATTTAGGCAGCGGGTTAGGAGAATTAATTTAGGCAGCGGGTTAGGATAATTAATTTAGGCAGCGGGTTAGGGGAATTAATTTAGGCAGTGGGTTAGGATAATTAATTTAGGCAGCGGGTTAGGATAATTAATTTAGGCAGCGAGTTAGGGGAATTAATTTAGGCAGTGGGTTAGGATAATTAATTTAGGCAGAGGGTTAGGATAATTAATTTAGGCAGAGGGTTAGGATAATTAATTTAGGCAGCGGGTTAGGATAATTAACACAGGCAGCGGGTTAGGATAATTAATTTAGGCAGCAGGTTAGGAGAACTTGCGCAGTAGGTTAAAGTTAGGAAAGGGTTTACTGTATGGTTTCTCGGATCCCTTCTAGCTATGACCCTTCTCCCTAAGTGTTCAGCCCTTAACTTTGCCCAGGACTCTCACACGTGAACTACAATTCCGTCGCTGTGTTTTTAGTTTAGCATCACCACAATATGACTTTTCAAACATATGGCCCTTTAATCAGTGACAAAGAATCCCTGAAAAAAACAAAAAGTACACTTACTGTAGCAACACAAGGAGGCTGCTGAGGGGAGGCTTATAATAATGTCTGGAACGGGTTTGAATGGTGTCAAACACATGGAAAACATGAGGTCAAACGAAACCCCTTTTTTCATTGACTGTCTTTCAGCCAAGAGGACGTGGACTTTCTGTCGGGCATTTCCAAGGACGATCCTGTCCAGAAGGACCTGGAGCGAGCTGCCAGATGCCGGAAGGAGGGCAACTGCAGCTTTAAAACCAGGGACTACACTGCTGCTGTCCTGCACTACTCACAGGTGTGTGTGTGTGTGTGTGCGTGTGTGTGTGTGTGTGTGCTCTCATCAATGCTCTTTTTTTCCCCGATGTTCCGATTTACATGGTTTATGAATTGACACGTGCGCCGAAAACAAAAGTGAAATGCTTACTTACAAGCCCTTAACCAACAATGCAGTTTTAAGGGGAAAAGTGTTAAGTACAAAATAAGAAATAAAATAAACAAATAATTAAAGAGCAGTAAAATAACAATGTGGAGGATATATACAGGGTATTACGGTACAGAGTCAATGTGGAGGCTATATACAGGGGGTACCGGTACAGAGTCAATGTGGAGGCTATATACAGGGGGTACCGGTACAGAGTCAATGTGGAGGCTATATACAGGGTATTACGGTACAGAGTCAATGTGGAGGCTATATACAGGGTGTTACGGTACAGAGTCAATGTGGAGGCTATATACAGGGTGTTACGGTACAGAGTCAATGTGGAGACTATATACAGGGTATTACGGTACAGAGTCAATGTGGAGGCTATATACAGGGTGTTACGGTACAGAGTCAATGTGGAGGCTATATACAGGGTGTTACGGTACAGAGTCAATGTGGAGACTATATACAGGGTATTACGGTACAGAGTCAATGTGGAGGCTATATACAGGGTGTTACGGTACAGAGTCAATGTGGAGGCTATATACAGGGTATTACGGTACAGAGTCAATGTGGAGGCTATATACAGGGTGTTACGGTACAGAGTCAATGTGGAGACTATATACAGGGTATTACGGTACAGAGTCAATGTGGAGGCTATATACAGGGTGTTACGGTACAGAGTCAATGTGGAGGCTATATACAGGGTGTTACGGTACAGAGTCAATGTGGAGACTATATACAGGGTATTACGGTACAGAGTCAATGTGGAGGCTATATACAGGGTGTTACGGTACAGAGTCAATGTGGAGGCTATATACAGGGGGTACCGGTACAGAGTCAATGTGGAGACTATATACAGGGTATTACGGTACAGAGTCAATGTGGAGACTATATACAGGGTATTACGGTACAGAGTCAATGTGGAGACTATATACAGGGTATTACGGTACAGAGTCAGTGTGGAGGCTATATACAGGGTGTTACGGTACAGAGTCAATGTGGAGACTATATACAGGGTATTACGGTACAGAGTCAATGTGGAGACTATATACAGGGTATTACGGTACAGAGTCAGTGTGGAGGCTATATACAGGGTGTTACGGTACAGAGTCAATGTGGAGACTATATACAGGGTATTACGGTACAGAGTCAATGTGGAGGCTATATACAGGGGGTACCGGTACAGAGTCAATGTGGAGACTATATACAGGGTGTTACGGTACAGAGTCAATGAGGAGGCTATATACAGGTTGTTACGTTACAGAGTCAATGTGGAGGCTATATACAGGGGATACCAGTACAGAGTCAATGTGGAGGCTATATACAGGGGGGTACCGGTACAGAGTCAATGTGGAGGCTATATACAGGGGGGTACCGGTACAGAGTCAATGTGGAGGCTATATACAGGGTATTACGGTACAGAGTCAATGTGGAGACTATATACAGGGTATTACGGTACAGAGTCAGTGTGGAGGCTATATACAGGGTGTTACGGTACAGAGTCAATGTGGAGACTATATACAGGGTATTACGGTACAGAGTCAATGTGGAGACTATATACAGGGTATTACGGTACAGAGTCAATGTGGAGACTATATACAGGGTATTACGGTACAGAGTCAGTGTGGAGGCTATATACAGGGTGTTACGGTACAGAGTCAATGTGGAGACTATATACAGGGTATTACGGTACAGAGTCAATGTGGAGGCTATATACAGGGGGTACCGGTACAGAGTCAATGTGGAGACTATATACAGGGTGTTACGGTACAGAGTCAATGAGGAGGCTATATACAGGGTGTTACGGTACAGAGTCAATGTGGAGGCTATATACAGGGGATACCAGTACAGAGTCAATGTGGAGGCTATATACAGGGGGGTACCGGTACAGAGTCAATGTGGAGGCTATATACAGGGGGGTACCGGTACAGAGTCAATGTGGAGGCTATATACAGGGGGTACCAGTACAGTCAATTTGTGGGGGCACCGGTTAGTCGAGATAATCGAGGTAATATGTACATGTAGGTAGAGTTATTAAAGTGACTATGCATAGATGATAACAGAGACTAGCAGTGGTGTGAAAGGGGGGGGGGGGGCAATGCAAATAGTCTGGGTATCACTACCGTTCAAAAGTTTGGAGTCACTTTGAAATGTCCTTGTTTTTGACACCAGTCTCAATGTCAACAGTGAAGAGGCGACTCCGGGATGCTGGAAACAGACACCTCACAAGTCCTCAACTGGCAGCTTCATTAAATAGTACCCACAAAACACCAGTCTCACTCTAATGTACTCAGTTGTGCACCAGGGCCTCCCACGCCCCTTTCTATTCTGGTGAGAGGCGGTTTGTGCTGTTCTGTGAAGGGAGTAGTACACAGTGTTGTACGAGATCTTCAGTTTCTTGAAGGCTATTCTCGCATGGAATAGCCTTCAGTTTTCAGAACAAGAATAGAGTCATGAGTTTCAGGAGAAAGGTCTTTGTTTCTGGCCATTTTGAGCCTATAATCAAACCCACAAATGCTGATGCTCCAGATACTCAACTAGACTAAAGAAGGTCAGTTGTTTTGCTTCTTTAATCAGGACAACCATTTTTCAGCTGTGCTAACATACTTGCAAAAGGGTTTTCTAAATGTTCAATTAGCCTTTTAAAATGATGAACTTGGATTAGCTAACACAACGTGCCATTGGAAAACAGGAGTGATGGTTGCTGATAATGGGCTCCTGTACACCTATGTAGATATTCCATTAAAAATCAGCCGTTTCTAGGTACAATAGTCATTTACAACATTAACAATGTCTACACTGTATTTCTGATCAATTTCATGTTATTTTATTGGACAAAAAAAGTGCTTTTCTTTCAAAAACAAGGAGATTTCAAACCCCAATCCTTTGAACGGTAGTGTGTAATATATATAATATATATTTTGTGTGTAATATATATATTTTTTATATTTACCCCATAATAAATGGGGGACTGGAAATGATGCAGACAATTACGTTGATGGAAGCTACAATCTGCAATATTAGAACTGATCTACCCCCTTAAAAAAAATAATAATGCTCTCTCCCTGTCTCCCCCCCTCTCTCCACTCCCTCTCTCCACTCCCTGTCTCTCCACTCCCTGTCTCGCCATTCCCTGTCTCTCCACTCCCTGTCTCTCCACTCCCTGTCTCTCCACTCTCTGTCTCTCCACTCTCTGTCTCTCCACTCCCTGTCTCCCCCCTCTCTCCACTCCCTCTCTCCACTCCCTCTCTCCACTCCCTGTCTCTCCATTCCCTGTCTCCCCACTCCCTGTCTCCCCCCTCTCTCCACTCCCTGTCTCCCCCCTCTCTCCACTCCCTGTCTCCCCCCTCTCTCCACTCCCTGTCTCCCCCCTCTCTCCACTCCCTGTCTCCCCCCTCTCTCCACTCCCCCCTCTCTCCACTCCCCCCTCTCTCCACTCCCCCGTCTCTCCACTCCCTGTCTCCCCCCTCTCTCCACTCCCTGTCTCCACTCCCTGTCTCCCCCCTCTCTCCACTCCCCCGTCTCTCCACTCCCTGTCTCCCCCATCTGTCCACTCCCTGTCTCCCCCCTCTCTCCACTCCCTGTCTCCCCATCTCTCCACTCCCTGTCTCCCCCATCTCTCCACTCCCTGTCTCCCCCCTCTCTCCACTCCCTGTCTCCCCCTCTCTCCACTCCCCCGTCTCTCCACCCCTGTCTCCCCCCTCTCTCCACTCCCTGTCTCCCCCCTCTCTCCACTCCCTGTCTCTCCCCTCTCTCCACTCCCTGTCTCTCCTCTCTCCACTCCCTGTCCCCCCCTCTCTCCACTCCCTGTCTCCCCCCTCTCTCCACTCCCTGTCTCTCCACTCCGTCTCCCCCCTCTCTCCACTCCCTGTCTCCCCCCCTCTCTCCACTCCCTGTCTCCCCCCCTCTCTCCACCCCCTGTCTCCCCCCTCTCTCCACTCCCTGTCTCCCCCCTCTCTCCACTCCCTGTCTCTCCCCTCTCTCCACTCCCTGTCTCTCCTCTCTCCACTCCCTGTCCCCCCCTCTCTCCACTCCCTGTCTCCCCCCTCTCTCCACTCCCTGTCTCTCCACTCCGTCTCCCCCCTCTCTCCACTCCCTGTCTCCCCCCTCTCTCCACTCCCTGTCTCCCCCCCTCTCTCCACTCCCTGTCTCCCCCCTCTCTCTCCTCCCTGTCACTCCACTCCCTGTCTCCCCTCCCTGTCTCCCCTCTCTCCTGCAGGGTGTGTGTCATGCGTCTCTGAGCTCGGAGCAGCTCTCTCTGTGCTATGCCAACCGTTCTGCAGCGCTATTCCACCTCCAGCGCTACAGGGTGAGTGGAACATGGTGAACATGAGTACTTCTCACTAGTTTGTCTTCCGTCCAGTCTTCTCAGTAGTTTATATCTGTCGTCCAGTCTTCTCAGTAGTTTATATCTGTCGTCCAGTCTTCTCAGTAGTTTATATCTGTCGTCCAGTCTTCTCAGTAGTTTATATCTGTCGTCCAGTCTTCTCAGTAGTTTATATCTGTCTTCTCAGTAGTTTATATCTGTCGTCCCGTCTTCTCAGTAGTCTGCGTCTTCTCAGTAGTCTGTGTCTTACGTCCAGTCTTCTCAGTAGTCTGTGTCTTCTCAGTAGTCTGCGTCTTCTCAGTAGTCTGCGTCTTCTCAGTAGTCTGTCTTCTCAGTAGTCTGCGTCTTCTCAGTAGTCTGTCTTCTCAGTAGTCTGTCTTCTCAGTAGTCTGTCTTCTCAGTAGTCTGTGTCTTCTCAGTAGTCTGTGTCTTCTCAGTAGTCTGTCTTCTCAGTAGTCTGTCTTCTCAGTAGTCTGTGTCTTCTCAGTAGTCTGTGTCTTCTCAGTAGTCTGTCTTCTCAGTAGTCTGTCTTCTCAGTAGTCTGCGTCTTCTCAGTAGTCTGCGTAGTCTGCGTCTTCTCAGTAGTCTGCGTCTTCTCAGTAGTCTGCGTCTTCTCAGTAGTCTGCGTCTTCTCAGTAGTCTGCGTCTTCTCAGTAGTCTGCGTCTTCTCAGTAGTCTGCGTCTTCTCAGTAGTCTGCGTCTTCTCAGTAGTTTATATCATCTTCAGTATTACACTGCTTACCTTTCCATTTCAGATATTGTTTTTTGAGGTGTGTGTGACTACGCGCGTGCCCTCGTTCTTGCGTGTGTGTGTGTGTGTGTTACTGCACGCGTGCCCTCGTTCTTGCGTGTGAACTTGTTCCATCTTTGTATTGTTTGACTTGTATTTCTTCTCCTCAGGAGTGCCTCGAGGACATCGACAGAGCCCTGAACCATGGCTACCCAAGTCACCTGAAGCACAAACTACAGGACAGACAGGCACAGTGCCTCAACCACTTCCCCAACGGGACAGAGGGGATAACCACCGCCAAGCAGGGGGCGGGGCACCAGGCAGAGGGGGTGTGTAGCAGGACCAACTCAACAAAGCCCAACCCAAAGTCCCCAAACTCCCAGCAGCAGAATGGGAGTGCCTCCGTGTCGTGTCTCTCACCTGGCTTGTCCGTGTGCTTCAGCCCTGAAAAAGGGCGACACCTGGTGGCCACCAAGGGAATCGCGGCCGGAGAGGTGATATTGGACGACAGGGCTTACATCTGTGTGCTTATACCAGGGGTGGGGGGAGGGAGAAGAGAGGAGACTGAGGAAGCAGGAAGAGTGTTTGGGACCGAGGTGAGGTACTGTCATCAGTGTTTGAGGGAGACTGTGAGCCCTGTGCCATGTGAAGGGTGCAGCTACGCCCGCTACTGCTCAGAGGGGTGTCGGAGGGGCGCGTGGGAGTGGCATCATCGCTGGGAGTGTCCAATCGGAGCCGAGCTGAGTACTGCGGGAGTGATGTCACAGCTGGCGCTGAGGGTGGCGTTAAAAGCGGGGGTGAAGGAGGTACTGAAGGCACGGGAACCAATCAGAGACGCAGATAATGATTCTAAACTAATCAGAGAGAAGATTAGCGCCAATAATTCCAGTTCTAAGCCAATCACAGAAAAGATCCGCCCAAAGATGAAAAATTCTGGGTCCAGTGACGCCACCTCAACTGAGCCGGAGGTCAACGACCCCTCTGCTTATTACCATGGTGATTCCTACCTGAGCGTCTACCACCTGCTGCCTCACCTGAATGGCCACGCCCCCAGCCTGCGCTTCTTGTGCTCTGTCACCATAGCAACGCTCTACCTGCGGCTGCGCCAGGCGGGACCTCCACCTGTGTCCTGGGAGAGGGGAGGAGCCTCAGAAAGCATGACGTGCAGTAACCAATCGCGGGCCCCCGAGGATGGAGAGGGCTGGGCTCCGGAGCTAAGCCTGCTGGGAAGTGTAGCTCTGAGGCACATGCTGCAGCTGAGATGTAATGCCCAGGCAGTGAGCCTGCTCAGAGACACAGGTGAGTGTGAGTCAGTCAGAGAGGAAGAGGTGAACTGAGGCCTGACTCCACCCCAAAATCTGTCCTCACAATAATAAAGTGTGAAGCAGACCGACTGGAGATTGTTTTTGTATGGAGGTCAATGAGAGGGTGTTGAATCTGGTCAACATAGCCTCACCTAGCAAATTAGCAATTAAATTCTGACACCCAAACCGGGTGCACTATCGTGCTCAAATTGATTTGCCCCCCCCCCCCCCACACACAAATATCAAAACAAACTCTGAACCAATTATGTTAATTTGGGGACAGGTCGAAAAGCATTAAACATTTATGGCAATTTAGCTAGCTAGCTTGCACTTGCTAGCTTTTTTGCATTTGCTAGCTAATTTGTCCTATTTAGCTAGCTTGCTGTTGCTAGCTAATTTGTCCTATTTAGCTAGCTTGCTGTTGCTAGCTAATTTGTCCTATTTAGCTAGCTTGCTGTTGCTAGCTAATTTGTCCTGGGATATAAACATTGTTGTTATTTTACCTGAAATGCACAAGGTCCTCTACTCCGACAATTAATCCACACATAAAACGGTCAACCGAATCGTTTCTAGTCATCTCTCCTCCTTCCAGGCTTTTTCTTCTTTGGACTTTATATGGCGATTGGCATCTCATAGTTACCATGACGACCGACCGAACTCAGTTCATCTTTCAGTCACCCACGTGGGTATAACCAATGAGGAGATGGGAGAGGCAGGACTTGCTCAGTGTCACAAATATAACTGGTTTCAGCGCTTGGCAACGCAGATGCAGTGTGGGTGCAATATTTGAATAAAAACATGTATGTTTAAATTTAATTCGCAACACTGGCACCCGCGACGTGACCGGTGTGGTCAGCGTTGTTATGTGATCTAATAGAAGTTTCGTAATGTTTAGGTTGTTACGTATATACTGATATAAGTTGCCTTCCCCCGCGGCTTCCCCCACGGCAACCCCCGCTGCAACTTTGAGGAAAAACAGGTTTATATCTTGAGTTGTGCTGCTGTTCACATGCGCATCTGCCTTCTCATTGGTTAGAATGTTCCCGCCTGCCTTCTCATTGGTTATAATGTTCCCGCCTGCCTTCTCATTGGTTAGAATGTTCCCGCCTGCCTTCTGCCTTTTCATGGACATTCAGACAGACAGTACAATATCTTGTCAATATAATGGATAATCTTTGTTTCAGTTTAGAGTCTTTGTCTTACTTAGTCTGGTGGATGTGTTCTACATGGGCCCCTATTCTCTATATCGCACACTGGTTTTTTTTACTGCAAAGGCCCATGGGACTCAACGCAAGTGCGTTATGTAGGGATTAGGGTGCCATTTTGGAGGTAGACCTACTCTATAAACGCATAGGAGAGAACATTTCCTGTCTGACCTTAAAATGACCTTTTGACCTTCCCATGACCTTTACAGGTGATTTTACTGCGGTGCAGTCCACCCAGGAAGTGCGCATTGCCACGGCAATATTCCCCACACTGAGTATCCTAAACCACTCCTGCTGCCCAAACACAAGCCTCAACTTCAGGACCTCTCACTTGGTCTCACCTCAACCAGACCGAGGCTCTACTGATGTTCTGGTTTCCACTGAGCCTGTTTCTACTGGTCCTGAGGCCTGTTCTGCTCCTGTCTCCGTCTCAGCTGGAGTAGCTGTCTCTATCAGAGCATCCAGAGACATCTGTCCTGGACAGGAAGTCCTCCACTGTTACGGTGAAGAAGAGATCCGTCTGTCTCCCTCCTATCTGTCGGTCTCTCTCATCTGTCTGTCTGTCTGTACCTCTCTCTCCTCTGTCTGTCTCTCGTCTCTGTCTTTCTGTACCTCTCTCATCTGTCTGTCTCTCATCTGTCTGTCTGTCTCGTCTGTCTGTCTGTCTGTCTGTACCTCTCTCATCTGTATGTCTCTCGTCTGTCTGTCTGTCTGACAAGTCTTTTGTCAGTTTCTTTTCCTCTGTCTGTTTCCTGATTCAGTTTCTGAATCTCCTTTTTCCATGTTTATACTCCTAAACATTATACACCTCTCCCCTTATCTCCTCCCTTACCTTATCCCAACCTCCCCCTACCTCCTCCCTTACCTCCTCCCTAACCTCTCCCTTACCTCCTCCCTAACCTCTCCCTTACCTCCTCCCTTACCTCCTCCCTCACCTCCTCCCTTCACCTCCCCCTACCTCCTCCCCTACCTCCTCCCCAACCTCCTCCCCTACCTCCTCCCCAACCTCCTCCCCAACCTCCTCCCCAACCTCCTCCCCAACCTCCTCCCCAACCTCCTCCCCAACCTCCTCCCCAACCTCCTCCCCAACCTCCTCCCCAACCTCCTCCCCAACCTCCTCCCCAACCTCCTCCCAACCTCTCCCCAACTTCCTCCCTTACCTCCCCCCCAACCTCTCCCCAACCTCCTCCCCAACCTCTCCCCAACCTCCTCCCCAACCTCCTCCCCAACCTCCTCCCAACCTCTCCCCAACTTCCTCCCTTACCTCCCCCCCAACCTCTCCCCAACCTCCCCCCCAACCTCTCACCATCACTTCCCTACACCCCTCCCCCCATCTCATTCTCTGCCTACCTCCACCCTCCCCCATTTCCCCACTCCCCTCCTCCCCCTCTCAGGTCCTCACAGCAGCAGGATGGTGTTGTGTGAGCGTCGGCGACTCCTACAGGAGCAGTACCACTTCCTGTGTATCTGTCAGGCCTGCAGTCTGGAGCAGGGGGAGGGGCCAGAGGGCGGAGGGGCAGGGCCAGAAACACATCTGCAGTGTGGGAAGTGCGAGGGACCTGTAAAGGTGGGAGTTTCTCATCTTTAATTACACACATTTCTCCATCTTCTTCTCAGTAAATGGTTCTATTTTGTAAAACATTTCAACTGCCCACTTCTGTTTTACTTAGACTAGTAATTCATCCCCAAAATCTAGTCAGAGTAGATGGTGCCAAACTATGCCATTCATCATCAATCAATCAACGTGTGTGTGTGTGTGTGTGTGTGTGTGTGTTTCAGCAGTGCAGCGTGGACAGTGCAGGGTGGTTCGTGTGTGTGCGGTCGTCTTGCGGTCATCGTGTGTCACGCTCTGAAATGGACCTCAGACTGCAGGAGGTCAGAGTTCAGCTGGAGCAGGCAGTGGACTTCCTGGAGACAGACAGACCAGGTGTGTGTGATATGGAATATGACTGGCTGTGGTTGGAGATGTTGGTCATGTCATTTTCCTGGTGACATGTGTTTTGTTCCCCATGAGATCAATGTTGTTTATGTGATGAACAAGGTGGGAAACTCTCTTACTGCCCTCCTAACCTCACCTCTCTCTCTCTCCTATCACTTCTGCCCCCCCCCCCCCCCCCCCCCCCCCCCCACCCTCCCTCCCCTTCCCTGTCCCCCCCCACCCTCCCTCCCCTTCCCTGTCCCCCCCCACCCTCCCTCCCCTTCCCTGTCTCCCCCCACCCTCCTTCCCCCTCACTCGCTCTAGACCAGTCTGTCATGTTGTTACAGAGAGCAGTGTCTCAGGCTGGTGTCTTCCTGAAAGAGACTCATTCTCTACAGGGACAACTGGCTGATACCATGGCCAGAGCATATTCCACTATGGGTGAGGAGGACAGTTGTGTGTGTGCATGTCTCTCTCTGTGTGTGTGCGTACCTGCGCTCTCGTCGTTCTTGTAGTGACTGTGTTCTGTGTCTCTGTGTAGGTGAGTGGCGAGGGGCAGCGTGCCAGTTGGAGCGTAGTGTTTTAGCCATCCGTTCCCAGTACGGACAGGACAGTATTGAACTGGGACGTCAGCTCTTTAAACTGGCACAGCTACACTTCAATGGGTGAGAACAACTCCCGCTGAATGGGCTGAGGCAGAGAAGAGGGCCAATCATATACAGCTGTGTGTTTCTGGCTCCGCCTCACCACCTCTCTTCCCCCTTATTGCTCTTCTCCCCCCCCCCCCCCCCACCTCTCCATCCCCCCCCTCACCTCTCCATCCCCTCTCTACCCCCCTCTCCCTCTGTCTCAGAGGTTCCCCAGGTCCAGCTCTCTCTGTGATCTCCAGGGCCAGAAGACTCCTGTCCCTCCACTGTGGACCCCACTGTCCTGAGGTACAGGAACTACAGTCCATGGAGGACTGTCTACAGGGGGTGGTGTAGGACTGGGGGTGTTGTAGGACTGTCTACAGGGGGTGTTGTAGGACTGTCTACAGGGGGTGTTGTAGGACTGGGGGTGTTGTAGGACTGTCTACAAGGGGTGTTGTAGGACTGTCTACAGGGGGTGTTGTAAGACAGACAGGCAGTGAGTGAGTGAGTGAGTGTTGTAGTACTTGAGACCGGTCTCTTTGTGTCTCTCAATCTTGTCTCTGTGTAGGATACATTTGTCCTCTGTCTTGACTCGGTCTCAGACTGCGAGGACTCTTCATTTCTTCCTAAGACCTGCCCAGACCTGCGGAGTAAAAACAACCATTATCAGCTTCCATTCAATAAGTGAATAAAGCCGCTTGGCCAGGACAAATATATCCACTCCTTTCTTGAAACATCTAATACCTGAACAGCCTTTAAATCTGTTCTAGACACAGTGATGAACCTGTTGAACAGCCATTTGCTGCAGTCCATGATCAGAAGTGCCCTCTTTAGCCTCCTAGGTGGAATGTTATTCATATTGTTCCTAATTAATTAAGTTTATAAAAAATAAATGAAATTCCGGTGTTTATATGTCTTTTTTGTTGTTAATTATATTTCCGTTTTCTGTGATGAATATAAGGTGTAATATCGGGATGCAATTTTAATTTCAGCTCTTTTTTTATTTTCTCAACAATTTTTATTTCAACTTTATATCTGACATGGTAGAGGTGTAATTTCTTTGTTTTGTTTTTTTAAATCCTCTAAACTTGTGTGTGTGTGTATACTTTTGTTTCAAAGTAGATTTAAGATCAATACTCTGTGACCCTGATTTAGCCCACTGCAGTAAAAGGTGAACTTCTTGTTGAAAGTTATTCTTAAAAAGGGAGAAGCTAACAAATTAGCAACAACATCCTCTTCGATAACACCTGCTGCTGCAAACTAGCCTACAACAAAAGATCGCTAGCTAGACATTCGAGAAAATTACTGCTCGCTATTGCACAGTGACCTGTTGACCTTTTTGAGAAGGCAGAAGTATATACATTTAGATTTTTTTGAATAAAAAGATGGTCTTTACAGGGTTAATAGAGTACAACATGTGCCTCAAAAGTAGCTACAATTCATATAGGCCCAATATTGCTATCTATATATACAGTGGGGCAAAAAAAGTATTTAGTCAGCCACCAATTGTGCAAGTTCTCCCACTTAAAAAGATGAGAGAGGCCTGTAATTTTCATCAGCCCCACTAATACACAGCCCCAAGCCCCACTAATACACTTCCCCAAGCCCCACTAATACACTTCCCCAAGCCCCACTAATACACTTCCCCAAGCCCCACTAATACACTTCCCCAAGCCCCACTAATACACTTCCCCAAGCCCCACTAATACACTTCCCCAAGCCCCACTAATACACTTCCCCAAGCCCCACTAATACACAGCCCCAAGCCCCACTAATACACTTCCCCAAGCCCCACTAATATACAGCCCCAAGCCCCACTAATACACTTCCCCAAGCCCCACTAATACACTTCCCCAAGCCCCACTAATACACTTCCCCAAGCCCCACTAATACACTTCCCCAAGCCCCACTACTACACTTCCCCAAGCCCCACTACTACACTTCCCCAAGCCCCACTACTACACTTCCCCAAGCCCCACTAATAAACAG
Organism: Oncorhynchus mykiss; assembly: GCF_057628025.1. Classification (NCBI taxonomy): domain Eukaryota; kingdom Metazoa; phylum Chordata; class Actinopteri; order Salmoniformes; family Salmonidae; genus Oncorhynchus; species Oncorhynchus mykiss. Next base: position 5,198,566 of record NC_143031.1, on the reverse strand, counting down.
CCCCAAGCCCCACTAATACACTTCCCCAAGCCCCACTAATACACTTCCCCAAGCCCCACTAATACACTTCCCCAAGCCCCACTAATATACAGCCCCAAGCCCCACTAATACACTTCCCCAAGCCCCACTAATACACTTCCCCAAGCCCCACTAATACACTTCCCCAAGCCCCACTAATACACTTCCCCAAGCCCCACTAATACACAGCCCCAAGCCCCACTAATACACTTCCCCAAGCCCCACTAATACACTTCCCCAAGCCCCACTAATACACTTCCCCAAGCCCCACTAATACACTTCCCCAAGCCCCACTAATACACTTCCCCAAGCCCCACTAATACACTTCCCCAAGCCCCACTAATACACTTCCCCAAGCCCCACTAATACACTTCCCCAAGCCCCACTAATACACTTCCCCAAGCCCCACTAATACACTTCCCCAAGCCCCAGCCCGTAAACAGAGGTATGTATCAGATGGTCACCAGCGATGCCGTTTTGTTTTTCTCAGCAGGGATATTCTACACATGTTCATTCACTACTTTACACTGCCTCTGCTCTACTTGTAGAGAACATTACACTGCCTCTGCTCTACTTGTAGAGAACATTACACTGCCTCTGCTCTACTTGTAGAGAACATTACACAGCCTCTGCTCTACGTGTAGAGAACATTACACTGCCTCTGCTCTACTTGTAGAGAACATTACACTGCCTCTGCTCTACTTGTAGAGAACATTACACTGCCTCTGCTCTACTTGTAGAGAACATTACACTGCCTCTGCTCTACTTGTAGAGAACATTACACAGCCTCTGCTCTACTTGTAGAGAACATTACACTGCCTCTGCTCTACTTGTAGAGAACAGGCTACTGTGACGAATGGTGCTTGTTTAATAACGTTAGATCAAGTTTGTTTGGGGTGGTCTCTCTCTCTCTCCTTTTTAGATGCGCTTAGAGAAAGAGAATGTCTATACAAAAGGTAAGTTAAAGATAAAATCAGTAAATTTGTTTCAGCTCTCATGTTATATATATTACAGTCCTAGAGTTGATGAAACAACCGACAGCATCAGGTAGGCTAGCAATCTCTCCCTCAGTTACACCACAACAACAACAACGTAGCCAGAGCAGGTCCCAATGCAAACCACGGCAAACTGTTTAGAACCACAGGAAGTTGGCTTTAAAACGACATGGTTTTCTCTCTGCCTCGTAGCAAAATGTGCAGAATAGCATGAGATTAGCCCAGACACGAGTGGAGAGCGGACCTGTGCTACGCCACTGATTACCTCCAAATCAATGGGGTTAAACTTTTCCCATGTGAAGAGTCCTCCATGATATTCTTCACACGGCTAAGTGGGGGGTGTCCCTCTTGACTGGGTGGGGGGTGCCCCTCTTGACTGGGTGGGGGGTGCCCCTCTTGACTGGGTGGGGGGTGCCCCTCTTGACTGGGTGGGGGGTGCCCCTCTTGACTGGGTGGGGGGTGCTCCTCTTGACTGGGTGGTTGGGGGTGCCCCTCTTGACTGGATGGTGGGGGGGTGCCCCCTCTTGACTGGATGGTGGTGGGGGTGCTCCCTCTCGACTGGGTGGTGGGGGGTGCTCCCTCTCGACTGGGTGGTGGGGGGTGCTCCCTCTCGACTGGGTGGTGGGGGGTGCTCCCTCTCGACTGGGTGGTGGGGGGTGCTCCCTCTCGACTGAGTGGTGGGGGGTGCTCCCTCTCGACTGGGTGGTGGGGGGTGCTCCCTCTCGACTGGGTGGTGGGGGGTGCTCCCTCTCGACTGGGTGGTGGGGGGTGCTCCCTCTCGACTGGGTGGTGGGGGGTGCTCCCTCTCGACTGGGTGGTGGGGGGTGCTCCCTCTCGACTGGGTGGTGGGGGGTGCTCCCTCTCGACTGGGTGGTGGGGGGGGGTGCCCCCTCTTGACTGGGTGGTGGGGGGGGTGCCCCCTCTTGACTGGGTGGTGGGGGGGGGTGCCCCCTCTTGACTGGGTGGTGGGGGGGGGTGCCCCCTCTTGACTGGGTGGTGGGGGGGGGTGCCCCCTCTTGACTGGGTGGTGGGGGGGGGTGCCCCCTCTTGACTGGGTGGTGGGGGGGGGTGCCCCCTCTTGACTGGGTGGTGGGGGTGGGTGCCCCCTCTTGACTGGGTGGTGGGGGGGTGCCCCCTCTTGACTGGGTGGTGGGTGGTGGGGGTGCCCCCTCTTGACTGGGTGGTGGGGGTTCCCCCTCTTGACTGGGTGGTGGGGGTTCCCCCTCTTGACTGGGTGGTGGGGGGGGGTGCCCCCTCTTGACTGGGTGGTGGGGGGGGGTGCCCCCTCTTGACTGGGTGGTGGGGGGGGGTGCCCCCTCTAGACTGGGTGGTGGGGGGGGGTGCTCCCTCTTGACTGGGTGGTGGGGGGGGTGTTCCCTCTTGACTGGGTGGTGGGGGGGGTGTTCCCTCTTGACTGGGTGGTGGGGGGGGGTGTTCCCTCTTGACTGGGTGGTGGGGGGGGTGCTCCCTCTTGACTGGGTGGGGGGGGTGCTCCCTCTTGACTGGGTGGTGGGGGGGGTGCTCCCTCTTGACTGGGTGGGGGGGGTGCTCCCTCTTGACTGGGTGGTGGGGGGGGGTGTTCCCTCTCGACTGGGTGGTGGGGGGGGGTGCTCCCTCTTGACTGGGTGGTGGGGGGGTGTTCCCTCTTGACTGGGTGGTGGGGGGGGTGTTCCCTCTTGACTGGGTGGTGGGGGGGGGTGTTCCCTCTCGACTGGGTGGTGGGGGGGGTGCTCCCTCTCGACTGGGTGGTGGGGGGGGGGTGCTCCCTCTCGACTGGGTGGTGGGGGGGGTGCTCCCTCTCGACTGGGTGGTGGGGGGGGTGCCCCCTCTCGACTGGGTGGTGGGGGGGGTGCCCCCTCTCGACTGGGTGGTGGTGGGGGTGCCCCCTCTCGACTGGGTGGTGGGGGTGCCCCCTCTCGACTGGGTGGTGGTGGGGGTGCCCCCTCTCGACTGGGTGGTGGTGGTGGGGGGGTGCCCCCTCTCGACTGGGTGTTGGGGGGTGCCCCCTCTCGACTGGGTGTTGGGGGGTGCCCCCTCTCGACTGGGTGTTGGGGGGTGCCCCCTCTCGACTGGGTGTTGGGGGGTGCCCCCTCTCGACTGGGTGTTGGGGGGGGGGGGTGCCCCCTCTCGACTGGGTGGTGGTGGTGGGGTGCCCCCTCTCGACTGGGTGGTGGGGGGGGGGTGCCCCCTCTCGACTGGGTGGTGGGGGGGGGTGCCCCCTCTCGACTGGGTGGTGGGGGGGGCACCCCCCTCTCGACTGGGTGGTGGGGGGGGGGTGCCCCCTCTCGACTGGGTGGTGGGGGGGGGTGCCCCCTCGACTGGGTGGGGGGGGGGGTGCCCCCCCTCGACTGGGTGGGGGGGGGGGGGGGTGCCCCCTCTCGACTGGGTGGTGGGGGGGGGGTGCCCCCTCTCGACTCCATTGCTGTTGACTGGAACCAATATTTAATTTTCCAGTTCAGAAACATCCAAGACCATTTTTTTTTTTTCAATTTATCTTCCAATGCTTTTCAATTAAAGAACACGTGGAATTGGAATTTGGTCTACTTTTCTGAATTGAAATGGAATTGACCCCAAACCCTGATAAGTGTCATACAGTAGGATCTAGTTTGCTGTGACGTCATTGTTTTCTCCTACTAAACTCAGTTGAATGTACTGACTGTCAGTTTCTCTGGATGGTGAGAGTATCTTCTAAATGACCAGAAATGTACATAGTGTTGATGGTAGTTTCTTTATGTATTAAAGTGTAAATATAATATCTTCCCTTGGCTTTATGACCTCTTCAGCGATCTCTTTTTCTGAAATAATTTCTGTCCGAAATGACACAAGTATGGGACTCTGCTGAAGTCTGAAACACAGTCTGTCATCACAACTGTCAGAGGAAGAGGGAGCAAACGGTGCCGATTCACTGAGGCGAGGAAGACAACCTGACGATCATTTAAAAAGGGGCATGGTTTCCTGGGACACCTGCCAATCCGAGATGAGCGGATGGAGAGCTGCCAATCAGAGGGCTGGGGAGGTCAAGGTCAGAGAGGAAAATGAGTCAAATCAGCTGGTGAGAAGGATACCAGCCAGAATAGAGGGAGGGAGAGAATGGGGGAGGGAGGGGAGAGGGGGAGGGAGGGAATGGGGGAGGGAAGGAATGAGGGAGGGAATGGGGGGGAGGGAAGGAATGAGAGAGGGGGGGAGGAGAAAGAGGGACTGGAGGGGAATGGGAAAGAGGGAGGGAATGGTAGAGACTCAGAGGGTTTAAAAGCGATGAAGATGAATTCTCACACGTACTGTGTAAAAATGTGTAACAGAAATGTCCAACCAAGTGGAAAAAGCCAGTCCATGTGTGGGAGTGACAAACCTGGAGATCTGTAGTGTGAAAGAGAGCAAGTGGGATTGGGGGAGACAGGAAGAGAGGGAGTGAGATTGGGGGAGACAGGAAGAGAGGGAGTGGGATTGGGGGAGACAGGAAGAGAGGGTGAGGGTTGGGAGACAGGAAGAGAGGATGAGGGTTGGGAGAAAGGAAGAGAGGGAGTGAGATTGGGGGAGACAGGAAGAGAGGGAGTGGGATTGGGGGAGACAGGAAGAGAGGGAGTAGGGTTGGGAGACAGGAAGAGAGGATGAGGGTTGGGAGACAGGAAAAGAGGGAGTGGGATTGGGGGAGACAGGAAGAGAGGGAGTGGGATTGGGGGAGACAGGAAGAGAGGGAGTGGGATTGGGGGAGACAGGAAGAGAGGGAGTGGGATTGGGGGAGACAGGAAGAGAGGGAGTGGGATTGGGGGAGACAGGAAGAGAGGGAGTGGGGGAGACAGGGTGAGGGTTGGGAGACAGGAAGAGAGGGAGTGTGATTGGGGGAGACAGGAAGAGAGGGAGTGGGGGAGACAGGGTGAGGGTTGGGAGACAGGAAGAGAGGGAGTAGGATTGGGGGAGACAGGAAGAGAGGGAGTGGGATTGGGGGAGACAGGAAGAGAGGGAATGGGATTGGGGGAGACAGGAAGAGAGGGAGTGGGATTGGGGGAGACAGGAAGAGAGGGTGAGGGTTGGGAGACAGGAAGAGAGGATGAGGGTTGGGAGACAGGAAGAGAGGGAGTGGGATTGGGGGAGACAGGAAGAGAGGGAGTGGGATTGGGGGAGACAGGAAGAGAGGGAGTGTGATTGGGGGAGACAGGAAAAGAGGGAGTGGGATTGGGGGAGACAGGGTGAGGGTTGGGAGACGGGAAGAGAGGGAGTGGGATTGGGGGAGACAGGAAGAGAGGGAGTGGGATTGGGGGAGACAGGAAGAGAGGGAGTGGGATTGGGGGAGACAGGAAGAGAGGGAGTGGGATTGGGGGAGACAGGAAGAGAGGGAGTGGGATTGGGGGAGACAGGAAGAGAGGGAGTGTGATTGGGGGAGACAAGAACAGAGGGAGTGTGATTGGGGGAGACAGGAAGAGTGGGATTGGGGGAGACAGGGTGAGGGTTGAAGGTAGAGTGAGAAGAGTGTGTGAGTTGGGAGAAGGAGTCATTATGTCTGTACGTGAATGTGTGTGTGTTTGTGCATCAGGTGTGAGAGACAGAACCAGGAGAGATTTGACATAGACATGTACCTGGGTAAATGGTAGAATATGACTGTCTAGAGCTAAGCTAGGTCACTCTGTGATACTGACCTGTACAGTACCTTTACCCAGGTATATATCTGACTGTCTAGGGCTAAGCTAGGTCACTCTCAGTGATACTGACCTGTACAGTACCTTTACCCAGGTATATATCTGACTGTCTAGGGCTAAGCTAGGTCACTCTCAGTGATACTGACCTGTACAGTACATTTACCCAGGTATATAGTATGTGAGGCTGCTAGCCAAGTATTGTTCCACGTCTGTTATCATCTGATGAAAACACAGCCATTTTCTGCCAAATATGTTGCATTTTGTGGCAGGTAGCCTAGTGGGTTAGGTTTAAAATCAGATTGTATGACTTTGTGACTGTGCCAGCTAGTGACCCCTCTGCAGAGCTGCCTCCAGGGCCAGATTCAATTACAGTAAATGTCAATTAGCGATGTATCTTTCTTCGATGGTCCTGCGTTGTGAAAAAGCTAACGTGACCCTGTACATAGTGAATTAAATGATCAGTTCCGTAACACCTGTGTATTCTATAACCCCTCGTGCGTCACCGTCGGTAACATAGACAGGTATGGTTACTAACGACAATCCTGACTCAGACCTCCACCTGTCAATCACTGCGCCAAAATGCCACGTTGTAACATTCCCTAATGACACCCATGCATTATAGATACGGGTGCTCGGCGACAAACTTTGACCCTTCTAAGGTTGGACACAGAGTTCACCTGGAGAGGTGAATCTCCTGGTCTGTGTCCTTATTCCTTATATGGTACATTACAAAGCCATATGGGCCCTGGTCAAAACTAGTTAAAAAAAAACAACATTTATTTCACCTTTATTTAACCAGGTAGGCCAGTTGAGAACACCTTTATTTAACCAGGTAGGCCAGTTGAGAACACCTTTATTTAACCAGGTAGGCCAGTTGAGAACACCTTTATTTAACCAGGTAGGCTAGTTGAGAACACCTTTATTTAACCAGGTAGGCCAGTTGAGAACACCTTTATTTAACCAGGTAGGCCAGTTGAGAACACCTTTATTTAACCAGGTAGGCTAGTTGAGAACACCTTTATTTAACCAGGTAGGCTAGTTGAGAACACCTTTATTTAACCAGGTAGGCTAGTTGAGAACACCTTTATTTAACCAGGTAGGCCAGTTGAGAACACCTTTATTTAACCAGGTAGGCTAGTTGAGAACACCTTTATTTAACCAGGTAGGCCAGTTGAGAACACCTTTATTTAACCAGGTAGGCCAGTTGAGAACACCTTTATTTAACCAGGTAGGCTAGTTGAGAACACCTTTATTTAACCAGGTAGGCCAGTTGAGAACACCTTTATTTAACCAGGTAGGCTAGTTGAGAACACCTTTATTTAACCAGGTAGGCCAGTTGAGAACACCTTTATTTAACCAGGTAGGCCAGTTGAGAACACCTTTATTTAACCAGGTAGGCCAGTTGAGAACAAGTTCTCATTCACAACTGCGACCTGGCCAAGATTAAAGCAAAGCAGTGTGAACAGACAACAACACAGAGTTACACGTGGAATAAACAATAAACAGGCCAATAACACAATAAACAAGCCGATGACACAGTAGAAAAAAAATAGTCTATATACATTGTGTGCAAAATGGCGTGAGGAGGTAGACAATAAATAGGCCATAGGAGCGAAAAATTACAATTTAGCAGATTAACACTGGAGTGATAAATGAGCAGATGATGATGTGCAAGTAGAGATACTGGTGTGCAAAAGAGCAGAAAAGTAAATAAAAACAGTATGGGGATGAGGTAGGTAGATTGGGTGGGCTATTTACTGATGGACTATGTACAGCTGCTGCGATCTATAGTGCACTACATAGGGATTAGGGTGCAATATGGGATGCTCGATTGAATGACAGAGATCAATGATTAGTTATTTGTATGAAATCTTGTCTTGCCTTACTTATCCAAAAGGTTGTGATGGTCCTGAGCTCTGGTCTTTAGAGCTGTAGTGTCTATAGGTCCTGAGCTCTGACCTTTAGGGCAGTAGTCTCTATAGGTCCTGAGCTCTGGTCTTTAGGGCTGTAGTCTCTATAGGTCCTGGGCTCTGACCTTTAGGGCAGTAGTCTCTATAGGTCCTAAGCTCTGGTCTTTAGGGCTGTAGTCTCTATAGGTCCTGAGCTCTGGTCTTTAGGGCTGTAATCTCTATAGATCCTGAGCTCTGGTCTTTAGGGCTGTAGTCTCTATAGGTCCTGGGCTCTGACCTTTAGGGCAGTAGTCTCTATAGGTCCTGAGCTCTGGTCTTTAGAGCTGTAGTGTCTATAGGTCCTGAGCTCTGGTCTTTAGGGTTGTAGTCTCTATAGATCCTGGGCTCTGGTCTTTAGGGCTGTAGTCTCTATAGGTCCTGGGCTCTGGTCTTTAAGGCAGTAGTCTCATTGGGGCTAACCTGGGCTCTGGTCTTTATGGCTGTAGTCTCTATAGGTCCTGAGCTCTGGTCTTTAGGGGGTGTAGTCTCTATAGGTCCTGGGCTCTGAGGTAGGTAGACTATAGTATCTAGGGGCTAACCTGGGCTCTGAGTTAGGTAGACTATAGTATCTATAGGTCCTGGAATCCGAGTTAGGTAGACCATAGTATCTATAGGGCCATGATTCTGAGTTAGGTAGACTATAGTCTCTATAGGTCCTGGGCTCTGAGTTAGGTAGAGACTATAGTCTCTAGGGGCTAACCTGGGCTCTGAGTTAGGTAGAGACTATAGTCTCTATAGGTCCTGGACTCTGAGGTAGGTGGACTATAGTCCTTTGCCTGGGTGTTGTGGTTCTTGGGGGCAGAACATACTTTTGTCCTGTCTTACCCTCTATTGGTGGGTTTTGTCCTGTCTTACCCTCTATTGGTGGGTTTTGTCCTGTCTTACCCTCTATTGGTGGGTTTTGTCCTGTCTTACCCTCTATTGGTGGGTTTCGTCCTGTCTTACCTTCTATTGGTGGGTTTCGTCCTGTCTTACCCTCTATTGGTGGGTTTTGTCCTGTCTTACCCTCTATTGGTGGGTTTTATCCTGTCTTACCCTCTATTGGTGGGTTTCGTCCTGTCTTACCCTCTATTGGTGGGTTTTGTCCTGTCTTACCCTCTATTGGTGGGTTTTGTCCTGTCTTACCCTCTATTGGTGGGTTTTGTCCTGTCTTACCCTCTGTTGGTGGGTTTTGTCCTGTCTTACCCTCTGTTGGTGGGTTTTGTCCTGTCTTACCCTCTATTGGTGGGTTTTGTCCTGTCTTACCCTCTATTGGTGGGTTTTGTCCTGTCTTACCCTCTATTGGTGGGTTTTGTCCTGTCTTACCCTCTATTGGTGGGTTTTGTCCTGTCTTACCCTCTATTGGTGGGTTTTGTCCTGTCTTACCCTCTATTGGTGGGTTTTGTCCTGTCTTACCCTCTATTGGTGGGTTTTGTCCTGTCTTACCCTCTATTGGTGGGTTTTGTCCTGTCTTACCCTCTATTGGTGGGTTTTGTCCTGTCTTACCCTCTATTGGTGGGTTTTGTCCTGTCTTACCCTCTATTGGTGGCTTCGTTTCCCATCCCTTAGGGAGGATACCATTGCTTGAGAAGGACTTGGTAATCACACCCCACCCACTGATAATTTTAATAGCCCCTCTGCCCTTTAAAACAAAAAAAAAACTCCCTCTGACACACACACTCTTCCTCTGACACACACACACACACACTGTCCATGGCTCTTCCACGCCGCACACACACTCCAATCTATTTGGGGTGAGGGGGTTCAGAGGCGGTGAAACGCATAACGGGACAGTTTGATCAGGAGAGCATCCAGGAGAGAGAAGTCAGACGCTGCTGAAAATATTCCTCTACTTCACTGCCGTTTCAATAAGATATTTAATGAAATAGTCTTGAGTTGAGGTTGTCGCATGAAACTGAAAATGTGCTGGAGTCAAATCAAATCAATATGCGCCGAATACCACAAGTGTTGACTTTACCGTGAAATGCTTTACTGACCAGCCCTCAACCAACAGAGCAGTTCAAGAAGAAGAAAATATTTACCAAGTAGACTAAAATAAAAAGTAACACATTGAGAATAACAATAACGAGGATATATACAGGGGGTACTGGTACAGAGTCAATGTGGAGGCTATATACAGGGGGGTACTGGTACAGAGTCAATGTGGAGGCTATATACAGGGGAGCACTGGTACAGAGTCAATGTGGAGACTATATACAGGGTATTACGGTATAGAGTCAATGTGGAGGCTATATACAGGGTATTACGGTATAGAGTCAATGTGGAGGCTATATACAGGGTATTACGGTATAGAGTCAATGTGGAGGCTATATACAGGGTATTACGGTATAGAGTCAATGTGGAGGCTATATACAGGGGGGTACTGGTACAGAGTCAATGTGGAGGCTATATACAGGGGAGCACTGGTACAGAGTCAATGTGGAGACTATATACAGGGGAGTACTGGTACAGAGTCAATGTGGAGACTATATACAGGGTATTACGGTACAGAGTCAATGTGGAGACTATATACAGGGGGTACCGGTACAGAGTCAATGTGGAGACTATATACAGGGGAGTACTTGTACAGAGTCAATGTGGAGACTATATACAGGGTATTACGGTACAGAGTCAATGTGGAGGCTATATACAGGGTATTATGGTACAGAGTCAATGTGGAGACTATATACAGGGGAGTACTGGTACAGAGTCAATGTGGAGACTATATACAGGGTAGTACGGTACAGAGTCAATGTGGAGACTATATACAGGGGAGTACTGGTACAGAGTCAATGTGGAGACTATATACAGGGGGTACTGGTACAGAGTCAATGTGGAGACTATATACAGGGTATTACGGTATAGATTCAATGTGGAGGCTACATACAGGGTGTTACGGTACAGAGTCAATGTGGAGGCTATATACAGGGTATTACGGTACAGAGTCAATGTGGAGGTTATATACAGGGTATTACGGTACAGAGTCAATGTGGAGGCTATATACAGGGTATTACGGTACAGAGTCAATGTGGAGGTTATATACAGGGTATTACGGTATAGAGTCAATGTGGAGGTTATATACAGGGTATTACGGTATAGAGTCAATGTGGAGGTTATATACAGGGTATTACGGTATAGAGTCAATGTGGAGGTTATATACAGGGTATTACGGTACAGAGTCAATGTGGAGGCTATATACAGGGTATTACGGTACAGAGTCAATGTGGAGGCTATATACAGGGTATTACGGTACAGAGTCAATGTGGAGGCTATATACAGGGGGTACCAGTACAGAGTCAATGTGGAGGCTATATATAGGCTATTACGGTATAGAGTCAATGTGGAGGCTATATACAGGATATTACGGTATAGAGTCAATGTGGAGGTTATATACAGGGTATTACGGTATAGAGTCAATGTGGAGGCTATATACAGGGGGGTACTGGTACAGAGTCAATGTGGAGGCTATATACAGGGGAGCACTGGTACTGAGTCAATGTGGAGACTATATACAGGGGAGTACTGGTACAGAGTCAATGTGGAGACTATATACAGGGTATTACGGTACAGAGTCAATGTGGAGACTATATACAGGGGAGTACCGGTACAGAGTCAATGTGGAGACTATATACAGGGTATTACGGTACAGAGTCAATGTGGAGACTATATACAGGGGAGTACTGGTACAGAGTCAATGTGGAGACTATATACAGGGTATTACGGTACAGAGTCAATGTGGAGACTATATACAGGGGAGTACTGGTACAGAGTCAATGTGGAGACTATATACAGGGGATACTGGTACAGAGTCAATGTGGAGACTATATACAGGGTATTACGGTATAGAGTCAATGTGGAGGCTACATACAGGGTGTTACGGTACAGAGTCAATGTGGAGGTATATACAGGGTATTACGGTACAGAGTCAATGTGGAGGCTATATACAGGGTATTACGGTACAGAGTCAATGTGGAGGTTATATACAGGGTATTACGGTATAGAGTCAATGTGGAGGTTATATACAGGGTATTACGGTATAGAGTCAATGTGGAGGTTATATACAGGGTATTACGGTATAGAGTCAATGTGGAGGTTATCTACAGGGTATTACGGTACAGAGTCAATGTGGAGGCTATATACAGGGTATTACGGTACAGAGTCAATGTGGAGGCTATATACAGGGTATTACGGTACAGAGTCAATGTGGAGGCTATATACAGGGTATTACGGTACAGAGTCAATGTGGAGGCTATATATAGGGTATTACGGTACAGAGTCAATGTGGAGGCTATATACAGGGGGTACCAGTACAGAGTCAATGTGGAGGTTATATACAGGGTATTACGGTATAGAGTCAATGTGGAGGTTATATACAGGGTATTACGGTATAGAGTCAATGTGGAGGTTATATACAGGGTATTACGGTATAGAGTCAATGTGGAGGTTATATACAGGGTATTACGGTACAGAGTCAATGTGGAGGCTATATACAGGGTATTACGGTACAGAGTCAATGTGGAGGCTATATACAGGGTATTACGGTACAGAGTCAATGTGGAGGCTATATACAGGGGGTACCAGTACAGAGTCAATGTGGAGGCTATATACAGGGTATTACGGTATAGAGTCAATGTGGAGGCTATATACAGGGTATTACGGTATAGAGTCAATGTGGAGGCTATATACAGGGTATTACGGTATAGAGTCAATGTGGAGGCTATATACAGGGGGGTACTGGTACAGAGTCAATGTGGAGGCTATATACAGGGTATTACGGTACAGAGTCAATGTGGAGACTATATACAGGGGAGTACTGGTACAGAGTCAATGTGGAGACTATATACAGGGTATTACGGTACAGAGTCAATGTGGAGACTATATACAGGGGAGTACTGGTACAGAGTCAATGTGGAGACTATATACAGGGTATTACGGTACAGAGTCAATGTGGAGGCTATATACAGGGTATTATGGTACAGAGTCAATGTGGAGACTATATACAGGGGAGTACTGGTACAGAGTCAATGTGGAGACTATATACAGGGTAGTACGGTACAGAGTCAATGTGGAGACTATATACAGGGGAGTACTGGTACAGAGTCAATGTGGAGACTATATACAGGGGGTACTGGTACAGAGTCAATGTGGAGACCATATACAGGGTATTACGGTATAGATTCAATGTGGAGGCTACATACAGGGTGTTACGGTACAGAGTCAATGTGGAGGCTATATACAGGGTATTACGGTACAGAGTCAATGTGGAGGTTATATACAGGGTATTACGGTACAGAGTCAATGTGGAGGCTATATACAGGGTATTACGGTACAGAGTCAATGTGGAGGTTATATACAGGGTATTACGGTATAGAGTCAATGTGGAGGTTATATACAGGGTATTACGGTATAGAGTCAATGTGGAGGTTATATACAGGGTATTACGGTATAGAGTCAATGTGGAGGTTATATACAGGGTATTACGGTACAGAGTCAATGTGGAGGCTATATACAGGGTATTACGGTACAGAGTCAATGTGGAGGCTATATACAGGGTATTACGGTACAGAGTCAATGTGGAGGCTATATACAGGGGGTACCAGTACAGAGTCAATGTGGAGGCTATATACAGGCTATTACGGTATAGAGTCAATGTGGAGGCTATATACAGGGTATTACGGTATAGAGTCAATGTGGAGGTTATATACAGGGTATTACGGTATAGAGTCAATGTGGAGGCTATATACAGGGGGGTACTGGTACAGAGTCAATGTGGAGGCTATATACAGGGGAGCACTGGTACTGAGTCAATGTGGAGACTATATACAGGGGAGTACTGGTACAGAGTCAATGTGGAGACTATATACAGGGTATTACGGTACAGAGTCAATGTGGAGACTATATACAGGGGAGTACCGGTACAGAGTCAATGTGGAGACTATATACAGGGTATTACGGTACAGAGTCAATGTGGAGACTATATACAGGGGAGTACTGGTACAGAGTCAATGTGGAGACTATATACAGGGTATTACGGTACAGAGTCAATGTGGAGACTATATACAGGGGAGTACTGGTACAGAGTCAATGTGGAGACTATATACAGGGGATACTGGTACAGAGTCAATGTGGAGACTATATACAGGGTATTACGGTATAGAGTCAATGTGGAGGCTACATACAGGGTGTTACGGTACAGAGTCAATGTGGAGGCTATATACAGGGTATTACGGTACAGAGTCAATGTGGAGGTTATATACAGGGTATTACGGTACAGAGTCAATGTGGAGGCTATATACAGGGTATTACGGTACAGAGTCAATGTGGAGGTTATATACATGGTATTACGGTATAGAGTCAATGTGGAGGTTATATACAGGGTATTACGGTATAGAGTCAATGTGGAGGTTATATACAGGGTATTACGGTATAGAGTCAATGTGGAGGTTATCTACAGGGTATTACGGTACAGAGTCAATGTGGAGGCTATATACAGGGTATTACGGTACAGAGTCAATGTGGAGGCTATATACAGGGTATTACGGTACAGAGTCAATGTGGAGGCTATATACAGGGTATTACGGTACAGAGTCAATGTGGAGGCTATATATAGGGTATTACGGTACAGAGTCAATGTGGAGGCTATATACAGGGGGTACCAGTACAGAGTCAATGTGGAGGTTATATACAGGGTATTACGGTATAGAGTCAATGTGGAGGTTATATACAGGGTATTACGGTATAGAGTCAATGTGGAGGTTATATACAGGGTATTACGGTATAGAGTCAATGTGGAGGTTATATACAGGGTATTACGGTACAGAGTCAATGTGGAGGCTATATACAGGGTATTACGGTACAGAGTCAATGTGGAGGCTATATACAGGGTATTACGGTACAGAGTCAATGTGGAGGCTATATACAGGGGGTACCAGTACAGAGTCAATGTGGAGGCTATATACAGGGTATTACGGTATAGAGTCAATGTGGAGGCTATATACAGGGTATTACGGTATAGAGTCAATGTGGAGGCTATATACAGGGTATTACGGTATAGAGTCAATGTGGAGGCTATATACAGGGGGGTACTGGTACAGAGTCAATGTGGAGGCTATATACAGGGGAGCACTGGTACAGAGTCAATGTGGAGTCTATATACAGGGGAGTACTGGTACAGAGTCAATGTGGAGACTATATACAGGGTATTACGGTACAGAGTCAATGTGGAGACTATATACAGGGGAGTACCGGTACAGAGTCAATGTGGAGACTATATACAGGGTATTACGGTACAGAGTCAATGTGGAGACTATATACAGGGGAGTACTGGTACAGAGTCAATGTGGAGACTATATACAGGGTATTACGGTACAGAGTCAATGTGGAGACTATATACAGGGGAGTACTGGTACAGAGTCAATGTGGAGACTATATACAGGGGGTACTGGTACAGAGTCAATGTGGAGACTATATACAGGGTATTACGGTATAGAGTCAATGTGGAGGCTACATACAGGGTGTTACGGTACAGAGTCAATGTGGAGGCTATATACAGGGTATTACGGTACAGAGTCAATGTGGAGGTTATATACAGGGTATTACGGTACAGAGTCAATGTGGAGGCTATATACAGGGTATTACGGTACAGAGTCAATGTGGAGGTTATATACAGGGTATTACGGTACAGAGTCAATGTGGAGGTTATATACAGGGTATTACGGTATAGAGTCAATGTGGAGGTTATATACAGGGTATTACGGTATAGAGTCAATGTGGAGGTTATATACAGGGTATTACGGTATAGAGTCAATGTGGAGGTTATATACAGGGTATTACGGTACAGAGTCAATGTGGAGGCTATATACAGGGTATTACGGTACAGAGTCAATGTGGAGGTTATATACAGGGTATTACGGTACAGAGTCAATGTGGAGGCTATATACAGGGTATTACGGTACAGAGTCAATGTGGAGGCTATATATAGGGTATTACTGTACAGAGTCAATGTGGAGGCTATATACAGGGGGTACCAGTACAGAGTCAATGTGGAGGCTATATACAGGGGGTACCGGTACAGAGTCAATGGGGAGGCTATATACAGGGTATTACGGTACAGAGTCAATGTGGAGGCTATATACAGGGGGTACTGGTACAGAGTCAATGTGGAGGCTATATACAGGGGGTACCGGTACAGAGTCAATGTGGAGGCTATATACAGGGGGTACCGGTACAGAGTCAATGTGGAGGCTATATACAGGGGAGTGCTGGTACAGAGTCAATGTGGAGGCTATATACAGGGGAGTACTGGTACAGAGTCAATGTGGAGGCTATATACAGGGGGTACCGGTACCGAGTCAATGTGGAGGCTATATACAGGGGGTACTGGTACCGAGTCAATGTGGAGGCTATATACAGGGGAGTACTGGTACAGAGTCAATGTGGAGGCTATATACAGGGGGTACTGGTACCGAGTCAATGTGGAGGCTATATACAGGGGAGTACTGGTACAGAGTCAATGTGGAGACTATATACAGGGGGTACTGGTACAGAGTCAATGTGGAGACTATATACAGGGTATTACGGTATAGAGTCAATGTGGAGGCTACATACAGGGTGTTACGGTACAGAGTCAATGTGGAGGCTATATACAGGGTATTACGGTACAGAGTCAATGTGGAGGTTATATACAGGGTATTACGGTACAGAGTCAATGTGGAGGCTATATACAGGGTATTACGGTACAGAGTCAATGTGGAGGTTATATACAGGGTATTACGGTACAGAGTCAATGTGGAGGTTATATACAGGGTATTACGGTATAGAGTCAATGTGGAGGTTATATACAGGGTATTACGGTATAGAGTCAATGTGGAGGTTATATACAGGGTATTACGGTATAGAGTCAATGTGGAGGTTATATACAGGGTATTACGGTACAGAGTCAATGTGGAGGCTATATACAGGGTATTACGGTACAGAGTCAATGTGGAGGTTATATACAGGGTATTACGGTACAGAGTCAATGTGGAGGCTATATACAGGGTATTACGGTACAGAGTCAATGTGGAGGCTATATATAGGGTATTACGGTACAGAGTCAATGTGGAGGCTATATACAGGGGGTACCAGTACAGAGTCAATGTGGAGGCTATATACAGGGGGTACCGGTACAGAGTCAATGGGGAGGCTATATACAGGGTATTACGGTACAGAGTCAATGTGGAGGCTATATACAGGGGGTACTGGTACAGAGTCAATGTGGAGGCTATATACAGGGGGTACCGGTACAGAGTCAATGTGGAGGCTATATACAGGGGGTACCGGTACAGAGTCAATAACGAGGCTATATACAGGGGAGTGCTGGTACAGAGTCAATGTGGAGGCTATATACAGGGGAGTACTGGTACAGAGTCAATGTGGAGGCTATATACAGGGGGTACCGGTACCGAGTCAATGTGGAGGCTATATACAGGGGGTACTGGTACCGAGTCAATGTGGAGGCTATATACAGGGGAGTACTGGTACAGAGTCAATGTGGAGGCTATATACAGGGGGTACTGGTACCGAGTCAATGTGGAGGCTATATACAGGGGAGTACTGGTACAGAGTCAATGTGGAGGCTATATACAGGGGGTACCGGTACAGAGTCAATGTGGAGGCTATATACAGGGGAGAACTGGTACAGAGTCAATGTGGAGGCTATATACAGGGGGTACCGGTACCGAGTCAATGTGGAGGCTATATACAGGGGGTACCGGTACCGAGTCAATGTGGAGGCTATATACAGGGGAGTACTGGTACAGAGTCAATGTGGAGGCTATATACAGGGGAGTACTGGTACAGAGTCAATGTGGAGGCTATATACAGGGGAGTACTGGTACCGAGTCAATGTGGAGGCTATATACAGGGGAGTACTGGTACAGAGTCAATGTGGAGGCTATATACAGGGGAGTACTGGTACCGAGTCAATGTGGAGGCTATATACAGGGGAGCACTGGTACAGAGTCAATGTGGAGGCTATATACAGGGGAGCACTGGTACAGAGTCAATGTGGAGGCTATATACAGGGGGTACCGGTACAGAGTCAATAACGAGGCTCCATACAGGGGAGCACTGGTACCGAGTCAATGTGGAGGCTATATACAGGGGAGCACTGGTACAGAGTCAATGTGGAGGCTATATACAGGGGGTACTGGTACCGAGTCAATGTGGAGGCTATATACAGGGGAGCACTGGTACCGAGTCAATGTGGAGGCTATATACAGGGGAGCACTGGTACCGAGTCAATGTGGAGGCTATATACAGGGGAGCACTGGTACAGAGTCAATGTGGAGGCTATATACAGGGGGTACTGGTACCGAGTCAATGTAGAGGCTATATACAGGGGAGCACTGGTACCGAGTCAATGTGGAGGCTATATACAGAGTATTACGGTACAGAGTCAATGTGGAGGCTATATACAGGGGGTACCGGTACCGAGTCAATGTGGAGGCTATATACAGGGGAGCACTGGTACCGAGTCAATGTGGAGGCTATATACAGGGGGTACTGGTACCGAGTCAATGTGGAGGCTATATACAGGGGAGCACTGGTACCGAGTCAATGTGGAGGCTATATACAGGGTATTACGGTACAGAGTCAATGTGGAGGCTATATACAGGGTGTACCGGTACAGAGTCAATGTGGAGACTATATACAGGGGAGCACTGGTACCGAGTCAATGTGGAGGCTATATACAGGGGGTACTGGTACCGAGTCAATGTGGAGGCTATATACAGGGGAGCACTGGTACCGAGTCAATGTGGAGGCTATATACAGGGGAGCACTGGTACCGAGTCAATGTGGAGGCTATATACAGGGGGTACCGGTACAGAGTCAATGTGGAGGCTATATACAGGGTGTACCGGTACAGAGTCAATGTGGAGACTATATACAGGGGGTACCGGTACAGAGTCAGTGTGGAGGCTATATACAGGGGGTACCGGTACAGAGTCAATGTGGAGGCTATATACAGGGGGTACCGGTACAGAGTCAATGTGGAGGCTATATACAGGGGGTACCGGTACAGAGTAAATGTGGAGGCTATATACAGGGGGTACCGGTACAGAGTCAGTGTGGAGGCTATATACAGGGGGTACCGGTACAGAGTCAATGTGGAGGCTATATACAGGGTATTACGGTACAGAGTCAATGTGGAGGCTATATACAGGGGTTACCGGTACAGAGTCAATGTGGAGGCTATATACAGGGGGTACCGGTACAGAGTAAATGTGGAGGCTATATACAGGGGGTACCGGTACAGAGTCAATGTGGAGGCTATATACAGGGTATTACGGTACAGAGTCAATGTGGAGGCTATATTCAGGGTGTTACGGTACAGAGTCAATGTGGAGGCTATATACAGGGGGTACCGGTACAGAGTCAATGTGGAGGCTATATACAGGGTGTTACGGTACAGAGTCAATGTGGAGGCTATATACAGGGGGTACCGGTACAGAGTAAATGTGGAGGCTATATACAGGGGGTACCAGTACAGAGTCAATGTGGAGGCTATATACAGGGGGTACCTTTACAGAGTCAATGTGGAGGCTATATACAGGGGGTACCGGTACCGAGTCAATGTGGAGGCTATATATAGGGTATTACGGTACAGAGTCAATGTGGAGGCTATATACAGGGGGTACCAGTACAGAGTCAATGTGGAGGCTATATACAGGGGGTACCGGTACAGAGTCAATGGGGAGGCTATATACAGGGTATTACGGTACAGAGTCAATGTGGAGGCTATATACAGGGGGTACTGGTACAGAGTCAATGTGGAGGCTATATACAGGGGGTACCGGTACAGAGTCAATGTGGAGGCTATATACAGGGGGTACCGGTACAGAGTCAATGTGGAGGCTATATACAGGGGAGTACTGGTACAGAGTCAATGTGGAGGCTATATACAGGGGAGTACTGGTACAGAGTCAATGTGGAGGCTATATACAGGGGGTACCGGTACCGAGTCAATGTGGAGGCTATATACAGGGGGTACTGGTACCGAGTCAATGTGGAGGCTATATACAGGGTGTTACGGTACAGAGTCAATGTGGAGGCTATATACAGGGGGTACCGGTACAGAGTCAATGTGGAGGCTATATACAGGGTGTTACGGTACAGAGTCAATGTGGAGGCTATATACAGGGGGTACCGGTACAGAGTCAATGTGGAGGCTATATACAGGGGGTACCGGTACAGAGTAAATGTGGAGGCTATATACAGGGGGTACCAGTACAGAGTCAATGTGGAGGCTATATACAGGGGGTACCTTTACAGAGTCAATGTGGAGGCTATATACAGGGGGTACCGGTACCGAGTCAATGTGGAGGCTATATATAGGGTATTACGGTACAGAGTCAATGTGGAGGCTATATACAGGGGAGTACTGGTACAGAGTCAATGTGGAGGCTATATACAGGGGAGTACTGGTACAGAGTCAATGTGGAGGCTATATACAGGGGGTACCGGTACCGAGTCAATGTGGAGGCTATATACAGGGGGTACCGGTACCGAGTCAATGTGGAGGCTATATACAGGGGAGTACTGGTACAGAGTCAATGTGGAGGCTATATACAGGGGAGTACTGGTACAGAGTCAATGTGGAGGCTATATACAGGGGGTACCGGTACAGAGTCAATGTGGAGGCTATATACAGGGTGTACCGGTACAGAGTCAATGTGGAGACTATATACAGGGGGTACCGGTACAGAGTCAGTGTGGAGGCTATATACAGGGGGTACCGGTACAGAGTCAATGTGGAGGCTATATACAGGGGGTACCGGTACAGAGTCAATGTGGAGGCTATATACAGGGGGTACCGGTACAGAGTAAATGTGGAGGCTATATACAGGGGGTACCGGTACAGAGTCAGTGTGGAGGCTATATACAGGGGGTACCGGTACAGAGTCAATGTGGAGGCTATATACAGGGTATTACGGTACAGAGTCAATGTGGAGGCTATATACAGGGGTTACCGGTACAGAGTCAATGTGGAGGCTATATACAGGGGGTACCGGTACAGAGTAAATGTGGAGGCTATATACAGGGGGTACCGGTACAGAGTCAATGTGGAGGCTATATACAGGGTATTACGGTACAGAGTCAATGTGGAGGCTATATTCAGGGTGTTACGGTACAGAGTCAATGTGGAGGCTATATACAGGGGGTACCGGTACAGAGTCAATGTGGAGGCTATATACAGGGTGTTACGGTACAGAGTCAATGTGGAGGCTATATACAGGGGGTACCGGTACAGAGTAAATGTGGAGGCTATATACAGGGGGTACCAGTACAGAGTCAATGTGGAGGCTATATACAGGGGGTACCTTTACAGAGTCAATGTGGAGGCTATATACAGGGGGTACCGGTACCGAGTCAATGTGGAGGCTATATATAGGGTATTACGGTACAGAGTCAATGTTGAGGCTATATACAGGGGGTACCAGTACAGAGTCAATGTGGAGGCTATATACAGGGGGTACCGGTACAGAGTCAATGGGGAGGCTATATACAGGGTATTACGGTACAGAGTCAATGTGGAGGCTATATACAGGGGGTACTGGTACAGAGTCAATGTGGAGGCTATATACAGGGGGTATCGGTACAGAGTCAATGTGGAGGCTATATACAGGGGGTACCGGTACAGAGTCAATGTGGAGGCTATATACAGGGGAGTACTGGTACAGAGTCAATGTGGAGGCTATATACAGGGGAGTACTGGTACAGAGTCAATGTGGAGGCTATATACAGGGGGTACCGGTACCGAGTCAATGTGGAGGCTATATACAGGGGGTACTGGTACCGAGTCAATGTGGAGGCTATATACAGGGTGTTACGGTACAGAGTCAATGTGGAGGCTATATACAGGGGGTACCGGTACAGAGTCAATGTGGAGGCTATATACAGGGTGTTACGGTACAGAGTCAATGTGGAGGCTATATACAGGGGGTACCGGTACAGAGTCAATGTGGAGGCTATATACAGGGGGTACCGGTACAGAGTAAATGTGGAGGCTATATACAGGGGGTACCAGTACAGAGTCAATGTGGAGGCTATATACAGGGGGTACCTTTACAGAGTCAATGTGGAGGCTATATACAGGGGGTACCGGTACCGAGTCAATGTGGAGGCTATATATAGGGTATTACGGTACAGAGTCAATGTGGAGGCTATATACAGGGGAGTACTGGTACAGAGTCAATGTGGAGGCTATATACAGGGGAGTACTGGTACAGAGTCAATGTGGAGGCTATATACAGGGGGTACCGGTACCGAGTCAATGTGGAGGCTATATACAGGGGGTACCGGTACCGAGTCAATGTGGAGGCTATATACAGGGGAGTACTGGTACAGAGTCAATGTGGAGGCTATATACAGGGGAGTACTGGTACAGAGTCAATGTGGAGGCTATATACAGGGGAGTACTGGTACCGAGTCAATGTGGAGGCTATATACAGGGGAGTACTGGTACAGAGTCAATGTGGAGGCTATATACAGGGGAGTACTGGTACCGAGTCAATGTGGAGGCTATATACAGGGGAGCACTGGTACAGAGTCAATGTGGAGGCTATATACAGGGGAGCACTGGTACAGAGTCAATGTGGAGGCTATATACAGGGGGTACCGTTACAGAGTCAATAACGAGGCTCCATACAGGAGAGCACTGGTACCGAGTCAATGTGGAGGCTATATACAGGGGAGCACTGGTACAGAGTCAATGTGGAGGCTATATACAGGGGGTACTGGTACCGAGTCAATGTGGAGGCTATATACAGGGGAGCACTGGTACCGAGTCAATGTGGAGGCTATATACAGGGGAGCACTGGTACCGAGTCAATGTGGAGGCTATATACAGGGGGTACTGGTATCGAGTCAATGTGGAGGCTATATACAGGGGAGCACTGGTACCGAGTCAATGTGGAGGCTATATACAGGGTATTACGGTACAGAGTCAATGTGGAGGCTATATACAGGGGGTACCGGTACCGAGTCAATGTGGAGGCTATATACAGGGGAGCACTGGTACCGAGTCAATGTGGAGGCTATATACAGGGGGTACTGGTACCGAGTCAATGTGGAGGCTATATACAGGGTATTACGGTACAGAGTCAATGTGGAGGCTATATACAGGGTGTACCGGTACAGAGTCAATGTGGAGACTATATACAGGGGAGCACTGGTACCGAGTCAATGTGGAGGCTATATACAGGGGGTACTGGTACCGAGTCAATGTGGAGGCTATATACAGGGGAGCACTGGTACCGAGTCAATGTGGAGGCTATATACAGGGGAGCACTGGTACCGAGTCAATGTGGAGGCTATATACAGGGGAGCACTGGTACCGAGTCAATGTGGAGGCTATATACAGGGGGTACCGGTACAGAGTCAATGTGGAGGATATATACAGGGGGTACCGGTACAGAGTCAATGTGGAGGCTATATACAGGGTGTACCGGTACAGAGTCAATGTGGAGACTATATACAGGGGGTACCGGTACAGAGTCAGTGTGGAGGCTATATACAGGGGGTACCGGTACAGAGTCAATGTGGAGGCTATATACAGGGGGTACCGGTACAGAGTCAATGTGGAGGCTATATACAGGGGGTACCGGTACAGAGTCAATGTGGAGGCTATATACAGGGGGTACCGGTACAGAGTCAGTGTGGAGGCTATATACAGGGGGTACCGGTACAGAGTCAATGTGGAGGCTATATACAGGGTATTACGGTACAGAGTCAATGTGGAGGCTATATACAGGGGTTACCGGTACAGAGTCAATGTGGAGGCTATATACAGGGGGTACCGGTACAGAGTAAATGTGGAGGCTATATACAGGGGTTACCGGTACAGAGTCAATGTGGAGGCTATATACAGGGGGTACCGGTACAGAGTAAATGTGGAGGCTATATACAGGGGGTACCGGTACAGAGTCAATGTGGAGGCTATATACAGGGTATTACGGTACAGAGTCAATGTGGAGGCTATATACAGGGGGTACCGGTACAGAGTCAATGTGGAGGCTATATACAGGGTGTTACGGTACAGAGTCAATGTGGAGGCTATATACAGGGGGTACCGGTACAGAGTAAATGTGGAGGCTATATACAGGGGGTACCAGTACAGAGTCAATGTGGAGGCTATATACAGGGGGTACCTTTACAGAGTCAATGTGGAGGCTATATACAGGGGGTACCGGTACAGAGTCAATGTGGAGACTATATACAGGGGGTACCGGTACAGAGTCAATGTGGAGGCTATATACAGGGGGTACCAGTACAGAGTCAATGTGGAGGCTATATACAGGGGGTACCGGTACAGAGTCAATGGGGAGGCTATATACAGGGTATTACGGTACAGAGTCAATGTGGAGGCTATATACAGGGGGTACTGGTACAGAGTCAATGTGGAGGCTATATACAGGGGGTACCGGTACAGAGTCAATGTGGAGGCTATATACAGGGGGTACCGGTACAGAGTCAATGTGGAGGCTATATACAGGGGAGTACTGGTACAGAGTCAATGTGGAGGCTATATACAGGGGAGTACTGGTACAGAGTCAATGTGGAGGCTATATACAGGGGGTACCGGTACCGAGTCAATGTGGAGGCTATATACAGGGGGTACTGGTACCGAGTCAATGTGGAGGCTATATACAGGGTGTTACGGTACAGAGTCAATGTGGAGGCTATATACAGGGGGTACCGGTACAGAGTCAATGTGGAGGCTATATACAGGGTGTTACGGTACAGAGTCAATGTGGAGGCTATATACAGGGGGTACCGGTACAGAGTCAATGTGGAGGCTATATACAGGGGGTACCGGTACAGAGTAAATGTGGAGGCTATATACAGGGGGTACCAGTACAGAGTCAATGTGGAGGCTATATACAGGGGGTACCTTTACAGAGTCAATGTGGAGGCTATATACAGGGGGTACCGGTACCGAGTCAATGTGGAGGCTATATATAGGGTATTACGGTACAGAGTCAATGTGGAGGCTATATACAGGGGAGTACTGGTACAGAGTCAATGTGGAGGCTATATACAGGGGAGTACTGGTACAGAGTCAATGTGGAGGCTATATACAGGGGGTACCGGTACCGAGTCAATGTGGAGGCTATATACAGGGGGTACCGGTACCGAGTCAATGTGGAGGCTATATACAGGGGAGTACTGGTACAGAGTCAATGTGGAGGCTATATACAGGGGAGTACTGGTACAGAGTCAATGTGGAGGCTATATACAGGGGGTACCGGTACAGAGTCAATGTGGAGGCTATATACAGGGTGTACCGGTACAGAGTCAATGTGGAGACTATATACAGGGGGTACCGGTACAGAGTCAGTGTGGAGGCTATATACAGGGGGTACCGGTACAGAGTCAATGTGGAGGCTATATACAGGGGGTACCGGTACAGAGTCAATGTGGAGGCTATATACAGGGGGTACCGGTACAGAGTAAATGTGGAGGCTATATACAGGGGGTACCGGTACAGAGTCAGTGTGGAGGCTATATACAGGGGGTACCGGTACAGAGTCAATGTGGAGGCTATATACAGGGTATTACGGTACAGAGTCAATGTGGAGGCTATATACAGGGGTTACCGGTACAGAGTCAATGTGGAGGCTATATACAGGGGGTACCGGTACAGAGTAAATGTGGAGGCTATATACAGGGGGTACCGGTACAGAGTCAATGTGGAGGCTATATACAGGGTATTACGGTACAGAGTCAATGTGGAGGCTATATTCAGGGTGTTACGGTACAGAGTCAATGTGGAGGCTATATACAGGGGGTACCGGTACAGAGTCAATGTGGAGGCTATATACAGGGTGTTACGGTACAGAGTCAATGTGGAGGCTATATACAGGGGGTACCGGTACAGAGTAAATGTGGAGGCTATATACAGGGGGTACCAGTACAGAGTCAATGTGGAGGCTATATACAGGGGGTACCTTTACAGAGTCAATGTGGAGGCTATATACAGGGGGTACCGGTACCGAGTCAATGTGGAGGCTATATATAGGGTATTACGGTACAGAGTCAATGTTGAGGCTATATACAGGGGGTACCAGTACAGAGTCAATGTGGAGGCTATATACAGGGGGTACCGGTACAGAGTCAATGGGGAGGCTATATACAGGGTATTACGGTACAGAGTCAATGTGGAGGCTATATACAGGGGGTACTGGTACAGAGTCAATGTGGAGGCTATATACAGGGGGTACCGGTACAGAGTCAATGTGGAGGCTATATACAGGGGGTACCGGTACAGAGTCAATGTGGAGGCTATATACAGGGGAGTACTGGTACAGAGTCAATGTGGAGGCTATATACAGGGGAGTACTGGTACAGAGTCAATGTGGAGGCTATATACAGGGGGTACCGGTACCGAGTCAATGTGGAGGCTATATACAGGGGGTACTGGTACCGAGTCAATGTGGAGGCTATATACAGGGTGTTACGGTACAGAGTCAATGTGGAGGCTATATACAGGGGGTACCGGTACAGAGTCAATGTGGAGGCTATATACAGGGTGTTACGGTACAGAGTCAATGTGGAGGCTATATACAGGGGGTACCGGTACAGAGTCAATGTGGAGGCTATATACAGGGGGTACCGGTACAGAGTAAATGTGGAGGCTATATACAGGGGGTACCAGTACAGAGTCAATGTGGAGGCTATATACAGGGGGTACCTTTACAGAGTCAATGTGGAGGCTATATACAGGGGGTACCGGTACCGAGTCAATGTGGAGGCTATATATAGGGTATTACGGTACAGAGTCAATGTGGAGGCTATATACAGGGGAGTACTGGTACAGAGTCAATGTGGAGGCTATATACAGGGGAGTACTGGTACAGAGTCAATGTGGAGGCTATATACAGGGGGTACCGGTACAGAGTCAATGTGGAGGCTATATACAGGGGGTACCGGTACAGAGTCAATGTGGAGGCTATATACAGGGGAGTACTGGTACAGAGTCAATGTGGAGGCTATATACAGGGGAGTACTGGTACAGAGTCAATGTGGAGGCTATATACAGGGGGTACCGGTACCGAGTCAATGTGGAGGCTATATACAGGGGGTACTGGTACCGAGTCAATGTGGAGGCTATATACAGGGTGTTACGGTACAGAGTCAATGTGGAGGCTATATACAGGGGGTACCGGTACAGAGTCAATGTGGAGGCTATATACAGGGTGTTACGGTACAGAGTCAATGTGGAGGCTATATACAGGGGGTACCGGTACAGAGTCAATGTGGAGGCTATATACAGGGGGTACCGGTACAGAGTAAATGTGGAGGCTATATACAGGGGGTACCAGTACAGAGTCAATGTGGAGGCTATATACAGGGGGTACCTTTACAGAGTCAATGTGGAGGCTATATACAGGGGGTACCGGTACCGAGTCAATGTGGAGGCTATATATAGGGTATTACGGTACAGAGTCAATGTGGAGGCTATATACAGGGGAGTACTGGTACAGAGTCAATGTGGAGGCTATATACAGGGGAGTACTGGTACAGAGTCAATGTGGAGGCTATATACAGGGGGTACCGGTACCGAGTCAATGTGGAGGCTATATACAGGGGGTACCGGTACCGAGTCAATGTGGAGGCTATATACAGGGGAGTACTGGTACAGAGTCAATGTGGAGGCTATATACAGGGGAGTACTGGTACAGAGTCAATGTGGAGGCTATATACAGGGGGTACCGGTACAGAGTCAATGTGGAGGCTATATACAGGGTGTACCGGTACAGAGTCAATGTGGAGACTATATACAGGGGGTACCGGTACAGAGTCAGTGTGGAGGCTATATACAGGGGGTACCGGTACAGAGTCAATGTGGAGGCTATATACAGGGGGTACCGGTACAGAGTCAATGTGGAGGCTATATACAGGGGGTACCGGTACAGAGTAAATGTGGAGGCTATATACAGGGGGTACCGGTACAGAGTCAGTGTGGAGGCTATATACAGGGGGTACCGGTACAGAGTCAATGTGGAGGCTATATACAGGGTATTACGGTACAGAGTCAATGTGGAGGCTATATACAGGGGTTACCGGTACAGAGTCAATGTGGAGGCTATATACAGGGGGTACCGGTACAGAGTAAATGTGGAGGCTATATACAGGGGGTACCGGTACAGAGTCAATGTGGAGGCTATATACAGGGTATTACGGTACAGAGTCAATGTGGAGGCTATATTCAGGGTGTTACGGTACAGAGTCAATGTGGAGGCTATATACAGGGGGTACCGGTACAGAGTCAATGTGGAGGCTATATACAGGGTGTTACGGTACAGAGTCAATGTGGAGGCTATATACAGGGGGTACCGGTACAGAGTAAATGTGGAGGCTATATACAGGGGGTACCAGTACAGAGTCAATGTGGAGGCTATATACAGGGGGTACCTTTACAGAGTCAATGTGGAGGCTATATACAGGGGGTACCGGTACCGAGTCAATGTGGAGGCTATATATAGGGTATTACGGTACAGAGTCAATGTTGAGGCTATATACAGGGGGTACCAGTACAGAGTCAATGTGGAGGCTATATACAGGGGGTACCGGTACAGAGTCAATGGGGAGGCTATATACAGGGTATTACGGTACAGAGTCAATGTGGAGGCTATATACAGGGGGTACTGGTACAGAGTCAATGTGGAGGCTATATACAGGGGGTACCGGTACAGAGTCAATGTGGAGGCTATATACAGGGGGTACCGGTACAGAGTCAATGTGGAGGCTATATACAGGGGAGTACTGGTACAGAGTCAATGTGGAGGCTATATACAGGGGAGTACTGGTACAGAGTCAATGTGGAGGCTATATACAGGGGGTACCGGTACCGAGTCAATGTGGAGGCTATATACAGGGGGTACTGGTACCGAGTCAATGTGGAGGCTATATACAGGGTGTTACGGTACAGAGTCAATGTGGAGGCTATATACAGGGGGTACCGGTACAGAGTCAATGTGGAGGCTATATACAGGGTGTTACGGTACAGAGTCAATGTGGAGGCTATATACAGGGGGTACCGGTACAGAGTCAATGTGGAGGCTATATACAGGGGGTACCGGTACAGAGTAAATGTGGAGGCTATATACAGGGGGTACCAGTACAGAGTCAATGTGGAGGCTATATACAGGGGGTACCTTTACAGAGTCAATGTGGAGGCTATATACAGGGGGTACCGGTACCGAGTCAATGTGGAGGCTATCTATAGGGTATTACGGTACAGAGTCAATGTGGAGGCTATATACAGGGGAGTACTGGTACAGAGTCAATGTGGAGGCTATATACAGGGGAGTACTGGTACAGAGTCAATGTGGAGGCTATATACAGGGGGTACCGGTACCGAGTCAATGTGGAGGCTATATACAGGGGGTACCGGTACCGAGTCAATGTGGAGGCTATATACAGGGGAGTACTGGTACAGAGTCAATGTGGAGGCTATATACAGGGGAGTACTGGTACAGAGTCAATGTGGAGGCTATATACAGGGGAGTACTGGTACCGAGTCAATGTGGAGGCTATATACAGGGGAGTACTGGTACAGAGTCAATGTGGAGGCTATATACAGGGGAGTACTGGTACCGAGTCAATGTGGAGGCTATATACAGGGGAGCACTGGTACAGAGTCAATGTGGAGGCTATATACAGGGGAGCACTGGTACAGAGTCAATGTGGAGGCTATATACAGGGGGTACCGTTACAGAGTCAATAACGAGGCTCCATACAGGGGAGCACTGGTACCGAGTCAATGTGGAGGCTATATACAGGGGAGCACTGGTACAGAGTCAATGTGGAGGCTATATACAGGGGGTACTGGTACCGAGTCAATGTGGAGGCTATATACAGGGGAGCACTGGTACCGAGTCAATGTGGAGGCTATATACAGGGGAGCACTGGTACCGAGTCAATGTGGAGGCTATATACAGGGGGTACTGGTATCGAGTCAATGTGGAGGCTATATACAGGGGAGCACTGGTACCGAGTCAATGTGGAGGCTATATACAGGGTATTACGGTACAGAGTCAATGTGGAGGCTATATACAGGGGGTACCGGTACCGAGTCAATGTGGAGGCTATATACAGGGGAGCACTGGTACCGAGTCAATGTGGAGGCTATATACAGGGGGTACTGGTACCGAGTCAATGTGGAGGCTATATACAGGGGAGCACTGGTACCGAGTCAATGTGGAGGCTATATACAGGGGAGCACTGGTACCGAGTCAATGTGGAGGCTATATACAGGGGAGCACTGGTACCGAGTCAATGTGGAGGCTATATACAGGGGGTACCGGTACAGAGTCAATGTGGAGGATATATACAGGGGGTACCGGTACAGAGTCAATGTGGAGGCTATATACAGGGTGTACCGGTACAGAGTCAATGTGGAGACTATATACAGGGGGTACCGGTACAGAGTCAGTGTGGAGGCTATATACAGGGGGTACCGGTACAGAGTCAATGTGGAGGCTATATACAGGGGAGCACTGGTACCGAGTCAATGTGGAGGCTATATACAGGGGGTACTGGTACCGAGTCAATGTGGAGGCTATATACAGGGTATTACGGTACAGAGTCAATGTGGAGGCTATATACAGGGTGTACCGGTACAGAGTCAATGTGGAGACTATATACAGGGGAGCACTGGTACCGAGTCAATGTGGAGGCTATATACAGGGGGTACTGGTACCGAGTCAATGTGGAGGCTATATACAGGGGGTACTGGTACCGAGTCAATGTGGAGGCTATATACAGGGGAGCACTGGTACCGAGTCAATGTGGAGGCTATATACAGGGGAGCACTGGTACCGAGTCAATGTGGAGGCTATATACAGGGGAGCACTGGTACCGAGTCAATGTGGAGGCTATATACAGGGGGTACCGGTACAGAGTCAATGTGGAGGATATATACAGGGGGTACCGGTACAGAGTCAATGTGGAGGCTATATACAGGGTGTACCGGTACAGAGTCAATGTGGAGACTATATACAGGGGGTACCGGTACAGAGTCAGTGTGGAGGCTATATACAGGGGAGCACTGGTACCGAGTCAATGTGGAGGCTATATACAGGGGGTACCGGTACAGAGTCAATGTGGAGGATATATACAGGGGGTACCGGTACAGAGTCAATGTGGAGGCTATATACAGGGTGTACCGGTACAGAGTCAATGTGGAGACTATATACAGGGGGTACCGGTACAGAGTCAGTGTGGAGGCTATATACAGGGGGTACCGGTACAGAGTCAATGTGGAGGCTATATACAGGGGAGCACTGGTACCGAGTCAATGTGGAGGCTATATACAGGGGGTACTGGTACCGAGTCAATGTGGAGGCTATATACAGGGTATTACGGTACAGAGTCAATGTGGAGGCTATATACAGGGTGTACCGGTACAGAGTCAATGTGGAGACTATATACAGGGGAGCACTGGTACCGAGTCAATGTGGAGGCTATATACAGGGGGTACTGGTACCGAGTCAATGTGGAGGCTATATACAGGGGAGCACTGGTACCGAGTCAATGTGGAGGCTATATACAGGGGAGCACTGGTACCGAGTCAATGTGGAGGCTATATACAGGGGAGCACTGGTACCGAGTCAATGTGGAGGCTATATACAGGGGGTACCGGTACAGAGTCAATGTGGAGGATATATACAGGGGGTACCGGTACAGAGTCAATGTGGAGGCTATATACAGGGTGTACCGGTACAGAGTCAATGTGGAGACTATATACAGGGGGTACCGGTACAGAGTCAGTGTGGAGGCTATATACAGGGGGTACCGGTACAGAGTCAATGTGGAGGCTATATACAGGGGGTACCGGTACAGAGTCAATGTGGAGGCTATATACAGGGGGTACCGGTACAGAGTAAATGTGGAGGCTATATAAAGGGGGTACCGGTACAGAGTCAGTGTGGAGGCTATATACAGGGGGTACCGGTACAGAGTCAATGTGGAGGCTATATACAGGGTATTACGGTACAGAGTCAATGTGGAGGCTATATACAGGGGTTACCGGTACAGAGTCAATGTGGAGGCTATATACAGGGGGTACCGGTACAGAGTAAATGTGGAGGCTATATACAGGGGGTACCGGTACAGAGTCAATGTGGAGGCTATATACAGGGTATTACGGTACAGAGTCAATGTGGAGGCTATATACAGGGTGTTACGGTACAGAGTCAATGTGGAGGCTATATACAGGGGGTACCGGTACAGAGTCAATGTGGAGGCTATATACAGGGTGTTACGGTACAGAGTCAATGTGGAGGCTATATACAGGGGGTACCGGTACAGAGTCAATGTGGAGGCTATATACAGGGGGTACCGGTACAGAGTAAATGTGGAGGCTATATACAGGGGGTACCAGTACAGAGTCAATGTGGAGGCTATATACAGGGGGTACCTTTACAGAGTCAATGTGGAGGCTATATACAGGGGGAACCGGTACCGAGTCAGTGTGCAGGGGTACAGATTAGAGGTTATTTATAAATGTAGGTAGGGGTGAAGTGACTATGCATAGATGATAAACAGTAGTAGTAAGTAGTAGGAGTAGCAGTGGTGTAAAAGAGGGCAGGGGGGGGGGGGGGGTTAATGTAATAGTCTGGGTGGCCATTTGATTTAGATGTTCAGGAGTCTTATGGCTTGGGGGTAGAAGCTGTCTAGAAGCATCTTGGACCTAGACTTGGTGCTCCGGTACCGCTTGCCGTGCGGTTGCAGAGAGAACAGTCTATGACTTGGGTGGCTGGAGTCCTTGACAATTTTTAGGGCCTTCCTCTGACACCACCTGGTATAGAGGTCCTGGATGGCAGGTAGCTTGGCCCCAGTGATGTATTGGGCCATACGCACTACCCTCTGTAGCGCCTTACGGTCAGATGACGAGCAGTTGCCATACCAGGCGGTGATGCAACCGGTCAGGATGCTCTCGATGGTGCAGTTGTAGAACTTTTTGAGGATCTGAGGACCCATGCCAAATCTTTTTAGTTTCCTGAGAGGGAAAAGGTTTTGTCGTGCCCTCTTCACCACTGTCTTGGTGTGTTTGGACCATGATAGAACTTGAAACTCTCGATCCGCTCCATTTCAGCCCCGTTGACGTTAATGGGGGCCTGTTTGGCACGCCGTTTCCTCTAGTCCACGATCAGCTCCTTTGTCTTGATCACATTGAGGGAGAGGTTGTTGTCCACCACATGCCAGTTCTCTTACCTCCTCCTTATAGGCCGTCTCATCGCTGTCAGTGTTCAGGCCTACCACTGTTGTATTGTCATCAAACTTAATGATGGTGTTGGAGTCGTGCCTGGCCATACAGTCGTGGGTGAACATGGAGTACTGAAGGGGACTGAGTACACACCCATGAGTTGCCCCCGTGTTGAGGATCAGCGTGGAGGATGTGTTGTTGTTTACCCTTACCACCTGGGGGAGGCCCGTCAGGAAGTCCAGGATCCAGTTGCAGAGGGAGGTGTTTAGTCTCAGGGTCCTTAGCTTAGTGATGAGCTTCGTGGGCACTAGGGTATTGAATGCTGAGCTGCAGTCAATGAATAGCATTCTCACATTGGTGTTCCTTTTGTCCAGGTGGGAAAGGGCAGTGTGGAATGCAATAGAGATTCTGTGGATCTGTATGCAAATTGGAGTGGGTCTAGGGTTTCTGGGATAATGGTGTTGATGTGAACCATGACCAGCCTTTCAAAGCACCTCTACTTATTTCCATTGGTGACCTCTACTTATTTCCATTGGTGACCTCTACTTATTTATATTGGTGATCTCTACTTATTTCTATTGGTGACCTCTACTTATTTCTATTGGTGACCTCTACTTATTTCCATTGGTGACCTCTACTTATTTCCATTGGTGACCTCTACTTATTTATATTGGTGACCTCTACTTATTTCTATTGGTGACCTCTACTTATTTCTATTGGTGACCTCTACTTATTTCTATTGGTGACCTCTACTTATTTCTATTGGTGACCTCTACTTATTTCCATTGGTGACCTCTACTTATTTCCATTGGTGACCTCTACTTATTTATATTGGTGACCTCTACTTATTTCTATTGGTGACCTCTACTTATTTCTATTGGTGACCTCTACTTATTTCTATTGGTGACCTCTACTTATTTCTATTGGTGACCTCTACTTATTTCCATTGGTGACCTCTACTTATTTCCATTGGTGACCTCTACTTATTTATATTGGTGATCTCTACTTATTTCTATTGGTGACCTCTACTTATTTCTATTGGTGACCTCTACTTATTTCCATTGGTGACCTCTACTTATTTCCATTGGTGACCTCTACTTATTTATATTGGTGACCTCTACTTATTTCTATTGGTGACCTCTACTTATTTCTATTGGTGACCTCTACTTATTTCTATTGGTGATCTCTACTTATGTCTATTGGTGACCTCTACTTATTTCTAATGGTGATCTCTACTTATTTCCGTTGGTGATCTCTACTTATTTATATTCTGCTTCTCTTCATTTTATATTCTGTTCCTGTAATATCTATATCATATTTCCAGTAGAGATGATAATATTTCCCGCGTGCCTCTGATCTGCCATTCTAAATCATTCCCTTCTCCAGTAATGAGTGTCTGTCTGGGACTCCCAAATGGCACCCTATTCCCTATATAGTCCACTACTTTTGACCAGAGCCCCATGGCACCCTATTCCCTATATAGTGCGTTACTTTAGACCAGGGCCCATTGGGTACTATTTGGACTGCAACCTGGTCATGCTGAAGTCTCCCCTCTACTTCTGTCATGTCTACCAGCCGATGGGTCATTGCTAAGAATAGGTCTGCCTCTCCTTGTCCCCCGCCGAAAAAACATAATGACCTTCCCCTTTTTAATTCACTGTACTGAAATAAACATAGATAAAATCTTCCCCCTCTCTCTCTGTCCATCTCTCCAACTCTCCCTCCTCTTTCTCTGTCCATCTCTCTCTGTCCATCTATAAATCTTCCCCCTCTCTCTCTCTGTCCATCTATAAATATCTCCCCTCTCTCTCTCTGTACATCTGTAAATCTCTCCATCTCTCTCCTATCTCTCTCTGTCCATCTATCAATCCCCCCTTCTCTTTCTGTGTCCATCAATCCATCTCTCCCCCTCTCTCTGTTCATCTCTCATCTTTCCCTACTCTCTCTCTCTCTGTCCATCAATCCATCTCCCCTCTCTCTGTCCATCAATCCATATCCCCTCTCTCTGTGTCCATCAATCCATCTCTCCTCTCTCTGTCCATCTCCCCCTTTCTCTCTCTGTCCATCAATCCATCTCCCACTCTCTCTCTCTCTGTCCATCAATCCATCTCCCCCTCTCTCTGTGTCCATCAATCCATCTCTCCTCTCTCTCTCTCTGTCCATCTCCCCCTCTCTCTCTCTCTGTCTATCAATCCATCTCCCCCTCTCTCTCTGTGTCCATCAATCCATCTCCCCCTCTCTCTCTGTCCATCAATCCATCTCCCCCTCTCTCTCCTCTCTCTCTCTCTGTCCATCTCCCCCTCTCTCTCTCTGTCCATCAATACATCTCTCCTTCCCCTCTCTCTCTGTGTCCACCAATCCATCTCTCCTTCCCCTCTCTCTAGTTAAAAAGCTCAGATTTAAACTGCCAGTTTTTTTCTATGGTGACACCACCTGGATGCTGTCTAGTATAGTGCCATTCGTTTTATCACTGGTGACAGAGATAAGTACATTTAACAAATTATCTAGCCATCTCTTCCTCCTCTCTCTCCATCTATCTAGCCATCTCTTCCTCCTCTCTCTCCATCTATCTACCAGTCTCTTCATCTTCTCTCTCTGTCTATCTAGCCATCTCTTCCTCCTCTCTCTCCGTCTTTCCATCCAGCTGTAATGCAGAGTGGATTTGTTGATAGATTGATAGAGAACAAGGATGGCTATCCCCTGGTAAAAAAATATTATCTCTCTCGCTCAGCATTATACCCCCTAATAATATTCTCTCTCTCGCTCTGCATTATACCCCCTAATAATATTCTCTCTCTCGCTCAGCATTATACCCCCTAATAATATTCTCTCTCTCGCTCAGCATTATACCCCCTAATAATATTCTCTCTCTCGATCAGCATTATACCCCCTAATAAAAACACTTGCCAACTCTGTGGACGCCTCAGTACTGCTGCCCTCTGGTCCAACCTCTCCTCTTCGGTGTGTGTGTCGGAGGGATCGGGATAGAGCGGAAGTCGGATTTCAGTCATGTTCTCCTTCTTTTCACCTTGTAGTCCTGGTCTGTCAACACACATCTCTCCATCTCTATAGTCCTGGTCTGTCAACACACATCTCTATAGACCTGGTCTGTCAACACACATCTCTCCATCTCTATAGTCCTGGTCTGTCAACACACATCTCTCCATCTCTATAGTCCTGGTCTGTCAACACACATCTCTCCATCTCTATAGTCCTGGTCTGTCAACACATATCTCTCCATCTCTATAGTCCTGGTCTGTCAACACACATCTCTCCCTCTCTATAGTCCTGGTCTGTCAACACACATCTCTCCATCTCTATGGTCCTGGTCTGTCAACACACATCTCTCCCTCTCTATAGTCCTGGTCTGTCAACACACATCTCTCCATCTCTATAGTCCTGGTCTGTCAACACACATCTCTCCCTCTCTATAGTCCTGGTCTGTCAACACACATCTCTCCCTCTCTATAGTCCTGGTCTGTCAACACACATCTCTCCGTCTCTATAGTCCTGGTCTGTCAACACACATCTCTCCATCTCTATAGTCCTGGTCTGTCAACACACATCTCTCCATCGCTATAGTCCTGGTCTGTCAACACACATCTCTCCATCTCTATAGTCCTGGTCTGTCAACACATATATCTCCATCTCTATAGTCCTGGTCTGTCAACACACATCTCTCCCTCTCTATAGTCCTGGTCTGTCATAACACATCTCTCCCTCTCTATAGTCCTGGTCTGTCAACACACATCTCTCCCTCTCTATAGTCCTGGTCTGTCAACACACATCTCTCCCTCTCTATAGTCCTGGTCTGTCAACACACATCTCTATAGTCCTGGTCTGTCAACACACATCTCTCCATCTCTATAGTCCTGGTCTGGCAACACACATCTCTCCCTCTCTATAGTCCTGGTCTGTCAACACACATCTCTCCATCTCTATAGTCCTGGTCTGTCAACACATATCTCTCCATCTCTATAGTCCTGGTCTGTCAACACACATCTCTCCCTCTCTATAGTCCTGGTCTGTCAACACACATCTCTCCATCTCTATAGTCCTGGTCTGTCAACACATATCTCTCCATCTCTATAGTCCTGGTCTGTCAACACACATCTCTCCCTCTCTATAGTCCTGGTCTGTCAACACACATCTCTCCCTCTCTATAGTCCTGGTCTGTCAACACACATCTCTATAGTCCTGGTCTGTCAACACACATCTCTCCCTCTCTATAGTCCTGGTCTGTCAACACACATCTCTCCCTCTCTATAGTCCTGGTCTGTCAACACACATCTCTCCATCTCTATAGTCCTGGTCTGTCAACACACCTATAGCCTATAGTCCTGGTCTGGCAACACACATCTCTCCCTCTCTATAGTCCTGGTCTGTCAACACACATCTCTATAGTCCTGGTCTGTCAACACACATCTCTCCATCTCTATAGTCCTGGTCTGTCAACACACATCTCTCTCTCTCTATAGTCCTGGTCTGTCAACACACATCTCTATAGTCCTGGTCTGTCAACACACATCTCTCCCTCTCTATAGTCCTGGTCTGTCAACACACATCTCTATAGTCCTGGTCTGTCAACACACATCTCTCCCTCTCTATAGTCCTGGTCTGTCAACACACATCTCTCCATCTCTATAGTCCTGGTCTGTCAACACACATCTCTCCCTCTCTATAGTCCTTGTCTGTCAACACACATCTCTCCATCTCTATAGTCCTGGTCTGTCAACACACATCTCTCCATCTCTATAGTCCTGGTCTGTCAACACACATCTGTCCATCTCTATAGTCCTGGTCTGTCAACACACATCTCTCCATCTCTATAGTCCTGGTCTGTCAACACACATCTCTCCATCTCAGTAATAGTTAGTATATTACACTTACGCAAATCAGGAATGCTTTTAAAAAGATATAAATTACTTTCCAAATAAACGTTATATTTCCATGGAAATACATGGGTTGCCATGAGAACGACCCCCCTCCCAATAGTGATCGACTATCGAGGATTGCAATGGGACGGAATCAGGCGATATAGGCTCGTACACAATCGCCCAATCTTAACACACACACACACACACACACACACACTGTGTGTGGTTACAGTAGGCTAACGTCAATGGTTTTAGGAACAGCAGTAACATCAGGCAGGATTTAGGAAACCAACTGCCCAGCCAGTTGTAGCTCAATCTGGGTGCAATGATCACGTTCCCCGCACTGACTGACTATGTGGAGGCTCATTGATTTAACGTTACCTACATGCTACACTAGTAAAGTAATAAATGATATAGCTGTCGGCTATATTAGCCACGACTTACCGTTCCTTGTGCAGCTTCAAATGGCGAACAAAGTTGGAAATTGTCGCGCCTCCGTCTGTCATTTTCTTCCAGCATGTTTTGCAAGTTGCAATCCGTTTTTTGTTGACTACAGCGTAGTCTTTATATTCAAAAATAATCATTTGGGGATCATCTTTCCAAGGGCTCTCAGCTGGCATTGGCTGGCAAGGACTCGATTGGCTGCTGTCCGATTCAAACTGTATCCCCAAGCATCCCCAAGCCTCCCCAACCCACCCCTAGCATCCCCAACCCTCCCCAAGCATCCCCAAGCCTCCCCAACCCACCCAAGCCTCCCCAACCCACCCCTAGCATCCCCAACCCTCCCCAAGCATCCCCAACCCTCCCCAACCCTCCCCAAGCATCCCCAACCCTCCCCAAGCATTCCCAAGCCTCCCCAAGCATCCCCAACCCTCCCCAAGCCTCCCCAAGCATCCCCAGCCCTCCCCAAGCACCCCCAAGCCTCCCCAAGCATCCCCAACCCTCCCCAAGCACCCCCAAGCCTCCCCAAGCATCCCCAAGCCTCCCCAAGCATCCCCAAGCCTCCCCAACCCTCCCAAGCACCCCCAAGCCTCCCCAAGCACCCCCAAGCCTCCACAAGCATCCCCAACCATCCCCAAGCATCCCCAACCCTCCCCAAGCACCCCAAGCCTCCCCAACCCACCCCTAGCATCCCCAAACCTCCCCAAGCATCCCCAACCCTCCCCAAGCATCCCCAACCCTCCCCAAGCATCCCCAAGCATCCCCAACCCTCCCCAAGCATCCCCAAGCCTTCTCAAGCATCCCCAAGCCTCCCCAACCCACCCCTAGCTTCCTCAACCCTCCCCAAGCATCCCCAACCCTACCCTCCCCAACCCTCCCCAAGCATCCCCAACCCTCCCCAAGCATCCCCAAGCCTCCCCAACCCACCCCTAGCTTCCCCAACCCACCGCTAGCTTCCCCAAACCTCCCCAAGCATCCCCAACCCTCCCCAAGCATTCCCACCCCTCCCCAAGCATCCCCAAGCCTCCCCAACCCACCCCTAGCATCCCCAACCCTCCCCAAGAACCCCCAAGCCCCCCCAAGCATCCCCAACCCTCCCCAAGCACCCCCAAGCCTCCCCAAGCATCCCCAAGCCTCCCCAAGCACCCCCCAAGCCTCCCCAAGCACCCCCAAGCCTCCCAAACCATCCCAAACCATCCCCAAGCATCCCCAACCCACCCAAGCCTCCCCAACCCACCCCTAGCATCCCCAACCCTCCCCAAGCATCCCCAACCCTCCCCAACCCTCCCCAAGCATCCCCAACCCTCCCCAAGCATTCCCAAGCCTCCCCAAGCATCCCCAACCCTCCCCAAGCCTCCCCAAGCATCCCCAGCCCTCCCCAAGCACCCCCAAGCCTCCCCAAGCATCCCCAACCCTCCCCAAGCACCCCCAAGCCTCCCCAAGCATCCCCAAGCCTCCCCAAGCATCCCCAAGCCTCCCCAACCCTCCCCAAGCACCCCCAAGCCTCCACAAGCATCCCCAACCATCCCCAAGCATCCCCAACCCTCCCCAAGCACCCCAAGCCTCCCCAACCCACCCCTAGCATCCCCAAACCTCCCCAAGCATCCCCAACCCTCCCCAAGCATCCCCAACCCTCCCCAAGCATCCCCAAGCATCCCCAACCCTCCCCAAGCATCCCCAAGCCTTCTCAAGCATCCCCAAGCCTCCCCAACCCACCCCTAGCTTCCTCAACCCTCCCCAAGCATCCCCAACCCTACCCTCCCCAACCCTCCCCAAGCATCCCCAACCCTCCCCAAGCATCCCCAAGCCTCCCCAACCCACCCCTAGCTTCCCCAACCCACCGCTAGCTTCCCCAAACCTCCCCAAGCATCCCCAACCCTCCCCAAGCATTCCCACCCCTCCCCAAGCATCCCCAAGCCTCCCCAACCCACCCCTAGCATCCCCAACCCTCCCCAA
This sequence comes from Oncorhynchus mykiss, assembly GCF_057628025.1. NCBI lineage: Eukaryota > Metazoa > Chordata > Actinopteri > Salmoniformes > Salmonidae > Oncorhynchus > Oncorhynchus mykiss. The sequence goes on along the minus strand of NC_143031.1, from coordinate 5,158,459 downwards.
GAACCCCCAAGCCCCCCCAAGCATCCCCAACCCTCCCCAAGCACCCCCAAGCCTCCCCAAGCATCCCCAAGCCTCCCCAAGCACCCCCCAAGCCTCCCCAAGCACCCCCAAGCCTCCCAAACCATCCCAAACCATCCCCAAGCATCCCCAACCCTCCCCAAGCACCCCCATGCCTCCCCAACCCACCCCTAGCATCCCCAAACCTCCCCAAGCATCCCCAACCCTCCCCAAGCATCCCCAACCCTCCCCAAGCATCCCCAACCCTCCCCAAGCATCCCCAACCACCCCCAAGCCTCCCCAACCCACCCCTAGCTTCCCCAACCCACCGCTAGCTTCCCCAAACCTCCCCAAGCATCCCCAACCCTCCCCAAGCATTCCCACCCCTCCCCAACCCACCCCTAGCATCCCCAACCCTCCCCAAGAACCCCCAAGCCCCCCCAAGCATCCCCAACCCTCCCCAAGCACCCCCAAGCCTCCCCAAGCATCCCCAAGCCTCCCCAACCCTCCCCAAGCACCCCCCAAGCCTCCCCAAGCACCCCCAAGCCTCCCCAAGCATCCCCAACCCTCCCCAAGCATCCCCAAGCATCCCCAACCCTCCCCAAGCATCCCCAAGCCTTCTCAAGCATCCCCAAGCCTCCCCAACCCACCCCTAGCTTCCTCAACCCTCCCCAAGCATCCCCAACCCTACCCTCCCCAACCCTCCCCAAGCATCCCCAACCCTCCCCAAGCATCCCCAAGCCTCCCCAACCCACCCCTAGCTTCCCCAACCCACCGCTAGCTTCCCCAAACCTCCCCAAGCATCCCCAACCCTCCCCAAGCATTCCCACCCCTCCCCAAGCATCCCCAAGCCTCCCCAACCCACCCCTAGCATCCCCAACCCTCCCCAAGAACCCCCAAGCCCCCCCAAGCATCCCCAACCCTCCCCAAGCACCCCCAAGCCTCCCCAAGCATCCCCAAGCCTCCCCAAGCACCCCCCAAGCCTCCCCAAGCACCCCCAAGCCTCCCAAACCATCCCAAACCATCCCCAAGCATCCCCAACCCACCCAAGCCTCCCCAACCCACCCCTAGCATCCCCAACCCTCCCCAAGCATCCCCAACCCTCCCCAACCCTCCCCAAGCATCCCCAACCCTCCCCAAGCATTCCCAAGCCTCCCCAAGCATCCCCAACCCTCCCCAAGCCTGATTTAACGTTACCTACATGCTACACTAGTAAAGTAATAAATGATATAGCTGTCGGCTATATTAGCCACGACTTACCGTTCCTTGTGCAGCTTCAAATGGCGAACAAAGTTGGAAATTGTCGCGCCTCCGTCTGTCATTTTCTTCCAGCATGTTTTGCAAGTTGCAATCCGTTTTTTGTTGACTACAGCGTAGTCTTTATATTCAAAAATAATCATTTGGGGATCATCTTTCCAAGGGCTCTCAGCTGGCATTGGCTGGCAAGGACTCGATTGGCTGCTGTCCGATTCAAACTGTATCCCCAAGCATCCCCAAGCCTCCCCAACCCACCCCTAGCATCCCCAACCCTCCCCAAGCATCCCCAAGCCTCCCCAACCCACCCAAGCCTCCCCAACCCACCCCTAGCATCCCCAACCCTCCCCAAGCATCCCCAACCCTCCCCAACCCTCCCCAAGCATCCCCAACCCTCCCCAAGCATTCCCAAGCCTCCCCAAGCATCCCCAACCCTCCCCAAGCCTCCCCAAGCATCCCCAGCCCTCCCCAAGCACCCCCAAGCCTCCCCAAGCATCCCCAACCCTCCCCAAGCACCCCCAAGCCTCCCTAAGCATCCCCAAGCCTCCCCAAGCATCCCCAAGCCTCCCCAACCCTCCCCAAGCACCCCCAAGCCTCCCCAAGCACCCCCAAGCCTCCACAAGCATCCCCAACCATCCCCAAGCATCCCCAACCCTCCCCAAGCACCCCAAGCCTCCCCAACCCACCCCTAGCATCCCCAAACCTCCCCAAGCATCCCCAACCCTCCCCAAGCATCCCCAACCCTCCCCAAGCATCCCCAAGCATCCCCAACCCTCCCCAAGCATCCCCAAGCCTTCTCAAGCATCCCCAAGCCTCCCCAACCCACCCCTAGCTTCCTCAACCCTCCCCAAGCATCCCCAACCCTACCCTCCCCAACCCTCCCCAAGCATCCCCAACCCTCCCCAAGCATCCCCAAGCCTCCCCAACCCACCCCTAGCTTCCCCAACCCACCGCTAGCTTCCCCAAACCTCCCCAAGCATCCCCAACCCTCCCCAAGCATTCCCACCCCTCCCCAAGCATCCCCAAGCCTCCCCAACCCACCCCTAGCATCCCCAACCCTCCCCAAGAACCCCCAAGCCCCCCCAAGCATCCCCAACCCTCCCCAAGCACCCCCAAGCCTCCCCAAGCATCCCCAAGCCTCCCCAAGCACCCCCCAAGCCTCCCCAAGCACCCCCAAGCCTCCCAAACCATCCCAAACCATCCCCAAGCATCCCCAACCCTCCCCAAGCACCCCCATGCCTCCCCAACCCACCCCTAGCAAACCCAAACCTCCCCAAGCATCCCCAACCCTCCCCAAGCATCCCCAACCCTCCCCAAGCATCCCCAACCCTCCCTAAGCATCCCCAACCACCCCCAAGCCTCCCCAACCCACCCCTAGCTTCCCCAACCCACCGCTAGCTTCCCCAAACCTCCCCAAGCATCCCCAACCCTCCCCAAGCATTCCCACCCCTCCCCAAGCATCCCCAAGCCTCCCCAACCCACCCCTAGCATCCCCAACCCTCCCCAAGAACCCCCAAGCCCCCCCAAGCATCCCCAACCCTCCCCAAGCACCCCCAAGCCTCCCCAAGCATCCCCAAGCCTCCCCAACCCTCCCCAAGCACCCCCCAAGCCTCCCCAAGCACCCCCAAGCCTCCCAAACCATCCCAAACCATCCCCAAGCATCCCCAACCCTCCCCAAGCACCCCCATGCCTCCCCAACCCACCCCTAGCATCCCCAAACCTCCCCAAGCATCCCCAACCCTCCCCAAGCATCCCCAACCCTCCCCAAGCATCCCCAACCCTACCCAACCCTCCCCAACCCTCCCCAAGCATCCCCAACCCTCCCCAAGCATCCCCAAGCCTTCCCAAGCATCCCCAAGCCTCCCCAACCCACCCCTAGCTTCCTCAACCCTTCGCAAGCATCCCCAACCCTACCCTCCCCAACCCTCCCCAAGCATCCCCAACCCTCCCCAAGCATCCCCAACCACCCCCAAGCCTCCCCAACCCACCCCTAGCTTCCCCAACCCTCCCCAAGCATCCCCAACCCTCCCCAAGCATCCCCACCCCTCCCCAAGCATCCCAAGCCTCCCCAACCACCCCCTAGCATCCCCAACCCTCCCCTAGCATCCCCAACCCTCCCCAAGCATCCCCAACCCTCCCCAACCCTCCCCAAGCATCCCCAACCCTCCCCAAGCATTTCCAAGCCTCCCCAAGCATCCCCAACCCTCCCCAAGCATCCCCAACCCTCCCCAAGCACCCCCAAGCCTCCCCAACCCACCCCTAGCATCCCCAAACCTCCCCAAGCATCCCCAACCCTCCCCAAGCATCCCCAACCCTCCCCAAGCATCCCCACCCCTCCCCAAGCATCCCCAAGCCTCCCCAACCCACCCCTAGCATCCCCAACCCTCCCCTAGCATCCCCAACCCTCCCCAAGCATCCCCAACCCTCCCCAAGCCTCCCCAACCCTCCCCAAGCCTCCCCAACCCACCCCTAGCTTCCCCAACCCTCCCCAAGCATCCACAACCCTCCCCAAGCATCCCCACCCCTCCCCAAGCATCCCCAAGCCTCCCCAACCCACCCCTAGCATCCCCAACCCTCCCCTAGCATCCCCAACCCTCCCCAAGCATCCCCAACCCTCCCCAAGCATCCCAAACCCTCCCCAACCCTCCCCAAGCATCCCCAACCCTCCCCAAGCATTTCCAAGCCTCCCCAAGCATCCCCAACCCTCCCCAAGCATCCCCAACCCTCCCCAAGCACCCCCAACCCTCCCCAAGCATCCCCACCCCTCCCCAAGCATCCCCAACCATCCCCAAGCATCCCCAACCTTCCCCAAGCATCCCCAACCCTCCCCAAGCACCCCCAAGCCTCCCCAACCCACCCCTAGCATCCCCAAACCTCCCCAAGCATCCCCAACCCTCCCCAAGCATCCCCAACCCTCCACAACCCTCCCCTATTCTTCCCAAGCATTCCCAAGCCTCCCCAAGCATCCCCAACCCTCCCCAAGCCTCCCCAAGCATCCCCAGCCCTCCCCAAGCACCCCCAAGCCTCCCCAAGCATCCCCAAGCATCCCCAAGCCTCCCCAACCCTCCCCAAGCCTCCCCAAGCACCCCCAAGCCTCCCCAAGCATCCGCAACCCTCCCCAAGCACCCCAAGCCTCCCCAACCCACCCCTAGCATCCCCAAACCTCCCCAAGCATCCCCAACCCTCCCCAAGCATCCCCAACCCTCCCCAAGCATCCCCAAGCATCCCCAAGCATCCCCAACCCTCCCCAAGCATCCCCAAGCCTTCCCAAGCATCCCCAAGCCTCCCCAACCCACCCCTAGCTTCCCCAACCCTCCCCAAGCATCCCCAACCCTACCCTCCCCAACCCTCCCCAAGCATCCCCAACCCTCCCCAAGCATCCCCAACCACCCCCAAGCCTCCCCAACCCACCCCTAGCTTCCCCAACCCACCCCTAGCTTCCCCAACCCTCCCCAAGCATCCCCAACCCTCCCCAAGCATTCCCACCCCTCCCCAAGCCTCCCCAACCCACCCCTAGCATCCCCAACCCTCCCCAAGAACCCCCAAGCCTCCCCAAGCATCCCCAACCCTCCCCAAGCATCCCCAGCCCTCCCCAAGCACCCCCAAGCCTCCCCAAGCATCCCCAACCCTCCCCAAGCACCCCCTAGCATCCCCAACCCTCCCCAAGAACCCCCAAGGCTCCCCAAGCATCCCCAACCCTCCCCAAGCATCCCCAGCCCTCCCCAAGCACCCCCAAGCCTCCCCAAGCATCCCCAACCCTCCCCAAGCACCCCCAAGCCTCCCCAAGCATCCCCAACCCTCCCCAAGCACCCCCACGCCTCCCCAAGCACCCCCAAGCCTCCCCAAGCATCCCCAACCATCCCCAAGCATCCCCAACCCTCCCCAAGCACCCCAAGCCTCCCCAACCCACCCCTAGCATCCCCAAACCTCCCCAAGCATCCCCAACCCTCCCCAAGCATCCCCAACCCTCCCCAAGCATCCCCAAGCATCCCCAACCCTCCCCAAGCATCCCCAAGCCTTCCCAAGCATCCCCAAGCCTCCCCAACCCACCCCTAGCTTCCTCAACCCTCCCCAAGCATCCCCAACCCTACCCTCCCCAACCCTCCCCAAGCATCCCCAACCCTCCCCAAGCATCCCCAACCACCCCCAAGCCTCCCCAACCCACCCCTAGCTTCCCCAACCCACCGCTAGCTTCCCCAAACCTCCCCAAGCATCCCCAACCCTCCCCAAGCATTCCCACCCCTCCCCAAGCATCCCCAAGCCACCCCAACCCACCCCTAGCATCCCCAACCCTACCCAAGAACCCCCAAGCCTCCCCAAGCACCCCCAAGCCTCCCCAAGCATTTCCAAGCCTCCCCAAGCATCCCCAACCCTCCCCAAGCATCCCCAACCCTCCCCAAGCACCCCCAAGCCTCCCCAACCCACCCCTAGCATCCCCAAACCTCCCCAAGCATCCCCAACCCTCCCCAAGCATCCCCAACCCTCCCCAAGCATCCCCACCCCTCCCCAAGCATCCCCAAGCCTCCCCTAGCATCCCCAACCCTCCCCAAGCATCCCCAACCCTCCCCAAGCATCCCCAACCCTCCCCAAGCCTCCCCAACCCACCCCTAGCTTCCCCAACCCTCCCCAAGCATCCAAAACCCTCCCCAAGCATCCCCACCCCTCCCCAAGCATCCCCAAGCCTCCCCAACCCACCCCTAGCTTCCCCAACCCTCCCCAACCCTCCCCAAGCATCCACAACCCTCCCCAAGCATCCCCACCCCTCCCCAAGCATCCCCAAGCCTCCCCAACCCACCCCTAGCATCCCCAACCCTCCCCTAGCATCCCCAACCCTCCCCAAGCATCCCCAACCCTCCCCAAGCATCCCCAACCCTCCCCAACCCTCCCCAAGCATCCCCAACCCTCCCCAAGCATTTCCAAGCCTCCCCAAGCATCCCCAACCCTCCCCAAGCATCCCCAACCCTCCCCAAGCACCCCCAACCCTCCCCAAGCATCCCCACCCCTCCCCAAGCATCCCCAACCATCCCCAAGCATCCCCAACCTTCCCCAAGCATCCCCAACCCTCCCCAAGCACCCCCAAGCCTCCCCAACCCACCCCTAGCATCCCCAAACCTCCCCAAGCATCCCCAACCCTCCCCAAGCATCCCCAACCCTCCCCAAGCATCCCCAACCCTCCCCAACCCTCCCCAAGCCTCCCCAAGCATCCCCAGCCCTCCCCAAGCACCCCCAAGCCTCCCCAAGCATCCCCAAGCATCCCCAACCCTCCCCAACCCTCCCCAAGCCTCCCCAAGCATCCCCAACCCTCCCCAAGCATCCCCAACCCTCCCCAAGCACCCCCAACCCTCCCCAAGCATCCCCACCCCTCCCCAAGCATCCCCAACCATCCCCAAGCATCCCCAACCTTCCCCAAGCATCCCCAACCCTCCCCAAGCACCCCCAAGCCTCCCCAACCCACCCCTAGCATCCCCAAACCTCCCCAAGCATCCCCAACCCTCCCCAAGCATCCCCAACCCTCCCCAAGCATCCCCAACCCTCCCCAACCCTCCCCAAGCCTCCCCAAGCATCCCCAGCCCTCCCCAAGCACCCCCAAGCCTCCCCAAGCATCCCCAAGCATCCCCAACCCTCCCCAACCCTCCCCAAGCCTCCCCAAGCATCCCCAGCCCTCCCCAAGCACCCCCAAGCCTCCCCAACCCACCCCTAGCATCCCCAAACCTCCCCAAGCATCCCCAACCCTCCCCAAGCATCCCCAACCCTCCCCAAGCATCCCCACCCCTCCCCAAGCATCCCCAAGCCTCCCCTAGCATCCCCAACCCTCCCCAAGCATCCCCAACCCTCCCCAAGCATCCCCAACCCTCCCCAAGCCTCCCCAACCCACCCCTAGCTTCCCCAACCCTCCCCAAGCATCCAAAACCCTCCCCAAGCATCCCCACCCCTCCCCAAGCATCCCCAAGCCTCCCCAACCCACCCCTAGCTTCCCCAACCCTCCCCAACCCTCCCCAAGCATCCACAACCCTCCCCAAGCATCCCCACCCCTCCCCAAGCATCCCCAAGCCTCCCCAACCCACCCCTAGCATCCCCAACCCTCCCCTAGCATCCCCAACCCTCCCCAAGCATCCCCAACCCTCCCCAAGCATCCCCAACCCTCCCCAACCCTCCCCAAGCATCCCCAACCCTCCCCAAGCATTTCCAAGCCTCCCCAAGCATCCCCAACCCTCCCCAAGCATCCCCAACCCTCCCCAAGCACCCCCAACCCTCCCCAAGCATCCCCACCCCTCCCCAAGCATCCCCAACCATCCCCAAGCATCCCCAACCTTCCCCAAGCATCCCCAACCCTCCCCAAGCACCCCCAAGCCTCCCCAACCCACCCCTAGCATCCCCAAACCTCCCCAAGCATCCCCAACCCTCCCCAAGCATCCCCAACCCTCCCCAAGCATCCCCAACCCTCCCCAACCCTCCCCAAGCCTCCCCAAGCATCCCCAGCCCTCCCCAAGCACCCCCAAGCCTCCCCAAGCATCCCCAAGCATCCCCAAGCCTCCCCAACCCTCCCCAAGCACCCCCAAGCCTCCCCAAGCACCCCCAAGCCTCCCCAAGCATCCGCAACCCTCCCCAAGCACCCCAAGCCTCCCCAACCCACCCCTAGCATCCCCAAACCTCCCCAAGCATCCCCAACCCTCCCCAAGCATCCCCAACCCTCCCCAAGCATCCCCAAGCATCCCCAAGCATCCCCAACCCTCCCCAAGCATCCCCAAGCCTTCCCAAGCATCCCCAAGCCTCCCCAACCCACCCCTAGCTTCCCCAACCCTCCCCAAGCATCCCCAACCCTACCCTCCCCAACCCTCCCCAAGCATCCCCAACCCTCCCCAAGCATCCCCAACCACCCCCAAGCCTCCCCAACCCACCCCTAGCTTCCCCAACCCACCCCTAGCTTCCCCAACCCTCCCCAAGCATCCCCAACCCTCCCCAAGCATTCCCACCCCTCCCCAAGCATCCCCAAGCCTCCCCAACCCACCCCTAGCATCCCCAACCCTCCCCAAGAACCCCCAAGCCTCCCCAAGCATCCCCAACCCTCCCCAAGCATCCCCAGCCCTCCCCAAGCACCCCCAAGCCTCCCCAAGCATCCCCAACCCTCCCCAAGCACCCCCTAGCATCCCCAACCCTCCCCAAGAACCCCCAAGCCTCCCCAAGCATCCCCAACCCTCCCCAAGCATCCCCAGCCCTCCCCAAGGACCCCCAAGCCTCCCCAAGCATCCCCAACCCTCCCCAAGCACCCCCAAGCCTCCCCAAGCATCCCCAAGCCTCCCCAACCCTCCCCAAGCACCCCCACGCCTCCCCAAGCACCCCCAAGCCTCCCCAAGCATCCCCAAGCATCCCCAACCCTCCCCAAGCACCCCAAGCCTCCCCAACCCACCCCTAGCATCCCCAAACCTCCCCAAGCATCCCCAACCCTCCCCAAGCATCCCCAACCCTCCCCAAGCATCCCCAAGCATCCCCAACCCTCCCCAAGCATCCCCAAGCCTTCCCAAGCATCCCCAAGCCTCCCCAACCCACCCCTAGCTTCCTCAACCCTCCCCAAGCATCCCCAACCCTACCCTCCCCAACCCTCCCCAAGCATCCCCAACCCTCCCCAAGCATCCCCAACCACCCCCAAGCCTCCCCAACCCACCCCTAGCTTCCCCAACCCACCGCTAGCTTCCCCAAACCTCCCCAAGCATCCCCAACCCTCCCCAAGCATTCCCACCCCTCCCCAAGCATCCCCAAGCCTCCCCAACCCACCCCTAGCATCCCCAACCCTCCCCAAGAACCCCCAAGCCTCCCCAAGCATCCCCAACCCTCCCCAAGCACCCCCAAGCCTCCCCAAGCATCCCCAAGCCTCCCCAACCCTCTCCAAGCACCCCCCAAGCCTCCCCAAGCACCCCCAAGCCTCCCAAACCATCCCAAACCATCCCCAAGCATCCCCAACCCTCCCCAAGCACCCCCATGCCTCCCCAACCCACCCCTAGCATCCCCAAACCTCCCCAAGCATCCCCAACCCTCCCCAAGCATCCCCAACCCTCCCCAACCCTCCCCAAGCATCCCCAACCCTCCCCAACCCTCCCCAAGCATCCCCAACCCTCCCCAAGCATCCCCAAGCCTTCCCAAGCATCCCCAAGCCTCCCCAACCCACCCCTAGCTTCCTCAACCCTCCCCAAGCATCCCAAACCCTACCCTCCCCAACCCTCCCCAAGCATCCCCAACCCTCCCCAAGCATCCCCAACCACCCCCAAGCCTCCCCAACCCACCCATAGCTTCCCCAACCCTCCCCAAGCATCCCCAACCCTCCCCAAGCATCCCCAACCCTCCCCAAGCATCCCCACCCCTCCCCAAGCATCCCAAGCCTCCCCAACCCACCCCTAGCATCCCCAACCCTCCCCAAGAACCCCCAAGCCCCCCCAAGCATCCCCAACCCTCCCCAACCCTCCCCAAGCCTCCCCAAGCATCCCCAGCCCTCCCCAAGCACCCCCAAGCCTCCCCAAGCATCCCCAAGCATCCCCAAGCCTCCCCAACCCTCCCCAAGCACCCCCAAGCCTCCCCAAGCACCCCCAAGCCTCCCCAAGCATCCGCAACCCTCCCCAAGCACCCCAAGCCTCCCCAACCCACCCCTAGCATCCCCAAACCTCCCCAAGCATCCCCAACCCTCCCCAAGCATCCCCAACCCTCCCCAAGCATCCCCAAGCATCCCCAAGCATCCCCAACCCTCCCCAAGCATCCCCAAGCCTTCCCAAGCATCCCCAAGCCTCCCCAACCAACCCCTAGCTTCCCCAACCCTCCCCAAGCATCCCCAACCCTACCCTCCCCAACCCTCCCCAAGCATCCCCAACCCTCCCCAAGCATCCCCAACCACCCCCAAGCCTCCCCAACCCACCCCTAGCTTCCCCAACCCACCCCTAGCTTCCCCAACCCTCCCCAAGCATCCCCAACCCTCCCCAAGCATTCCCACCCCTCCCCAAGCATCCCCAAGCCTCCCCAACCCACCCCTAGCATCCCCAACCCTCCCCAAGAACCCCCAAGCCTCCCCAAGCATCCCCAACCCTCCCCAAGCATCCCCAGCCCTCCCCAAGCACCCCCAAGCCTCCCCAAGCATCCCCAACCCTCCCCAAGCACCCCCTAGCATCCCCAACCCTCCCCAAGAACCCCCAAGCCTCCCCAAGCATCCCCAACCCTCCCCAAGCATCCCCAGCCCTCCCCAAGGACCCCCAAGCCTCCCCAAGCATCCCCAACCCTCCCCAAGCACCCCCAAGCCTCCCCAAGCATCCCCAAGCCTCCCCAACCCTCCCCAAGCACCCCCACGCCTCCCCAAGCACCCCCAAGCCTCCCCAAGCATCCCCAAGCATCCCCAACCCTCCCCAAGCACCCCAAGCCTCCCCAACCCACCCCTAGCATCCCCAAACCTCCCCAAGCATCCCCAACCCTCCCCAAGCATCCCCAACCCTCCCCAAGCATCCCCAAGCATCCCCAACCCTCCCCAAGCATCCCCAAGCCTTCCCAAGCATCCCCAAGCCTCCCCAACCCACCCCTAGCTTCCTCAACCCTCCCCAAGCATCCCCAACCCTACCCTCCCCAACCCTCCCCAAGCATCCCCAACCCTCCCCAAGCATCCCCAACCACCCCCAAGCCTCCCCAACCCACCCCTAGCTTCCCCAACCCACCGCTAGCTTCCCCAAACCTCCCCAAGCATCCCCAACCCTCCCCAAGCATTCCCACCCCTCCCCAAGCATCCCCAAGCCTCCCCAACCCACCCCTAGCATCCCCAACCCTCCCCAAGAACCCCCAAGCCTCCCCAAGCATCCCCAACCCTCCCCAAGCACCCCCAAGCCTCCCCAAGCATCCCCAAGCCTCCCCAACCCTCTCCAAGCACCCCCCAAGCCTCCCCAAGCACCCCCAAGCCTCCCAAACCATCCCAAACCATCCCCAAGCATCCCCAACCCTCCCCAAGCACCCCCATGCCTCCCCAACCCACCCCTAGCATCCCCAAACCTCCCCAAGCATCCCCAACCCTCCCCAAGCATCCCCAACCCTCCCCAACCCTCCCCAAGCATCCCCAACCCTCCCCAACCCTCCCCAAGCATCCCCAACCCTCCCCAAGCATCCCCAAGCCTTCCCAAGCATCCCCAAGCCTCCCCAACCCACCCCTAGCTTCCTCAACCCTCCCCAAGCATCCCAAACCCTACCCTCCCCAACCCTCCCCAAGCATCCCCAACCCTCCCCAAGCATCCCCAACCACCCCCAAGCCTCCCCAACCCACCCATAGCTTCCCCAACCCTCCCCAAGCATCCCCAACCCTCCCCAAGCATCCCCAACCCTCCCCAAGCATCCCCACCCCTCCCCAAGCATCCCAAGCCTCCCCAACCCACCCCTAGCATCCCCAACCCTCCCCTAGCATCCCCAACCCTCCCCAAGCATCCCCAACCCTCCCCAACCCTCCCCAAGCATCCCCAACCCTCCCCAAGCATTTCCAAGCCTCCCCAAGCATCCCCAACCCTCCCCAAGCATCCCCAACCCTCCCCAAGCACCCCCAAGCCTCCCCAACCCACCCCTAGCATCCCCAAACCTCCCCAAGCATCCCCAACCCTCCCCAAGCATCCCCAACCCTCCCCAAGCATCCCCACCCCTCCCCAAGCATCCCCAAGCCTCCCCAACCCACCCCTAGCATCCCCAACCCTCCCCTAGCATCCCCAACCCTCCCCAAGCATCCCCAACCCTCCCCAAGCCTCCCCAACCCACCCCTAGCTTCCCCAACCCTCCCCAAGCATCCACAACCCTCCCCAAGCATCCCCACCCCTCCCCAAGCATCCCCAAGCCTCCCCAACCCACCCCTAGCATCCCCAACCCTCCCCTAGCATCCCCAACCCTCCCCAAGCATCCCCAACCCTCCCCAAGCATCCCCAACCCTCCCCAAGCATCCCCAACCCTCCCCAACCCTCCCCAAGCATCCCCAACCCTCCCCAAGCATTTCCAAGCCTCCCCAAGCATCCCCACCCCTCCCCAAGCATCCCAAGCCTCCCCAACCCACCCCTAGCATCCCCAACCCTCCCCTAGCATCCCCAACCCTCCCCAAGCATCCCCAACCCTCCCCAACCCTCCCCAAGCATCCCCAACCCTCCCCAAGCATTTCCAAGCCTCCCCAAGCATCCCCAACCCTCCCCAAGCATCCCCAACCCTCCCCAAGCACCCCCAAGCCTCCCCAACCCACCCCTAGCATCCCCAAACCTCCCCAAGCATCCCCAACCCTCCCCAAGCATCCCCAACCCTCCCCAAGCATCCCCACCCCTCCCCAAGCATCCCCAAGCCTCCCCAACCCACCCCTAGCATCCCCAACCCTCCCCTAGCATCCCCAACCCTCCCCTAGCATCCCCAACCCTCCCCAAGCATCCCCAACCCTCCCCAAGCCTCCCCAACCCACCCCTAGCTTCCCCAACCCTCCCCAAGCATCCACAACCCTCCCCAAGCATCCCCACCCCTCCCCAAGCATCCCCAAGCCTCCCCAACCCACCCCTAGCATCCCCAACCCTCCCCTAGCATCCCCAACCCTCCCCAAGCATCCCCAACCCTCCCCAAGCATCCCCAACCCTCCCCAACCCTCCCCAAGCATCCCCAACCCTCCCCAAGCATTTCCATGCCTCCCCAAGCATCCCCAACCCTCCCCAAGCATCCCCAACCCTCCCCAAGCATCCCCAACCCTCCCCAACCCTCCCCAAGCATCCCCAACCCTCCCCAAGCATCCCCAAGCATCCCCAACCCTCCCCAAGCATCCCCAAGCCTTCCCAAGCATCCCCAAGCCTCCCCAACCCACCCCTAGCTTCCTCAACCCTCCCCAAGCATCCCCAACCCCCCCAAGCATCCCCAACCCTCCCCAAGCACCCCCAAGCCTCCCCAAGCATCCCCAAGCCTCCCCAACCCTCCCCAAGCACCCCCAAGCCTCCCCAAGCACCCCCAAGCATCCCCAACCACCCCCAAGCCTCCCCAACCCACCCCTAGCTTCCCCAACCCTCCCCAAGCATCCCCACCCCTCCCCAAGCATCCCAAGCCTCCCCAACCCACCCCTAGCATCCCCAACCCTCCCCTAGCATCCCCAACCCTCCCCAACCCTCCCCAAGCATCCCCAACCCTCCCCAAGCATTTCCAAGCCTCCCCAAGCATCCCCAACCCTCCCCAAGCATCCCCAACCCTCCCCAAGCACCCCCAAGCCTCCCCAACCCACCCCTAGCATCCCCAAACCTCCCCAAGCATCCCCAACCCTCCCCAAGCATCCCCAACCCTCCCCAAGCATCCCCAACCCTCCCCAAGCACCCCCAAGCCTCCCCAACCCACCCCTAGCATCCCCAAACCTCCCCAAGCATCCCCAACCCTCCCCAAGCATCCCCAACCCTCCCCAAGCATCCCCACCCCTCCCCAAGCATCCCCAAGCCTCCCCAACCCACCCCTAGCATCCCCAACCCTCCCCTAGCATCCCCAACCCTCCCCAAGCATCCCCAACCCTCCCCAAGCATCCCCAAGCCTCCCCAACCCTCCCCAAGCACCCCCAAGCCTCCCCAAGCACCCCCAAGCATCCCCAACCACCCCCAAGCCTCCCCAACCCACCCCTAGCTTCCCCAACCCTCCCCAAGCATCCCCAACCCTCCCCAAGCATCCCCACCCCTCCCCAAGCATCCCAAGCCTCCCCAACCCACCCCTAGCATCCCCAACCCTCCCCTAGCATCCCCAACCCTCCCCAAGCATCCCCAACCCTCCCCAACCCTCCCCAAGCATCCCCAACCCTCCCCAAGCATTTCCAAGCCTCCCGAAGCATCCCCAACCCTCCCCAAGCACCCCCAAGCCTCCCCAACCCCCCACCCCTAGCATCCCCAAACCTCCCCAACCCCCCACCCCTAGCATCCCCAAACCTCCCCAAGCATCCCCAACCCTCCCCAAGCATCCCCAACCCTCCCCAAGCATCCCCACCCCTCCCCAAGCACCCCCAAGCCTCCCCAACCCACCCCTAGCATCCCCAAACCTCCCCAAGCATCCCCAACCCTCCCCAAGCATCCCCAACCCTCCCCAAGCATCCCCAACCCTCCCCAACCCTCCCCTATTCTTCCCAAGCATTCCCAAGCCTCCCCAAGCATCCCCAACCCTCCCCAAGCCTCCTCAAGCATCCCCAGCCCTCCCCAAGCACCCCCAAGCCTCCCCAAGCATCCCCAAGCCTCCCCAACCCTCCCCAAGCACCCCCAAGCCTCCCCAAGCACCCCCAAGCCTCCCCAAGCATCCCCAACCATCCCCAAGCATCCACAACCCTCCCCAAGCACCCCAAGCCTCCCCAACCCACCCCTAGCATCCCCAAACCTCCCCAAGCATCCCCAACCCTCCCCAAGCATCCCCAACCCTCCCCAAGCATCCCCAACCCTACCCTCCCCAACCCTCCCCAAGCATCCCCAACCCTCCCCAAGCATCCCCAACCACCCCCAAGCCTCCCCAACCCACCCCTAGCTTCCCCAACCCTCCCCAAGCATCCCCAACCACCCCCAAGCCTCCCCAACCCACCCCTAGCTTCCCCAACCCACCCCTAGCTTCCCCAACCCTCCCCAAGCATCCCCAACCCTCCCCAAGCATTCCCACCCCTCCCCAAGCATCCCCAAGCCTCCCCAACCCACCCCTAGCATCCCCAACCCTCCCCAAGAACCCCCAACCCTCCCCAAGCATCCCCAACCCTCCCCTATTCTTCCCAAGCATTCCCAAGCCTCCCCAAGCATCCCCAACCCTCCCCAAGCCTCCTCAAGCATCCCCAGCCCTCCCCAAGCACCCCCAAGCCTCCCCAAGCATCCCCAAGCCTCCCCAACCCTCCCCAAGCACCCCCAAGCCTCCCCAAGCACCCACAAGCCTCCCCAACCCACCCCTAGCATCCCCAACCCTCCCCTAGCATCCCCAACCCTCCCCAAGCATCCCCAACCCTCACCAAGCATCCACAACCCTCCCCAACCCTCCCCAAGCATCCCCAACCCTCCCCAAGCATTTCCAAGCCTCCCCAAGCATCTCCAACCCTCCCCAAGCATCCCCAACCCTCCCCAAGCACCCCCAACCCTCCCCAAGCATCCCCACCCCTCCCCAAGCATCCCCAACCATCCCCAAGCATCCCCAACCTTCCCCAAGCATCCCCAACCCTCCCCAACCCTCCCCAAGCCTCCCCAACCCACCCCTAGCATCCCCAAACCTCCCCAAGCATCCCCAACCCTCCCCAAGCATCCCCAACCCTCCCCAAGCACCCCCAAGCCTCCCCAAGCATCCCCAACCCTCCCCAAGCACCCCCAAGCCTCCCCAAGCATCCCCAAGCCTCCCCAACCCTCCCCAAGCACCCCCAAGCCTCCCCAAGCACCCCCAAGCCTCCCCAACCATCCCCAAGCATCCCCAACCCTCCCCAAGCACCCCCATGCCTCCCCAACCCACCCCTAGCATTCCCAAACCTCCCCAAGCATCCCCAACCCTCCCCAAGCATCCCCAACCCTCCCCAAGCATCCCCAACCCTCCCCAAGCATCCCCAAGCCTTCCCAAGCATCCCCAAGCCTCCCCAACCCACCCCTAGCTTCCCCAACCCTCCCCAAGCATCCCCAACCCTCCCCAAGCATTTCCAAGCCTCCCCTAGCATCCCCAACCCACCCCTAGCTTCCCCAACCCTCCCCAAGCATCCCCAACCCTCCCCAAGCATTCCCACCCACCCCTAGCATCCCCAACCCTCCCCAAGAACCCCCAAGCCTCCCCAAGCATCCCCAACCCTCCCCAAGCACCCCCAAGCCTCCCCAAGCATCTCCAAGCCTCCCCAAACCTCCCCAAGCACCCCCCAAGCCTCCCCAAGCACCCACAAGCCTCCCCAACCATCCCCAAGCATCCCCAACCCTCCCCAAGCATCCCCAACCCTCCCCAAGCATCCCCACCCCTCCCCAAGCATCCCCAAGCCTCCCCAACCCACCCCTAGCATCCCCAACCCTCCCCTAGCATCCCCAACCCTCCCCATGCATCCCCAACCCTCCCCAAGCATCCCCAACCCTCCCCAAGCCTCCCCAACCCACCCCTAGCTTCCCCAACCCTCCCCAAGCATCCACAACCCTCCCCAAGCATCCCCACCCCTCCCCAAGCATCCCCAAGCCTCCCCAACCCACCCCTAGCATCCCCAACCCTCCCCTAGCATCCCCAACCCTCCCCAAGCATCCCCAACCCTCCCCAAGCATCCACAACCCTCCCCAACCCTCCCCAAGCATCCCCAACCCTCCCCAAGCATTTCCAAGCCTCCCCAAGCATCTCCAACCCTCCCCAAGCATCCCCAACCCTCCCCAAGCACCCCCAACCCTCCCCAAGCATCCCCACCCCTCCCCAAGCATCCCCAACCTTCCCCAAGCATCCCCAACCCTCCCCAACCCTCCCCAAGCCTCCCCAACCCACCCCTAGCATCCCCAAACCTCCCCAAGCATCCCCAACCCTCCCCAAGCATCCCCAACCATCCCCAAGCATCCCCAACCCTCCCCAAGCATCCCCAACCCTCCCCAAGCATCCCCACCCCTCCCCAAGCATCCCCAAGCCTCCCCAACCCACCCCTAGCATCCCCAACCCTCCCCTAGCATCCCCAACCCTCCCCATGCATCCCCAACCCTCCCCAAGCATCCCCAACCCTCCCCAAGCCTCCCCAACCCACCCCTAGCTTCCCCAACCCTCCCCAAGCATCCACAACCCTCCCCAAGCATCCCCACCCCTCCCCAAGCATCCCCAAGCCTCCCCAACCCACCCCTAGCATCCCCAACCCTCCCCTAGCATCCCCAACCCTCCCCAAGCATCCCCAACCCTCCCCAAGCATCCACAACCCTCCCCAACCCTCCCCAAGCATCCCCAACCCTCCCCAAGCATTTCCAAGCCTCCCCAAGCATCTCCAACCCTCCCCAAGCATCCCCAACCCTCCCCAAGCACCCCCAACCCTCCCCAAGCATCCCCACCCCTCCCCAAGCATCCCCAACCTTCCCCAAGCATCCCCAACCCTCCCCAACCCTCCCCAAGCCTCCCCAACCCACCCCTAGCATCCCCAAACCTCCCCAAGCATCCCCAACCCTCCCCAAGCATCCCCAACCCTCCCCAAGCATCCCCAACCCTCCCCAAGCATCCCCAACCCTCCCCAAGCACCCCCAAGCCTCCCCAAGCATCCCCAACCCTCCCCAAGCACCCCCAAGCCTCCCCAAGCATCCCCAAGCCTCCCCAACCCTCCCCAAGCCTCCCCAAGCACCCCCAAGCCTCCCCAACCATCCCCAAGCATCCCCAACCCTCCCCAAGCACCCCCATGCCTCCCCAACCCACCCCTAGCATTCCCAAACCTCCCCAAGCATCCCCAACCCTCCCCAAGCATCCCCAACCCTCCCCAAGCATCCCCAACCCTCCCCAAGCATCCCCAAGCATCTCCAACCCTCCCCAAGCATCCCCAACCCTCCCCAAGCACCCCCAACCCTCCCCAAGCATCCCCACCCCTCCCCAAGCATCCCCAACCATCCCCAAGCATCCCCAATCTTCCCCAAGCATCCCCAACCCTCCCCAACCCTCCCCAACCCACCCCTAGCATCCCCAAACCTCCCCAAGCATCCCCAACCCTCCCCAAGCATCCCCAACCCTCCCCAAGCATCCCCAACCCTCCCCAAGCACCCCCAAGCCTCCCCAAGCATCCCCAACCCTCCCCAAGCACCCCCAAGCCTCCCCAAGCATCCCCAAGCCTCCCCAACCCTCCCCAAGCCTCCCCAAGCACCCCCAAGCCTCCCCAACCATCCCCAAGCATCCCCAACCCTCCCCAAGCACCCCCATGCCTCCCCAACCCACCCCTAGCATTCCCAAACCTCCCCAAGCATCCCCAACCCTCCCCAAGCATCCCCAACCCTCCCCAAGCATCCCCAACCCTCCCCAAGCATCCCCAAGCCTTCCCAAGCATCCCCAAGCCTCCCCAACCCACCCCTAGCTTCCCCAACCCTCCCCAAGCATCCCCAACCCTCCCCAAGCATTTCCAAGCCTCCCCTAGCATCCCCAACCCTCCCCTAGCATCCCCAACCCTCCCCAAGCATCCCCAACCCTCCCCAAGCATCCCCAACCCTCCCCAAGCCTCCCCAACCCACCCCTAGCTTCCCCAACCCTCCCCAAGCATCCACAACCCTCCCCAAGCATCCCCACCCCTCCCCAAGCATCCCCAAGCCTCCCCAACCCACCCCTAGCATCCCCAACCCTCCCCTAGCATCCCCAACCCTCCCCAAGCATCCCCAACCCTTCCCAAGCATCCCCAACCCTCCCCAACCCTCCCCAAGCATCCCCAACCCTCCCCAAGCATTTCCAAGCCTCCCCAAGCCTCCCCAAGCACCCCCAAGCATCCCCAACCCTCCCCAAGCACCCCCAACCCTCCCCAAGCATCCCCACCCCTCCCCAAGCATCCCCAACCATCCCCAAGCATCCCCAACCTTCCCCAAGCATCCCCAACCCTCCCCAAGCACCCCCAAGCCTCCCCAACCCACCCTAGCATCCCCAAACCTCCCCAAGCATCCCCAACCCTCCCCTAGCATCCCCAACCCTCCCCAAGCATCCCCAACCCTCCCCAAGCATCCACAACCCTCCCCAACCCTCCCCAAGCATCCCCAACCCTCCCCAAGCATTTCCAAGCCTCCCCAAGCATCTCCAACCCTCCCCAACCCTCCCCAAGCACCCCCAACCCTCCCCAAGCATCCCCACCCCTCCCCAAGCATCCCCAACCTTCCCCAAGCATCCCCAACCCTCCCCAACCCTCCCCAAGCCTCCCCAACCCACCCCTAGCATCCCCAAACCTCCCCAAGCATCCCCACCCCTCCCCAAGCATCCCCAAGCCTCCCCAACCCACCCCTAGCATCCCCAACCCTCCCCTAGCATCCCCAACCCTCCCCAAGCATCCCCAACCCTCCCCAAGCATCCACAACCCTCCCCAACCCTCCCCAAGCATCCCCAACCCTCCCCAAGCATTTCCAAGCCTCCCCAAGCATCTCCAACCCTCCCCAAGCATCCCCAACCCTCCCCAAGCACCCCCAACCCTCCCCAAGCATCCCCACCCCTCCCCAAGCATCCCCAACCTTCCCCAAGCATCCCCAACCCTCCCCAACCCTCCCCAAGCCTCCCCAACCCACCCCTAGCATCCCCAAACCTCCCCAAGCATCCCCAACCCTCCCCAAGCATCCCCAACCCTCCCCAAGCATCCCCAACCCTCCCCAAGCATCCCCAACCCTCCCCAAGCACCCCCAAGCCTCCCCAAGCATCCCCAACCCTCCCCAAGCACCCCCAAGCCTCCCCAAGCATCCCCAAGCCTCCCCAACCCTCCCCAAGCCTCCCCAAGCACCCCCAAGCCTCCCCAACCATCCCCAAGCATCCCCAACCCTCCCCAAGCACCCCCATGCCTCCCCAACCC
This sequence comes from Oncorhynchus mykiss, assembly GCF_057628025.1. NCBI lineage: Eukaryota > Metazoa > Chordata > Actinopteri > Salmoniformes > Salmonidae > Oncorhynchus > Oncorhynchus mykiss. Next base: position 5,138,754 of record NC_143031.1, on the reverse strand, counting down.
ACCCCTAGCATTCCCAAACCTCCCCAAGCATCCCCAACCCTCCCCAAGCATCCCCAACCCTCCCCAAGCATCCCCAACCCTCCCCAAGCATCCCCAAGCATCTCCAACCCTCCCCAAGCATCCCCAACCCTCCCCAAGCACCCCCAACCCTCCCCAAGCATCCCCACCCCTCCCCAAGCATCCCCAACCATCCCCAAGCATCCCCAACCTTCCCCAAGCATCCCCAACCCTCCCCAACCCTCCCCAACCCACCCCTAGCATCCCCAAACCTCCCCAAGCATCCCCAACCCTCCCCAAGCATCCCCAACCCTCCCCAAGCATCCCCAACCCTCCCCAAGCACCCCCAAGCCTCCCCAAGCATCCCCAACCCTCCCCAAGCACCCCCAAGCCTCCCCAAGCATCCCCAAGCCTCCCCAACCCTCCCCAAGCCTCCCCAAGCACCCCCAAGCCTCCCCAACCATCCCCAAGCATCCCCAACCCTCCCCAAGCACCCCCATGCCTCCCCAACCCACCCCTAGCATTCCCAAACCTCCCCAAGCATCCCCAACCCTCCCCAAGCATCCCCAACCCTCCCCAAGCATCCCCAACCCTCCCCAAGCATCCCCAAGCCTTCCCAAGCATCCCCAAGCCTCCCCAACCCACCCCTAGCTTCCCCAACCCTCCCCAAGCATCCCCAACCCTCCCCAAGCATTTCCAAGCCTCCCCTAGCATCCCCAACCCTCCCCTAGCATCCCCAACCCTCCCCAAGCATCCCCAACCCTCCCCAAGCATCCCCAACCCTCCCCAAGCCTCCCCAACCCACCCCTAGCTTCCCCAACCCTCCCCAAGCATCCACAACCCTCCCCAAGCATCCCCACCCCTCCCCAAGCATCCCCAAGCCTCCCCAACCCACCCCTAGCATCCCCAACCCTCCCCTAGCATCCCCAACCCTCCCCAAGCATCCCCAACCCTTCCCAAGCATCCCCAACCCTCCCCAACCCTCCCCAAGCATCCCCAACCCTCCCCAAGCATTTCCAAGCCTCCCCAAGCCTCCCCAAGCACCCCCAAGCATCCCCAACCCTCCCCAAGCACCCCCAACCCTCCCCAAGCATCCCCACCCCTCCCCAAGCATCCCCAACCATCCCCAAGCATCCCCAACCTTCCCCAAGCATCCCCAACCCTCCCCAAGCACCCCCAAGCCTCCCCAACCCACCCTAGCATCCCCAAACCTCCCCAAGCATCCCCAACCCTCCCCTAGCATCCCCAACCCTCCCCAAGCATCCCCAACCCTCCCCAAGCATCCACAACCCTCCCCAACCCTCCCCAAGCATCCCCAACCCTCCCCAAGCATTTCCAAGCCTCCCCAAGCATCTCCAACCCTCCCCAAGCATCCCCAACCCTCCCCAAGCACCCCCAACCCTCCCCAAGCATCCCCACCCCTCCCCAAGCATCCCCAACCTTCCCCAAGCATCCCCAACCCTCCCCAACCCTCCCCAAGCCTCCCCAACCCACCCCTAGCATCCCCAAACCTCCCCAAGCATCCCCAACCCTCCCCAAGCATCCCCAACCATCCCCAAGCATCCCCAACCCTCCCCAAGCATCCCCAACCCTCCCCAAGCATCCCCACCCCTCCCCAAGCATCCCCAAGCCTCCCCAACCCACCCCTAGCATCCCCAACCCTCCCCTAGCATCCCCAACCCTCCCCATGCATCCCCAACCCTCCCCAAGCATCCCCAACCCTCCCCAAGCCTCCCCAACCCACCCCTAGCTTCCCCAACCCTCCCCAAGCATCCACAACCCTCCCCAAGCATCCCCACCCCTCCCCAAGCATCCCCAAGCCTCCCCAACCCACCCCTAGCATCCCCAACCCTCCCCTAGCATCCCCAACCCTCCCCAAGCATCCCCAACCCTCCCCAAGCATCCACAACCCTCCCCAACCCTCCCCAAGCATCCCCAACCCTCCCCAAGCATTTCCAAGCCTCCCCAAGCATCTCCAACCCTCCCCAAGCATCCCCAACCCTCCCCAAGCACCCCCAACCCTCCCCAAGCATCCCCACCCCTCCCCAAGCATCCCCAACCCTCCCCAAGCACCCCCAACCCTCCCCAAGCATCCCCACCCCTCCCCAAGCATCCCCAACCTTCCCCAAGCATCCCCAACCCTCCCCAACCCTCCCCAAGCCTCCCCAACCCACCCCTAGCATCCCCAAACCTCCCCAAGCATCCCCAACCCTCCCCAAGCATCCCCAACCCTCCCCAAGCATCCCCAACCCTCCCCAAGCATCCCCAACCCTCCCCAAGCACCCCCAAGCCTCCCCAAGCATCCCCAACCCTCCCCAAGCACCCCCAAGCCTCCCCAAGCATCCCCAAGCCTCCCCAACCCTCCCCAAGCCTCCCCAAGCACCCCCAAGCCTCCCCAACCATCCCCAAGCATCCCCAACCCTCCCCAAGCACCCCCATGCCTCCCCAACCCACCCCTAGCATTCCCAAACCTCCCCAAGCATCCCCAACCCTCCCCAAGCATCCCCAACCCTCCCCAAGCATCCCCAACCCTCCCCAAGCATCCCCAAGCATCTCCAACCCTCCCCAAGCATCCCCAACCCTCCCCAAGCACCCCCAACCCTCCCCAAGCATCCCCACCCCTCCCCAAGCATCCCCAACCATCCCCAAGCATCCCCAACCTTCCCCAAGCATCCCCAACCCTCCCCAACCCTCCCCAACCCACCCCTAGCATCCCCAAACCTCCCCAAGCATCCCCAACCCTCCCCAAGCATCCCCAACCCTCCCCAAGCATCCCCAACCCTCCCCAAGCACCCCCAAGCCTCCCCAAGCATCCCCAACCCTCCCCAAGCACCCCCAAGCCTCCCCAAGCATCCCCAAGCCTCCCCAACCCTCCCCAAGCCTCCCCAAGCACCCCCAAGCCTCCCCAACCATCCCCAAGCATCCCCAACCCTCCCCAAGCACCCCCATGCCTCCCCAACCCACCCCTAGCATTCCCAAACCTCCCCAAGCATCCCCAACCCTCCCCAAGCATCCCCAACCCTCCCCAAGCATCCCCAACCCTCCCCAAGCATCCCCAAGCCTTCCCAAGCATCCCCAAGCCTCCCCAACCCACCCCTAGCTTCCCCAACCCTCCCCAAGCATCCCCAACCCTCCCCAAGCATTTCCAAGCCTCCCCTAGCATCCCCAACCCTCCCCTAGCATCCCCAACCCTCCCCAAGCATCCCCAACCCTCCCCAAGCATCCCCAACCCTCCCCAAGCCTCCCCAACCCACCCCTAGCTTCCCCAACCCTCCCCAAGCATCCACAACCCTCCCCAAGCATCCCCACCCCTCCCCAAGCATCCCCAAGCCTCCCCAACCCACCCCTAGCATCCCCAACCCTCCCCTAGCATCCCCAACCCTCCCCAAGCATCCCCAACCCTTCCCAAGCATCCCCAACCCTCCCCAACCCTCCCCAAGCATCCCCAACCCTCCCCAAGCATTTCCAAGCCTCCCCAAGCCTCCCCAAGCACCCCCAAGCATCCCCAACCCTCCCCAAGCACCCCCAACCCTCCCCAAGCATCCCCACCCCTCCCCAAGCATCCCCAACCATCCCCAAGCATCCCCAACCTTCCCCAAGCATCCCCAACCCTCCCCAAGCACCCCCAAGCCTCCCCAACCCACCCTAGCATCCCCAAACCTCCCCAAGCATCCCCAACCCTCCCCAAGCATCCCCAACCCTCCCCAAGCATCCCCAACCCTCCCCAACCCTCCCCTATTCTTCCCAAGCATTCCCAAGCCTCCCCAAGCATCCCCAGCCCTCCCCAAGCACCCCCAAGCCTCCCCAAGCATCCCCAAGCATCCCCAAGCCTCCCCAACCCTCCCCAAGCACCCCCAAGCCTCCCCAAGCACCCCCAAGCCTCCCCAAGCATCCCCAACCATCCCCAAGCATCCGCAACCCTCCCCAAGCACCCCAAGCCTCCCCAACCCACCCCTAGCATCCCCAAACCTCCCCAAGCATCCCCAACCCTCCCCAAGCATCCCCAACCCTCCCCAAGCATCCCCAAGCATCCCAAAACCTCCCCAAGCATCCCCAAGCCTTCCCAAGCCTCCCCAACCCTCCCCAAGCATTCCCACCCCTCCCCAAGCATCCCCAAGCCTCCCCAACCCACCCCTAGCATCCCCAACCCTCCCCAAGAACCCCCAAGCCTCCCCAAGCATCCCCAACCCTCCCCAAGCACCCCCAAGCCTCCCCAAGCATCCCCAAGCCTCCCCAACCCTCCCCAAGCACCCCCCAAGCCTCCCCAAGCACCCCCAAGCCTCCCCAACCATCCCCAAGCATCCCCAACCCTCCCCAAGCACCCCCATGCCTCCCCAACCCACCCCTAGCATTCCCAAACCTCCCCAAGCATCCCCAACCCTCCCCAAGCATCCCCAACCCTCCCCAAGCATCCCCAACCCTCCCCAAGCATCCCCAAGCCTCCCCAACCCACCCCTAGCTTCCCCAACCCTCCCCAAGCATCCCCAACCCTCCCCAAGCATTTCCAATCCTCCCCAAGCATCCCCAACCCTCCCCAAGCACCCCCAAGCCTCCCCAACCCACCCCTAGCATCCCCAACCCTCCCCTAGCATCCCCAACCCTCCCCTAGCATCCCCAACCCTCCCCAAGCATCCCCAACCCTCCCCAACCCACCCCTAGCTTCCCCAACCCTCCCCAAGCATCCCCAACCCTCCCCAAGCACCCCCAAGCCTCCCCAACCCACCCCTAGCATCCCCAACCCCCCCCAAGCATCCCCAACCCTCCCCAACCCTCCCCTCTTCTCCCCAAGCATTCCCAAGCCTCCCCAAGCATCCCCAACCCTCCCCAAGAACCCCCAAGCCTCCCCAAGCATCCCCAAGCCACCCCAACCCTCCCCAAGCACCCCCAAGCCTCCCCAAGCACCCCCAAGCCTCCCCAAGCATCCCCAACCATCCCCAAGCATCCCCAACCCTCCCCAAGCACCCCAAGCCTCCCCAACCCACCCCTAGCATCCCCAAACCTCCCCAAGCATCCCCAACCCTCCCCAAGCATCCCCAACCCTCCCCAAGCACCCCCAAGCATCCCCAGCCCTCCCCAAGCACCCCCAAGCCTCCCCAAGCCTCCCCAACCCACCCCAAGCATCCCCAAGCCTCCCCAACCCTCCCCAAGCACCCAAGCATCCCCAACCCTCCCCAACCCTCCCCAAGCATCCCCAACCCTCCCCAAGCATTTCCAAGCCTCCCCAAGCATCCCCAACCCTCCCCAAGCACCCCCAAGCCTCCCCAACCCACCCCTAGCATCCCAACCCTCCCCTAGCATCCCCAACCCTCCCCTAGCATCCCCAACCCTCCCCAAGCATCCCCAACCCTCCCCAACCCTCCCCAACCCACCCCTAGCTTCCCCAACCCTCCCCAAGCATCCCCAACCCTCCCCAAGCATCCCCACCCCTCCCCAACCCTCCCCAAGCATCCCCAACCCTCCCCAAGCATCCCCAACCCTCCCCAAGCCTCCCCAAGCATCCCCAGCCCTCCCCAAGCACCCCCAAGCCTCCCCAAGCATCCCCAACCCTCCCCAAGCATTTCCAAGCCTCCCCAAGCATCCCCAACCCTCCCCAAGCACCCCCAAGCCTCCCCAACCCACCCCTAGCATCCCCAACCCTCCCCTAGCATCCCCAACCCTCCCCTAGCATCCCCAACCCTCCCCAAGCATCCCCAACCCTCCCCAACCCTCCCCAAGCCTCCCCAACCCACCCCTAGCTTCCCCAACCCTCCCCAAGCATCCCCAACCCTCCCCAAGCATCCCCACCCCAAGCATCCCCAAACCTCCCCAACCCTCCCCAAGCATCCCCAACCCTCCCCAAGCATTCCCACCCCTCCCCAAGCATCCCCAAGCCTCCCCAACCCACCCCTAGCATCCCCATACCTCCCCAAGAACCCCCAAGCCTCCCCAAGCATCCCCAACCCTCCCCAAGCACCCCCAAGCCTCCCCAAGCATCCCCAAGCCTCCCCAACCCTCCCCAAGCACCCCCCAAGCCTCCCCAAGCACCCCCAAGCCTCCCCAACCATCCCCAAGCATCCCCAACCCTCCCCAAGCACCCCCATGCCTCCCCAACCCACCCCTAGCATTCCCAAACCTCCCCAAGCATCCCCAACCCTCCCCAAGCATCCCCAACCCTCCCCAAGCATCCCCAACCCTCCCCAAGCATCCCCAAGCCTCCCCAACCCACCCCTAGCTTCCCCAACCCTCCCCAAGCATCCCCAACCCTCCCCAAGCATTTCCAAGCCTCCCCAAGCATCCCCAACCCTCCCCAAGCACCCCCAAGCCTCCCCAACCCACCCCTAGCATCCCCAACCCTCCCCTAGCATCCCCAACCCTCCCCTAGCATCCCCAACCCTCCCCAAGCATCCCCAACCCTCCCCAACCCTCCCCAACCCACCCCTAGCTTCCCCAACCCTCCCCAAGCATCCCCAACCCTCCCCAAGCATCCCCACCCCTCCCCAAGCATCCCCAAGCCTCCCCAACCCACCCCTAGCATCCCCAACCCTCCCCTAGCATCCCCAACCCTCCCCAAGCATCCCCAACCCACCCAAGCATCCCCAACCCTCCCAAACCCTCCCCAAGCATTTCCAAGCCTCCCCAAGCATCCCCAACCCTCCCCAAGCATCCCCAACCCTCCCCAAGCATCCCCAACCCTCCCCAAGCATCCCCAACCCTCCCCAAGCACCCCCAACCCTCCCCAAGCATCCCCACCCCTCCCCAACCCTCCCCAAGCATCCCCAACCATCCCCAAGCATCCCCAACCTTCCCCAAGCATCCCCAACCCTTCCCAAGCACCCCCAAGCCTCCCCAACCCACCCCTAGCATCCCCAACCCCCCCCCAAGCATCCCCAACCCTCCCCAACCCTCCCCTCTTCTCCCCAAGCATTCCCAAGCCTCCCCAAGCATCCCCAACCCTCCCCAAGCATCCCCAGCCCTCCCCAAGCACCCCCAAGCCTCCCCAAGCATCCCCAACCCTCCCCAAGAACCCCCAAGCCTCCCCAAGCATCCCCAAGCCTCCCCAACCCTCCCCAAGCACCCCCAAGCCTCCCCAAGCATCCCCAACCATCCCCAAGCATCCCCAACCCTCCCCAAGCACCCCAAGCCTCCCCAACCCACCCCTAGCATCCCCAAACCTCCCCAAGCATCCCCAAACCTCCCCAAGCATCCCCAAGCATCCCCAAGCACCCCCAAGCATCCCCAGCCCTCCCCAAGCACCCCCAAGCCTCCCCAAGCCTCCCCAACCCACCCCAAGCATCCCCAAGCCTCCCCAACCCTCCCCAAGCACCCCAAGCCTCCCCAACCCACCCCTAGCATCCCCAAATCTCCCCAAGCATCCCCAACCCTCCCCAAGCATCCCCAACCCTCCCCAAGCATCCCCAACCCTCCCCAAGCATCCCCAAGCCTCCCAAGCATCACCAAGCCTCCCCAACCCACCCCTAGCTTCCTCAACCCTCCCCAAGCATCCCCAACCCTACCCTCCCCAACCCTCCCCAAGCATCCCCAACCCTCCCCAAGCATCCCCAACCACCCCCAAGCCTCCCCAACCCACCCCTAGCTTCCCCAACCCACCCCTAGCTTCCCCAACCCTCCCCAAGCATCCCCAACCCTCCCTAAGCATTCCCACCCCTCCCCAAGCATCCCCAAGCCTCCCCAACCCACCCCTAGCATCCCCAACCCACCCCAAGAACCCCCAAGCCTCCCCAAGCATCCCCAACCCTCCCCAAGCACCCCCAAGCCTCCCCAAGCATCCCCAAGCCTCCCCAACCCACCCCTAGATTCCCCAACCCTCCCCAAGCATCCCCAACCCTCCCCAAGCATTTCCAAGCCTTCCCAAGCATCCCCAAGCCTCCCCAACCCACCCCTAGCTTCCCCAACCCTCCCCAAGCATCCCCAACCCTCCCCAAGCATTTCCAAGCCTCCCCAAGTCTCCCCAACCCTCCCCAAGCACCCCCAAGCCTCCCCAACCCACCCCTAGCATCCCCAACCCTCCCCTAGCATCCCCAACCCTCCCCAAGCATCCCCACCCCTCCCCAAGCATCCCCAAGCCTCCCCAACCCACTCCTAGCATCCCCAACCCTCCCCAAGCATCCCCAAGCCTCCCCAAGCATCCCCAACCCTCCTCAAGCACCCCCAACCCTCCCCAAGCATCCCCACCCCTCCCCAACCCTCCCCAAGCATCCCCAACCATCCCCAAGCATCCCCAACCTTCCCCAAGCATCCCCAACCCTTCCCAAGCACCCCCAAGCCTCCCCAACCCACCCCTAGCATCCCCAACCCCCCCCAAGCATCCCCAACCCTCCCCAACCCTCCCCTCTTCTCCCCAAGCATTCCCAAGCCTCCCCAAGCATCCCCAACCCTCCCCAAGCATCCCCAGCCCTCCCCAAGCACCCCCAAGCCTCCCCAAGCATCCCCAACCCTCCCCAAGAACCCCCAAGCCTCCCCAAGCATCCCCAAGCCTCCCCAACCCTCCCCAAGCACCCCCAAGCCTCCCCAAGCATCCCCAACCATCCCCAACCATCCCCAACCATCCCCAACCCTCCCCAAGCACCCCAAGCCTCCCCAACCCACCCCTAGCATCCCCAAACCTCCCCAAGCATCCCCAAACCTCCCCAAGCATCCCCAAGCATCCCCAACCCTCCCCAAGCACCCCCAAGCATCCCCAGCCCTCCCCAAGCACCCCCAAGCCTCCCCAAGCCTCCCCAACCCACCCCAAGCATCCCCAAGCCTCCCCAACCCTCCCCAAGCACCCCAAGCCTCCCCAACCCACCCCTACCATCCCCAAATCTCCCCAAGCATCCCCAACCCTCCCCAAGCATCCCCAACCCTCCCCAAGCATCCCCAACCCTCCCCAAGCATCCCAAAGCCTCCCAAGCATCCCCAAGCCTCCCCAACCCACCCCTAGCTTCCTCAACCCTCCCCAAGCATCCCCAACCCTACCCTCCCCAACCCTCCCCAAGCATCCCCAACCCTCCCCAAGCATCCCCAACCACCCCCAAGCCTCCCCAACCCACCCCTAGCTTCCCCAACCCACCCCTAGCTTCCCCAACCCTCCCCAAGCATCCCCAACCCTCCCTAAGCATTCCCACCCCTCCCCAAGCATCCCCAAGCCTCCCCAACCCACCCCTAGCATCCCCAACCCTCCCCAAGAACCCCCAAGCCTCCCCAAGCATCCCCAACCCTCCCCAAGCACCCCCAAGCCTCCCCAAGCATCCCCAAGCCTCCCCAACCCTCCCCAAGCACCCCCCAAGCCTCCCCAAGCACCCCCAAGCCTCCCAAAGCATCCCCAACCATCCCCAAGCATCCCCAACCCTCCCCAAGCACCCCCAAGCCTCCCCAACCCTCCCCAAGCACCCCCAAGCCTCCCCAACCCACCCCTAGCATCCCCAACCCTCCCCTAGCATCCCCAACCCTCCCCAAGCATCCCCACCCCTCCCCAAGCATCCCCAAGCCTCCCCAACCCACCCCTAGCATCCCCAACCCTCCCCAAGCATCCCCAAGCCTCCCCAAGCATCCCCAACCCTCCTCAAGCACCCCCAACCCTCCCCAAGCATCCCCACCCCTCCCCAACCCTCCCCAAGCATCCCCAACCATCCCCAAGCATCCCCAACCTTCCCCAAGCATCCCCAACCCTCCCCAAGCACCCCAAGCCTCCCCAACCCACCCCTAGCATCCCCAAATCTCCCCAAGCATCCCCAACCCTCCCCAAGCATCCCCAACCCTCCCCAAGCATCCCCAAGCCTCCCAAGCATCCCCAAGCCTCCCCAACCCACCCCTAGCTTCCTCAACCCTCCCCAAGCATCCCCAACCCTACCCTCCCCAACCCTCCCCAAGCATCCCCAACCCTCCCCAAGCATCCCCAACCACCCCCAAGCCTCCCCAACCCACCCCTAGCTTCCCCAACCCACCCCTAGCTTCCCCAACCCTCCCCAAGCATCCCCAACCCTCCCTAAGCATTCCCACCCCTCCCCAAGCATCCCCAAGCCTCCCCAACCCACCCCTAGCATCCCCAACCCTCCCCAAGAACCCCCAAGCCTCCCCAAGCATCCCCAACCCTCCCCAAGCACCCCCAAGCCTCCAAAAGCATCCCCAAGCCTCCCCAACCCTCCCCAAGCACCCCCCAAGCCTCCCCAAGCACCCCCAAGCCTCCCAAAGCATCCCCAACCATCCCCAAGCATCCCCAACCCTCCCCAAGCACCCCCATGCCTCCCCAACCCACCCCTAGCATCCCCAAACCTCCCCAAGCATCCCCAACCCTCCCCAAGCATCCCCAACCCTCCCCAACCCTCCCCAAGCATCCCCAACCCTCCCCAAGCATCCCCAAGCCTTCCCAAGCATCCCCAAGCCTCCCCAACCCACCCCTAGCTTCCCCAACCCTCCCCAAGCATCCCCAACCCTCCCCAAGCATTTCCAAGCCTCCCCAAGCCTCCCCAACCCTCCCCAAGCACCCCAAGCCTCCCCAACCCACCCCTAGCATCCCCAACCCTCCCCTAGCATCCCCAACCCTCCCCAAGCATCCCCACCCCTCCCCAAGCATCCCCAAGCCTCCCCAACCCACCCCTAGCATCCCCAACCCTCCCCAAGCATCCCCAAGCCTCCCCAAGCATCCCCAACCCTCCTCAAGCACCCCCAACCCTCCCCAAGCATCCCCACCCCTCCCCAACCCTCCCCAAGCATCCCCAACCATCCCCAAGCATCCCCAACCTTCCCCAAGCATCCCCAACCCTCCCCAAGCACCCCCAAGCCTCCCCAACCCACCCCTAGCATCCCCAACCCCCCCCAAGCATCCCCAACCCTCCCCAACCCTCCCCTCTTCTCCCCAAGCATTCCCAAGCCTCCCCAAGCATCCCCAACCCTCCCCAAGCCTCCCCAAGCATCCCCAGCCCTCCCCAAGCACCCCCAAGCCTCCCCAAGCACCCCCAAGCCTCCCCAAGCATCCCCAAGCCACCCCAACCCTCCCCAAGCACCCCCAAGCCTCCCCAAGCACCCCCAAGCCTCCCCAAGCATCCCCAACCATCCCCAAGCATCCCCAACCCTCCCCAAGCACCCCAAGCCTCCCCAACCCACCCCTAGCATCCCCAAACCTCCCCAAGCATCCCCAACCCTCCCCAAGCATCCCCAAGCATCCCCAACCCTCCCCAAGCACCCCCAAGCATCCCCAGCCCTCCCCAAGCACCCCCAAGCCTCCCCAAGCCTCCCCAACCCACCCCAAGCATCCCCAAGCCTCCCCAACCCTCCCCAAGCACCCCAAGCCTCCCCAACCCACCCCTAGCATCCCCAAATCTCCCTAAGCATCCCCAACCCTCCCCAAGCATCCCCAACCCTCCCCAAGCATCCCCAACCCTCCCCAAGCATCCCCAAGCCTTCCCAAGCATCCCCAAGCCTCCCCAACCCACCCCTAGCTTCCTCAACCCTCCCCAAGCATCCCCAACCCTACCCTCCCCAACCCTCCCCAAGCATCCCCAACCCTCCCCAAGCATCCCCAACCACCCCCAAGCCTCCCCAACCCACCCCTAGCTTCCCCAACCCTCCCCAAGCATCCCCAACCCTCCCCAAGCATTTCCAAGCCTCCCCAAGCCTCCCCAACCCTCCCCAAGCACCCCCAAGCCTCCCCAACCCACCCCTAGCATCCCCAACCCTCCCCTAGCATCCCCAACCCTCCCCAAGCATCCCCACCCCTCCCCAAGCATCCCCAAGCCTCCCCAACCCACCCCTAGCATCCCCAACCCTCCCAAGCATCCCCAACCCTCCCCAAGCATCCCCAACCCACCCAAGCATCCCCAACCCTCCCCAACCCTCCCCAAGCATCCCCAACCCTCCCCAAGCATCCCCAACCCTCCCCAAGCATTTCCAAGCCTCCCCAAGCATCCCCAACCCTCCCCAAGCATCCCCAACCCTCCTCAAGCACCCCCAACCCTCCCCAAGCATCCCCACCCCTCCCCAACCCTCCCCAAGCATCCCCAACCATCCCCAAGCATCCCCAACCTTCCCCAAGCATCCCCAACCCTCCCCAAGCACCCCCAAGCCTCCCCAACCCACCCCTAGCATCCCCAACCCCCCCAAGCATCCCCAACCCTCCCCAACCCTCCCCTCTTCTCCCCAAGCATTCCCAAGCCTCCCCAAGCATCCCCAACCCTCCCCAAGCCTCCCCAAGCATCCCCAGCCCTCCCCAAGCACCCCCAAGCCTCCCCAAGCACCCCCAAGCCTCTCCAAGCATCCCCAACCATCCCCAAGCATCCCCAACCCTCCCCAAGCACCCCAAGCCTCCCCAACCCACCCCTAGCATCCCCAAACCTCCCCAAGCATCCCCAACCCTCCCCAAGCATCCCCAAGCATCCCCAGCCCTCCCCATGCTTGGGGAGGGTTGGGGATGGTTGGGGAGGGTTGGGGATGCTAGGGGTGGGTTGGGGAGGCTTGGGTGGTTTGGGGAGGGTTGGGGATGCTTGGGGAGGGTTGGGGATGCTTGGGGATGGTTGGGGATGCTTGGGGAGGTTTTGGGATGCTTGGGGAGGGTTGGGGATGCTTGGGGAGGGTTGGGGATGCTAGGGGTGGGTTGGGGAAGCCAGGGGATGCTTGGGGATGCTTGGGGAGGGTTGGGGATGCTTGGGGAGGGTTGAGGAAGCTTGGGGAGTGTTGGGGAGGTTTGGGGATGCTTGGGGAGGGTTGGGGATGCTTGGGGAGGGTTGGGGATGCTTGGGGAGGCTTGGGGAGGGTTGGGGATGCTAGGGGTGGGTTGGGGAGGCTTGGGGATGCTTGGGGAGGGTTGGGGATGCTTGGGGAGGGTTGGGGATGGTTGGGGATGCTAGGGGAGGGTTGGGGAGGGTTGGGGATGCTTGGTGAGGGTTGGGGTGCTTGGAAATGCTTGGGGATATTTGGGGAGGGTTGGGGAGGGTTAGGGATGCTAGGGGTGGGTTGGGGAGGCTTGGGTGGTTTGGGGAGTGTTGGGGAGGGTTGGGGATGCTTGGGGAGGGTTGGGGATGCTAGGGGCGTGTTGGGGAGGCTTGGGTGGTTTGGGGAGGGTTGGGGATGCTTGGAGAGGGTTGGGGATGCTTGGGGATGGTTGGGGATGCTTGGGGAGGTTTTGGGATGCTTGGGGATGGTTGGGGATGCTTGGGGAGGTTTTGGGATGCTTGGGGGGGGTTGGGGATGCTTGGGGAGGGTTGGGGATGCTAGGGGTGGGTTGGGGAAGCCAGGGGAGGGTTGGGGATGCTTGGGGAGGGTTGGGGATGCTTGGGGAGGGTTGGGGATGCTTGGGGAGGGTTGAGGAGGTTTGGGGAGTGTTGGGGAGGTTTGGGGATGCTTGGGGAGGGTTGGGGATGCTTGGGGAGGCTTGGGGAGGGTTGGGGATTCTAGGGGTGGGTTGGGGAGGGTTGGGGATGCTTGGGGATGGTTGGGGATGCTAGGGGAGGGTTGGGGAGGGTTGGGGATGCTTGGTGAGGGTTGGGGTGCTTGGAAATGCTTGGGGATGCTTGGGGAGGGTTGGGGAGGGTTAGGGATGCTAGGGGTGGGTTGGGGATGCTTGGGTGGTTTGGGGAGTGTTGGGGAGGGTTGGGGATGCTTGGGGAGGGTTGGGGATGCTAGGGGCGGGTTGGGGAGGCTTGTGGGTGCTTGGGGAGGGTTGGGGATGCTTGGGGAGGGTTGGGGATGCTTGGGGAGGTTTTGGGATGCTTGGGGAGGGTTGGGGATGCTAGGGGTGGGTTGGGGAAGCCAGGGGAGGGTTGGGGAAGCCAGGATGCTTGGGGAGGCTTGGGGATGGTTGGGGAGGGTTGGGGATGCTTGGGTAGGGTTGGGGAAGCTAGGGGTGGTGGGTTGGGGAGACTTGGGGGCGCTTGGGGAGGGTTGGGGATGCTTTGGGAGTGTTGGGGAGGGTTGGGGATGCAAGGGGTGGTTTGTGGAGGGTTGGGGATGATTGGGGAGGGTTGGGGATGCTTGGGGAGGGTTGGGGATGCTTGGGGAGGGTTGGGGAAGCTTGGGGAGTGTTGGGGAGGTTTAGGGATTATTGGGGAGGGTTGGGGATGCTTGGGGAGGGTTGGGGATGCTTGGGGAGGGTTGGGGATGCTTGGGGATGGTTGGGGATGCTAGGGGAGGGTTGGGGAGGTTTGGGGATGCTTGGTGAGGGTTGAGGTGCTTGGAAATGCTTGGGGATGCTTGGGGAGGGTTGGGGAGGCTTGGGTGGTTTGGGGAGTGTTGGGGAGGGTTGGGGATGCTTGGGGAGGGTTGGGGATGCTAGGGGCGGGTTGGGGAGGCTTGGGTGGTTTGGGGAGGGTTGGGGATGCTTGGGGAGGGTTGGGGATGCTTGGGGATGCTTGGGGAGGGTTGGGGATAATTGGGGAGGGTTGAGGAAGCTTGGGGAGTGTTGGGGAGGTTTGGGGATGCTTGGGGAGGGTTGGGGATGCTTGGGGAGGGTTGGGGATGCTTGGGGAGGGTTGGGGATGCTTGGGGAGGGTTGGGGAGGGTTGGGGTGCTTGGAAATGCTTGGGGATGCTTGGGGAGGGTTGGGGAGGGTTGGGGATGCTAGGGGTGGGTTGGGGAGGCTTGGGTGGTTTGGGGAGTGTTGGGGAGGGTTGGGGATGCTAGGGGTGGGTTGGGGAAGCCAGGGGAGGGTTGGGGATGCTTGGGTAGGGTTGGCGAGGGTTGGGGATGCTTGGGGAGGGTTGGGGAAGCTTGGGGAGGTTTGGGGATTATTGGCGAGGTTTGGGGATTATTGGGGAGGGTTGGGGATGCTTGGGGAGGGTTGGAGTGGCTTGGGGAGGGTTGGGGATGCAAGGGGTGGGTTGGGGAGGCTTGGGGGTGCTTGGGGAGGGTTGGGGATGCTTGGGGAGGGTTGGGGAGGGTTGGGGATGCTTGGGGAGTTTTGGGGATGCTTTGGGAGGGTTGGGGATGCTTGGGTAGGGTTGGGGAGGGTTGGGGATGCTTGGGGAGGGTTGGGGAAGCTAGGGGTGGTGGGTTGGGGAGGCTTGGGGGTGCTTGGGGAGGGTTGGGGATGCTTTGGGAGTGTTGTGGATGCTTGGGGAGGCTTGGTGATAGTTGGGGATGCTTGGGGAGGGTTGGGAATGCTTGGAGAGGGTTGGGGATGCTTGGGGAGGGTTGGGAATGCTTGGGGAGGGTTGGGGATGCTTGGGGAGGGTTGGGGATGCTTGGGGAGGGTTGGGGATGCTTGGGGAG
Source organism: Oncorhynchus mykiss (assembly GCF_057628025.1). Classification (NCBI taxonomy): domain Eukaryota; kingdom Metazoa; phylum Chordata; class Actinopteri; order Salmoniformes; family Salmonidae; genus Oncorhynchus; species Oncorhynchus mykiss. Next base: position 5,123,577 of record NC_143031.1, on the reverse strand, counting down.
GGTTGGGGAGGGTTGGGGATGCTTGGGGAGGGTTGGGGTGCTTGGAAATGCTTGGGGATGCTTGGGGAGGGTTGGGGAGGGTTGGGGATGCTAGGGGTGGGTTGGGGAGGCTTGGGTGGTTTGGGGAGTGTTGGGGAGGGTTGGGGATGCTAAGGGTGGGTTGGGGAAGCCAGGGGAGGGTTGGGGATGCTTGGGTAGGGTTGGCGAGGGTTGGGGATGCTTGGGGAGGGTTGGGGAAGCTTGGGGAGGTTTGGGGATTATTGGGGAGGTTTGGGGATTATTGGGGAGGGTTGGGGATGCTTGGGGAGGGTTGGGGATGCAAGGGGTGGGTTGGGGAGGCTTGGGGGTGCTTGGGGAGGGTTGGGGATGCTTGGGGAGGGTTGGGGAGGGTTGGGGATGCTTGGGGAGTTTTGGGGATGCTTTGGGAGGGTTGGGGATGCTTGGGGAGGGTTGGGGAGGGTTGGGGATGCTTGGGGAGGGTTGGGGAAGCTAGGGGTGGTGGGTTGGGGAGGCTTGGGGGTGCTTGGGGAGGGTTGGGGATGCTTTGGGAGTGTTGGGGATGCTTGGGGAGGCTTGGGGATAGTTGGGGATGCTTGGGGAGGGTTGGGAATGCTTGGAGAGGGTTGGGGATGCTTGGGGAGGGTTGGGGATGGTTGGGGAGGGTTGGGGATGCTAGGGGTGGGTTGGGGAGGCTTGGGTGGTTTGGGGAGGGTTGGGGATGCTTGGGGATGGTTGGGGATGCTTGGGGAGGTTTTGGGATGCTTGGGGAGGGTTGGGGATGCTTGGGGAGGGTTGGGGATGCTAGGGGTGGGTTGGGGAAGCCAGGGGAGGGTTGGGGATGCTTGGGGATGCTTGGGGAGGGTTGGGGATGCTTGGGGAGGGTTGAGGAAGCTTGGGGATGGTTGGGGAGGGTTGGGGATGCTTGGGTAGGGTTGGGGAAGCTAGGGGTGGTGGGTTGGGGAGGCTTGGGGGCGCTTGGGGAGGGTTGGGGATGATTTGGGAGTGTTGGGGAGGGTTGGGGATGCAAGGGGTGGTTTGTGGAGGGTTGGGGATGCTTGGGGAGGGTTGGGGAGGCTTGGGGATAGTTGGGGATGCTTGGGGAGGGTTGGGAATGCTTGGAGAGGGTTGGGGATGCTTGGGGAGGGTTGGGGATGGTTGGGGAGGGTTGGGGATGCTAGGGGTGGGTTGGGGAGGCTTGGGTGGTTTGGGGAGGGTTGGGGATGCTTGGGGAGGGTTGGGGATGCTTGGGGATGGTTGGGGATGCTTGGGGAGGTTTTGGGATGCTTGGGGAGGGTTGGGGATGCTTGGGGAGGGTTGGGGATGCTAGGGGTGGGTTGGGGAAGCCAGGGGAGGGTTGGGGATGCTTGGGGAGGGTTGGGGATGCTTGGGGAGGGTTGAGGAAGCTTGGGGAGTGTTGGGGAGGTTTGGGGATGCTTGGGGAGGGTTGGGGATGCTTGGGGAGGGTTGGGGATGCTTGGGGAGGCTTGGGGAGGGTTGGGGATGCTAGGGGTGGGTTGGGGAGGCTTGGGGATGCTTGGGGAGGGTTGGGGATGCTTGGGGAGGGTTGGGGATGGTTGGGGATGCTAGGGGAGGGTTGGGGAGGGTTGGGGATGCTTGGTGAGGGTTGGGGTGCTTGGAAATGCTTGGGGATGCTTGGGGAGGGTTGGGGAGGGTTAGGGATGCTAGGGGTGGGTTGGGGAGGCTTGGGTGGTTTGGGGAGTGTTGGGGAGGGTTGGGGATGCTTGGGGAGGGTTGGGGATGCTAGGGGCGTGTTGGGGAGGCTTGGGTGGTTTGGGGAGGGTTGGGGATGCTTGGGGAGGGTTGGGGATGCTTGGGGATGGTTGGGGATGCTTGGGGAGGTTTTGGGATGCTTGGGGATGGTTGGGGATGCTTGGGGAGGTTTTGGGATGCTTGGGGAGGGTTGGGGATGCTTGGGGAGGGTTGGGGATGCTTGGGGAGGGTTGAGGAAGCTTGGGGAGTGTTGGGGAGGTTTGGGGATGCTTGGGGAGGGTTGGGGATGCTTGGGGAGGCTTGGGGAGGGTTGGGGATGCTAGGGGTGGGTTGGGGAGGCTTGGGGATGCTTGGGGAGGGTTGGGGATGCTTGGGAATGGTTGGGGATGCTAGGGGAGGGTTGGGGAGGGTTGGGGATGCTTGGTGAGGGTTGGGGTGCTTGGAAATGCTTGGGGATGCTTGGGGAGGGTTGGGGAGGGTTAGGGATGCTAGGGGTGGGTTGGGGAGGCTTGGGTGGTTTGGGGAGTGTTGGGGAGGGTTGGGGATGCTTGGGGAGGGTTGGGGATGCTAGGGGCGGGTTGGGGAGGCTTGTGGGTGCTTGGGGAGGGTTGGGGATGCTTGGGGAGGGTTGGGGATGCTTGGGGAGGTTTTGGGATGCTTGGGGAGGGTTGGGGATGCTAGGGGTGGGTTGGGGAAGCCAGGGGAGGGTTGGGGAAGCCAGGATGCTTGGGGAGGCTTGGGGATGGTTGGGTAGGGTTGGGGAAGCTAGGGGTGGTGGGTTGGGGAGGCTTGGGGGCGCTTGGGGAGGGTTGGGGATGCTTTGGGAGTGTTGGGGAGGGTTGGGGATGCAAGGGGTGGTTTGTGGAGGGTTGGGGATGCTTGGGGAGGGTTGGGGATGATTGGGGAGGGTTGGGGATGCTTGGGGAGGGTTGGGGAAGCTTGGGGAGTGTTGGGGAGGTTTAGGGATTATTGGGGAGGGTTGGGGATGCTTGGGGAGGGTTGGAGATGCTTGGGGAGGCTTGGGGAGGGTTGGGGATGCTAGGGGTGGGTTGGGGAGGCTTGGGGGTGCTTGGGGAGGGTTGGGGATGCTTGGGGATGGTTGGGGATGCTTGGGGAGGGTTGGGGATGCTTGGGGATGCTGGGGGATGCTAGGGGTGTGTTGGGGAAGCCAGGGGAGGGTTGGGGATGCTTGGGGATGCTTGGGGAGGGTTGGGGAAGCTTGGGGAGTGTTGGGAATGCTTGGGGAGGTTTGGGGAGGGTTGGGGATGCTTTGGGGAGGCTTGGGGAGGGTTGGGGATGCTAGGGGTGGGTTGGGGAGGCTTGGGGGTGCTTGGGGAGGGTTGGGGATGATTGGGGATGGTTGGGTAGGGTTGGGGATGCTTGGGGAGGGTTGGGGATGCTAGGGGTGGGTTAGGGATGCTTTGGGAGGGTTGGGGATGCTTGGGGAGGGTTGGGGATTGTTGGGTAGGGTTGGAGAAGCTAGGGGTGGTGGGTTGGGGAGGCTTGGGGGTGCTTGGGGAGGGTTGGGGATGCTTTGGGAGTGTTGGGGAGGGTTGGGAATGCAAGGGGTGGTTTGGGGAGGGTTGGGGATGCTTGGGGAGGTTTGGGGATGCTTGGGGAGGGTTGGGGATGCTTGGGGAGGGTTGGGGATGCTTGGGTAGGGTTGGGGATGCTTGGGAGGGTTGGGGATGCTAGGGGAGGGTTGGGGAGGGGAGGGTTGGGGATGCTTGGGCATGCTTGGGGAGGGTTTGGGATGCTTGGGGAGGGTTGGGGATGCTATGGGTGGGTTGGGGAGGCTTGGGGGTGCTTGGGGAGGGTTGGGGATGCTTGGGGAGGGTTGGGGAAGCTAGGGGAGGGTTGGGGATGCTAGGGGAGGCTTGGGGGTGCTTGGGGAGGGTTGGGGATGCTAGGGGTGGGTTGGGGAAGCCAGGGGAGGGTTGGGGAAGCCAGGATGCTTGGGGAGGCTTGGGGATGGTTGGGGAGGGTTGGGGATGCTTGGGTAGGGTTGGGGAAGCTAGGGGTGGTGGGTTGGGGAGGCTTGGGGGCGCTTGGGGAGGGTTGGGGATGCTTTGGGAGTGTTGGGGAGGGTTGGGGATGCAAGGGGTGGTTTGTGGAGGGTTGGGGATGCTTGGGGAGGGTTGGATGCTTGGGGAGGGTTGGGGATGCTTGGGGAGGGTTGGGGAAGCTTGGGGAGTGTTGGGGAGGTTTAGGGATTATTTGGTGAGGGTTGGGGATGCTTGGGGAGGGTTGGAGATGCTTGGGGAGGCTTGGGGAGGGTTGGGGATGCTAGGGTGGGTTGGGGAGGCTTGGGGGTGCTTGGGGAGGGTTGGGGATGCTTGGGGATGGTTGGGGATGCTTGGGGAGGGTTGGGGATGCTTGGAGATGCTGGGGGATGCTAGGGGTGTGTTGGGGAAGCTTTGAGGTTTGAGGATGCTTGGGGAGGCTTGGGGGTGCTTGGAGAGGGTTGGGGATGCTTGGGGAGGGTTGCGGATGCTTGGGGAGGGTGGGGATGCATGGGGAGGGTTGGGGATGCTAGCGGAGGGTTGGGAATGCTTGGGAGGGTTGGGGATGCTTGGGGTGGGTTGGGGATGCTTGGGTATGCTTGGGGAGGGTTGGGGATGCTTGGGGAGGGTTGGGGATGCTTGGGGAGGGTTGGGGAAGCCAGGGGAGGGTTGGGGATGCTAGGGTGGGTTGGGGAGGCTTGGGGGTGCTTGGGGAGGGTTGGGGATGCTTGGGGATGGTTGGGTAGGGTTGGGGATGGTTGGGTAGGGTTGGGGATGCTTGGGGAGCGTGGGGATGCATGGGGAGGGTTGGGGATGCTAGGGGAGGGTTGGGGATGCTTGGGAGGGTTGGGGATGCTTGGGGAGGGGAGGGTTGGGGATGCTTGGGGACGATTGGGGATGCTTGGGGAGGGTTGGGGATGCTTGGGGAGGCTTGGAAATGCTTGGGGAGGGTTGGGGATGCTTGGGGAGGGTTGGGGATGCATGGGGAGGGTTGGGGATGCTTGGGGAGGGTTGGGGATGCTTGGGAGGGTTGGGGATGCTTGGGGAGTGTTGGGGAGGGGAGGGTTGGGGATGCTTGGGGAGTGTTGGGGATGCTTGGGGAGGGTTGGGGATGCTTGGGGAGGCTTGGAAATGCTTGGGGAGGGTTGGGGATGCTTGGGGAGGGTTGGGGAGGCTTGGAAATGCTTGGGGATGCTTGGGGAGGGTTGGGGAGGGTTGGGGATGCTAGGGGTGGGTTGGGGAGGCTTGGGTGGTTTGGGGAGTGTTGGGGAGGGTTCTGGATGCTAGGGGGGGGGGGGTTGGGGAAGCCAGGTGAGGGTTGGGGATGCTTGGGGGTGCTTGGGGAGGGTTGGGGATGCTTGGGGATGCTTGGGGAGGGTTGGGGATGCTTGGGGAGGGTTGGGGATGCTTGGGGAGGGTTGGGGATGCTAGGGGTGGGTTGGGGAAGCCAGGGGAGGGTTTGGTGATGGTTGGGGATGCTTGGGGAGGGTTGAGGATGCTTGGGGAGGGTTGGGGAAGTGGAGGGTTGGGGATGCTTGGGGAGGGTTGGGGATGCTTGGGGAGGGTTGGGGAGGCTTGGGGAGGGTTGGGGATGCTAGGGGTGAGTTGGGGAGGCTTGGGGGTGCTTGGAGAGGGTTGGGGATGCTTGGGGAGGGTTGGGGATGCATGGGGAGGGTTGGGGATGCTTGGGGAGGGTTGGGGATGCTTGGGAGGGTTGGGGATGCTTGGGGAGTGTTGGGGAGGGGAGGGTTGGGGATGCTTGGGGAGTGTTGGGGATGCTTGGGGAGGGTTGGGGATGCTTGGGGAGGCTTGGAAATGCTTGGGGAGGTTTGGGGATGCTTGGGGAGGGTTGGGGAGGGTTGGGGATGCTTGGGGAGGGTTGGGGATGCTTGGGGAGGGTGGGGATGCATGGGGAGGGTTGGGGATGCTAGCGGAGGGTTGGGAATGCTTGGGAGGGTTGGGGATGCTTGGGGTGGGTTGGGGATGCTTGGGTATGCTTGGGGAGGGTTGGGGATGCTTGGGGAGGGTTGGGGATGCTTGGGGAGGGTTGGGGAAGCCAGGGGAGGGTTGGGGATACTAGGGTGGGTTGGGGAGGCTTGGGGGTGCTTGGGGAGGGTTGGGGATGCTTGGGGATGGTTGGGTAGGGTTGGGGATGGTTGGGTAGGGTTGGGGATGCTTGGGGAGCGTGGGGATGCATGGGGAGGGTTGGGGATGCTAGGAGAGGGTTGGGGATGCTTGGGAGGGTTGGGGATGCTTGGGGAGGGGAGGGTTGGGGATGCTTGGGGACGATTGGGGATGCTTGGGGAGGGTTGGGGATGCTTGGGGAGGCTTGGAAATGCTTGGGGAGGGTTGAGGATGCTTGGGGAGGGTTGGGGATGCATGGGGAGGGTTGGGGATGCTTGGGGAGGGTTGGGGATGCTTGGGGATAGTTGGGGATGCTTGGGGAGTGTTGGGGAGGGGAGGGTTGGGGATGCTTGGGGAGTGTTGGGGATGCTTGGGGAGGGTTGGGGATGCTTGGGGAGGCTTGGAAATGCTTGGGGATGCTTGGGGAGGGTTGGGGAGGGTTGGGGATGCTTGGGGAGGGTTGGGGAGGCTTGGAAATGCTTGGGGATGCATGGGGAGGGTTGGGGAGGGTTGGGGATGCTAGGGGTGGGTTGGGGAGGCTTGGGTGGTTTGGGGAGTGTTGGGGAGGGTTCTGGATGCTAGGGGGGGGGGGGGTTGGGGAAGCCAGGTGAGGGTTGGGGATGCTTGGGGGTGCTTGGGGAGGGTTGGGATGCTTGGGGATGCTTGGGGAGGGTTGGGGATGCTTGGGGAGGGTTGGGGATGCTAGGGGTGGGTTGGGGAAGCCAGGGGAGGGTTTGGTGATGGTTGGGGATGCTTGGGGAGGGTTGAGGATGCTTGGGGAGTGTTGGGGAAGTGGAGGGTTGGGGATGCTTGGGGATGCTTGGGGAGGGTTGGGGATGCTTGGGGAGGGTTGGGGATGCTTGGGGAGGGTTGGGGATGCTTGGGGAGGCTTGGGGAGGCTTGGGGATGCTAGGGGTGAGTTGGGGAGGCTTGGGGTGCTTGGAGAGGGTTGGGGATGCTTGGGGAGGGTTGGGGATGCATGGGGAGGGTTGGGGATGCTTGGGGAGTGTTGGGGATGCTTGGGAGGGTTGGGGATGCTTGGGGAGTGTTGGGGAGGGGAGGGTTGGGGATGCTTGGGGAGTGTTGGGGATGCTTGGGGAGGGTTGGGGATGCTTGGGGAGGCTTGGAAATGCTTGGGGAGGTTTGGGGATGCTTGGGGAGGGTTGGGGAGGGTTGGGGATGCTTGGAGAGGGTTGGGGAGGCTTGGAAATGCTTGGGGATGCTTGGGGAGGGTTGGGGAGGGTTGGGGATGCTAGGCGTGGGTTGGGGAGGCTTGGGTGGTTTGGGGAGTGTTGGGGAGGGTTCTGGATGCTAGGGGGGGGGGGGGTGGGGAAGCCAGGTGAGGGTTGGGGATGCTTGGGGAGTGTTGGGGAGGGGAGGGTTGGGGATGCTAGGGGAGGGTTGGGGATGCTTGGGAGGTTTGAGGATGCTTGGGGAGGGTTGGGGAAGTGGAGGGTTGGGGATGCTTGGGGATGCTTGGGGAGGGTTGGGGATGCTTGGGGAGGGTTGGGGATGCTTGGGGAGGGTTGGGGATGCTTGGGTAGGGTTGGGGAGGGTTGGGGATGCTTGGGGAGGGTTGGGGATGCTTGGGGAGGGTTGGGGATGCTTGGGAGGGTTGGGGATGCTTGGGGAGTGTTGGGGATGCTTGGGGAGGGTTGGGGATGCTTGGGGAGGCTTGGAAATGCTTGGGGATGCTTGGGGAGGGTTGGGGAGGGTTGGGGATGCTTGGGGAGGGTTGGGGAGGCTTGGAAATGCTTGGGGATGCTTGGGGAGGGTTGGGGAGGGTTGGGGATGCTAGGGGTGGGTTGGGGAGGCTTGGGTGGTTTGGGGAGTGTTGGGGAGGGTTCTGGATGCTAGGGGGGGGGGGTTGGGGAAGCCAGGTGAGGGTTGGGGATGCTTGGGGGTGCTTGGGGAGGGTTGGGGATGCTTGGGGATGCTTGGGGAGGGTTGGGGATGCTTGGGGAGGGTTGGGGATGCTTGGGGAGGGTTGGGGATGCTTGGGGAGGGTTGGGGATGCTAGGGGTGGGTTGGGGAAGCCAGGGGAGGGTTTGGTGATGGTTGGGGATGCTTGGGGAGGGTTGAGGATGCTTGGGGAGGGTTGGGGAAGTGGAGGGTTGGGGATGCTTGGGGATGCTTGGGGAGGGTTGGGGATGCTTGGGGAGGGTTGGGGATGCTTGGGGAGGGTTGGGGATGCTTGGGGAGGCTTGGGGAGGGTTGGGGATGCTAGGGGTGAGTTGGGGAGGCTTGGGGGCTTGGGGAGGGTTGGGGATGCTTGGGGAGGGTTGGGGATGCTAGGGGTGGGTTGGGGAGGCTTGGGTGGTTTGGGGAGTGTTGGGGAGGGTTGGGGATGCTAGGGGTGAGTTGGGGAGGCTTGGGGGTGCTTGGGGAGGGTTGGGGATGCTTGGGGATGGTTGGGGATGCTTGGGGAGGGTTGGGGATGCTTGGGGAGGGTTGGGGAAGCCAGGGGAGGGTTGGGGATGCTAGGTTGGGTTGGGGAGGCTTGGGGGTGCTTGGGGAGGGTTGGGGATGCTTGGGGATGGTTGGGTAGGGTTGGGGATGGTTGGGTAGGGTTGGGGATGCTTGGGGAGCGTGGGGATGCATGGGGATGGTTGGGGATGCTTGGGGAGGGTTGGGGATGCTTGGGAGGGTTGGGGATGCTTGGGGAGGGTTGGGGAGGGTTGGGGATGCTTGGGGAGGATTGGGGATGCTTGGGGAGGGTTGGGGATGCTTGGGGAGGCTTGGAAATGCTTGGGGAGGTTTGGGGATGCTTGGGGAGGGTTGGGGAGGGTTGGGGATGCTTGGGGAGGGTTGGGGAGGCTTGTAAATGCTTGGGGATGATTGGGGAGGGTTGGGGAGGGTTGGGGATGCTAGGGATGGGTTGGGGAGGCTTGGGTGGTTTGGGGAGTGTTGGGGAGGGTTCTGGATGCTAGGGGTGGGTTGGGGAAGTCAGGTGAGGGTTGGGGATGCTTGGGGGTGCTTGGGGAGGGTTGGGGATGCTTGGGGATGGTTGGGGATGCTTGGGGAGGGTTGGGGATGCTTGGGGAGGGTTGGGGGTGCTAGGGGTGGGTTGGGGAAGCCAGGGGAGGGTTGGGGATGCTTGGGGATGCTTGGGGAGGGTTGGGGATGCTTGGGGAGGGTTGGGGATGCTTGGGGAGGGTTGGGGATGCTTGGGTAGGGTTGGGGAGGGTTGGGGATGCTTGGGGAGGGTTGGGGAAGCTAGGGGTGGTGGGTTGGGGAGGCTTGGGGATGCTTGGGGAGGGTGGGGATGCATGGGGAGGGTTGGGGATGCTAGCGGAGGGTTGGGAATGCTTGGGAGGGTTGGGGATGCTTGGGGTGGGTTGGGGATGCATGGGTATGCTTGGGGAGGGTTGGGGATGCTTGGGGAGGGTTGGGGATGCTTGGGGAGGGTTGGGGAAGCCAGGGGAGGGTTGGGGATGCTAGGGTGGGTTGGGGAGGCTTGGGGGTGCTTGGGGAGGGTTGGGGATGCTTGGGGATGGTTGGGTAGGGTTGGGGATGGTTGGGTAGGGTTGGGGATGCTTGGGGAGCGTGGGGATGCATGGGGAGGGTTGGGGATGCTAGGGGAGGGTTGGGGATGCTTGGGAGGGTTGGGGATGCTTGGGGAGGGGAGGGTTGGGGATGCTTGGGGACGATTGGGGATGCTTGGGGAGGGTTGGGGATGCTTGGGGAGGCTTGGAAATGCTTGGGGAGGGTTGGGGATGCTTGGGGATGCATGGGGAGGGTTGGGGATGCTTGGGGAGGGTTGGGGATGCATGGGGAGGGTTGGGGATGCTTGGGGAGGGTTGGGGATGCTTGGGAGGGTTGGGGATGCTTGGGGAGTGTTGGGGAGGGGAGGGTTGGGGATGCTTGGGGAGTGTTGGGGATGCTTGGGGAGGGTTGGGGATGCTTGGGGAGGCTTGGAAATGCTTGTGGAGATTTGGGGATGTTTGGGGAGGGTTGGGGAGGGTTGGGGATGCTTGGGGAGGGTTGGGGAGGCTTGGAAATGCTTGGGGATGCTTGGGGAGGGTTGGGGAGGGTTGGGGATGCTAGGGGTGGGTTGGGGAGGCTTGGGTGGTTTGGGGAGTGTTGGGGAGGGTTCTGGATGCTAGGGGGGGGGGTTGGGGAAGCCAGGTGAGGGTTGGGGATGCTTGGGGGTGCTTGGGGAGGGTTGGGGATGCTTGGGGATGCTTGGGGAGGGTTGGGGATGCTTGGGGAGGGTTGGGGATGCTTGGGGAGGGTTGGGGATGCTAGGGGAGGGTTGGGGAAGCCAGGGGAGTGTTTGGTGATGGTTGGGGATGCTTGGGGAGGGTTGGGGATGCTTGGGGAGGGTTGTGGATGCTTGGGTAGGGTTGGGGAGGGTTGGGGATGCTTGGGGAGGGTTGGGGAAGCTAGGGGTGGTGGGTTGGGGAGGCTTGGGGGTGCTTGGGGAGGGTTGGGGATGCTTTGGGAGTGTTGGGGATGCTTGGTGAGGCTTGGGGATGGTTCAGGATGCTTGGGGAGGGTTCGGGATGCTTGGAGAGGGTTGGGGATGCTTGGGGAGGGTTGAGGATGCTAGGGGTGGGTTGGGGAGGCTTGGGTGGTTTGGGGAGTGTTGGGGAGGGTTGGGGATGCTAGGGGTGAGTTGGGGAGGCTTGGGGGTGCTTGGGGAGGGTTGGGGATGCTTGGGGATGGTTGGGGATGCTTGGGGAGGGTTGGGGATGCTTGGGGAGGGTTGGGGAAGCCAGGGGAGGGTTGGGGATGCTAGGTTGGGTTGGGGAGGCTTGGGGGTGCTTGGGGATGCTTGGGGATGGTTGGGTAGGGTTGGGGATGGTTGGGTAGGGTTGGGGATGCTTGGGGAGCGTGGGGATGCATGGGGAGGGTTGGGGATGCTAGGGGAGGGTTGGGGATGCTTGGGAGGTTTGGGGATGCTTTGGGAGGGTTGGGGAGGGTTGGGGATGCTTGGGGAGGATTGGGGATGCTTGGGGAGGGTTGGGGATGCTTGGGGAGGCTTGGAAATGCTTGGGGAGGTTTGGGGATGCTTGGGGAGGGTTGGGGAGGGTTGGGGATGCTTGGGGAGGGTTGGGGAGGCTTGGAAATGCTCGGGGATGCTTGGAGAGAGTTGGGGAGGGTTGGGGATGCTAGGGGTGGGTTGGGGAGGCTTGGGTGGTTTGGGGAGTGTTGGGGAGGGTTCTGGATGCTAGGGGTGGGTTGGGGAAGTCAGGTGAGGGTTGGGGATGCTTGGGGGTGCTTGGGGAGGGTTGGGGATGCTTGGGGATGGTTGGGGATGCTTGGGGAGGGTTGGGGATGCTTGGGGAGGGTTGGGGATGCTTGGGGAGGGTTGGGGGTGCTAGGGGTGGGTTGGGGAAGCCAGGGGAGGGTTGGGGATGCTTGGGGATGCTTGGGGAGGGTTGGGGATGCTTGGGGAGGGTTGGGGATGCTTGGGGAGGGTTGTGGATGCTAGGGGTGGGTTGGGGAAGCCAGGGGAGGGTTTGGTGATGGTTGGGGATGCTTGGGGAGGGTTGGGGAAGTGGAGGGTTGGGGATGCTTGGGGATGCTTGGGGAGGGTTGGGGATGCTTGGGGAGGGTTGGGAATGCTTGGGGAGGGTTGGGAATGCTTGGGGAGGGTTGGGGATGCTTGGGTAGGGTTTGGGAGGGTTGGGGATGCTTGGGGAAGCTAGGGGTGGTGGGTTGGGGAGGCTTGGGGGTGCTTGGGGAGGGTTGGGGATGCTTTGGGAGTGTTGGGGATGCTTGGGGAGGCTTGTGGATGGTTCAGGATGCTTGGGGAGGGTTGGGGATGCTTGGAGAGGGTTGGGGATGCTTGGGGAGGGTTGGGGAGGCTTGGGTGGTTTGGGGAGTGTTGGGGAGGGTTGGGAATACTTGGGGAGGGTTGGGGATGCTTGGGGAGGCTTGGGGAGGGTTGGGGATGCTAGGGGTGAGTTGGGGAGGCTTGGGGGTGCTTGGAGAGGGTTGGGGATGCTTGGGGATGGTTGGGGATGCTTGGGGGGGGTGGGGATGCATGGGGAGGGTTGGGGATGCTAGCGGAGGGTTGGGAATGCTTGGGAGGGTTGGGGATGCTTGGGGTGGGTTGGGGATGCTTGGGTATGCTTGGGGAGGGTTGGGGATGCTTGGGGAGGGTTGGGGATGCTTGGGGAGGGTTGGGGAAGCCAGGGGAGGGTTGGGGATGCTAGGGTGGGTTGGGGAGGCTTGGGGGTGCTTGGGGAGGGTTGGGGATGCTTGGGGATGGTTGGGTAGGGTTGGGGATGGTTGGGTAGGGTTGGGGATGCTTGGGGAGCGTGGGGATGCATGGGGAGGGTTGGGGATGCTAGGGGAGGGTTGGGGATGCTTGGGAGGGTTGGGGATGCTTGGGGAGGGGAGGGTTGGGGATGCTTGGGGACGATTGGGGATGCTTGGGGAGGGTTGGGGATGCTTGGGGAGGCTTGGAAATGCTTGGGGAGGGTTGGGGATGCTTGGGGAGGGTTGGGGATGCATGGGGAGGGTTGGGGATGCTTGGGGAGGGTTGGGGATGCTTGGGAGGGTTGGGGATGCTTGGGGAGTGTTGGGGAGGGGAGGGTTGGGGATGCTTGGGGAGTGTTGGGGATGCTTGGGGAGGGTTGGGGATGCTTGGGGAGGCTTGGAAATGCTTGGGGAGATTTGGGGATGTTTGGGGAGGGTTGGGGAGGGTTGGGGATGCTTGGGGAGGGTTGGGGAGGGTTGGGGATGCTTGGGGAGGGTTGGGGAGGGTTGGGGATGCTAGGGGTGGGTTGGGGAGGCTTGGGTGGTTTGGGGAGTGTTGGGGAGGGTTCTGGATGCTAGGGGGGGGGGTTGGGGAAGCCTGGGGAGGGTTGGGGATGCTTGGGGATGCTTGGGGAGGGTTGGGGATGCTTGGGGAGGGTTGGGGATGCTTGGGGAGGGTTGGGGATGCTAGGGGTGGGTTGGGGAAGCCAGGGGAGGGTTTGGTGATGGTTGGGGATGCTTGGGGAGGGTTGGGGATGCTTGGGGAGGGTTGGGGATGCTTGGGGAGGGTTGTGGATGCTTGGGTAGGGTTGGGGAGGGTTGGGGATGCTTGGGGAGGGTTGGGGAAGCTAGGGGTGGTGGGTTGGGGAGGCTTGGGGGTGCTTGGGGAGGGTTGGGGATGCTTTGGGAGTGTTGGGGATGCTTGGTGAGGCTTGGGGATGGTTCAGGATGCTTGGGGAGGGTTCGGGATGCTTGGAGAGGGTTGGGGATGCTTGGGGAGGGTTGGGGATGCTAGGGGTGGGTTGGGGAGGCTTGGGTGGTTTGGGGAGTGTTGGGGAGGGTTGGGGATGCTAGGGGTGAGTTGGGGAGGCTTGGGGGTGCTTGGGGAGGGTTGGGGATGCTTGGGGATGGTTGGGGATGCTTGGGGAGGGTTGGGGATGCTTGGGGAGGGTTGGGGAAGCCAGGGGAGGGTTGGGGATGCTAGGTTGGGTTGGGGAGGCTTGGGGGTGCTTGGGGATGCTTGGGGATGGTTGGGTAGGGTTGGGGATGGTTGGGTAGGGTTGGGGATGCTTGGGGAGCGTGGGGATGCATGGGGAGGGTTGGGGATGCTAGGGGAGGGTTGGGGATGCTTGGGAGGGTTGGGGATGCTTGGGGAGGGTTGGGGAGGGTTGGGGATGCTTGGGGAGGATTGGGGATGCTTGGGGAGGGTTGGGCATGCTTGGGGAGGCTTGGAAATGCTTGGGGAGGTTTGGGGATGCTTGGGGAGGGTTGGGGAGGGTTGGGGATGCTTGGGGAGGGTTGGGGAGGCTTGGAAATGCTCGGGGATGCTTGGAGAGAGTTGGGGAGGGTTGGGGATGCTAGGGGTGGGTTGGGGAGGCTTGGGTGGTTTGGGGAGTGTTGGGGAGGGTTCTGGATGCTAGGGGTGGGTTGGGGAAGTCAGGTGAGGGTTGGGGATGCTTGGAGGTGCTTGGGGAGGGTTGGGGATGCTTGGGGATGGTTGGGGATGCTTGGGGAGGGTTGGGGATGCTTGGGGAGGGTTGGGGATGCTTGGGGAGGGTTGGGGGTGCTAGGGGTGGGTTGGGGAAGCCAGGGGAGGGTTGGGGATGCTTGGGGATGCTATGGGAGGGTTGGGGATGCTTGGGGAGGGTTGGGGATGCTTGGGGAGGGTTGGGGATGCTTGGGTAGGGTTGGGGAGGATTGGGGATGCTTGGGGAGGGTTGGGGAAGCTAGGGGTGGTGGGTTGGGGAGGCTTGGGGGTGCTTGGGGAGGGTTGGGGATGCTTTGGGAGTGTTGGGGATGCTTGGTGAGGCTTGGGGATGGTTCAGGATGCTTGGGGAGGGTTTGGGATGCTTGGAGAGGGTTGGGGATGCTTGGGGAGGGTTGGGGATGCTAGGGGTGGGTTGGGGAGTGTTGGGGAGGGTTGGGGATGCTAGGGGTGAGTTGGGGAGGCTTGGGGGTGCTTGGGGAGGGTTGGGGATGCTTGGGGAGGGTTGGGGATGCTTGGGGAGGGTTGGGGATGCTAGGGGTGGGTTGGGGAAGCCAGGGGAGGGTTGGGGATGCTTGGGGAGGGTTGGGGATGCTTGGGGATGCTTGGGGAGGGTTGGGGATGCTTGGGGAGGCTTGGGGAGGGTTGGGGATGCTAGGGGTGGGTTGGGGGCCTGGGGGTGCTTGGGGAGGGTTGGGGAGGGTTGGGCATGCTTGGGGATGGTTGGGGATGCTTGGGGAGGGTTGGGGATGCTAGGGGTGGGTTGGGGATGCCGGGGGAGGGTTGGGGATGCTTGGGGATGCTTGGGGAGGGTTGGGGATGCTTGGGGAGGCTTGGGGAGGGTTGGGGATGCTTGGGGAGGGTTGGGGATGCTTGGGGAGGCTTGGGGAGGGTTGGGGATGCTAGGGGTGGGTTGGGGAGGCTTGGGGGTGCTTGGGGAGGGTTGGGGATGCTTGGGGAGGGTTGGGTAGGGTTGGGGATGCTTGGGGAGGGTGGGGATGCATGGGGAGGGTTGGGGATGCTTGGGGAGGATTGGGGATGCTTGGGGAGGGTTGGGAATGCTTTCGGGAGGCTTGGACATGCTTGGGGAGGGTTGGGGATGCTTGGGGAGGGTTGGGGAGGCTTGGAAATGCTTGGGGAGGGTTGGGGATGCTTGGGGAGGGTTGGGGCGGGTTGGCGATGCTTGGGGAGGGTTGGGGATGCTAGGGGTGGGTTGGGGAAGCTTGGGGATGCTCGGGGAGGGTTGGGGATGCTTGGGCAGGGTTGGGGATGCTTGGGGAGGTTTGGGGATGCTTGGGGAGGGTTGGGGATGCTTGGGGAGGGTTGGGGATGCTTGGGTAGTGTTGGGGATGCTTGGGGAGGGTTGGGGATGCTTGGGGAGGGTTGGGGAAGCTAGGGGTGGGTTGGGGAGGCTTGGGGTTGCTTGGGGAGGGTTGGGGATGCTTGGGGAGGCTTGGGGATGCTTGGGGAGGCTTGGGGATGGTTGGGGATGCTTGGGGAGGGTTGGGGATGCTTGGGGAGGGTTGGGGAGGGTTGGGGATGCTAGGGGTGGGTTGGGGAGGCTTGGGTGGGTTGGGGATGCTTGGGGAGGGTTGGGGATGCTTGGAGAGGGTTGGGAATGCTTGGGGAGGGTTGGGGAGGGTTGGGGATGCTTGGGGAGGGTTGGGGAAGCTAGGGGTGGTGGGATGGGGAGGCTTGGGGGTGCTTGGGGAGGGTTGGGGATGCTTTGGGAGTGTTGGGGATGCTTGGGGAGGCTTGGGATGGTTCAGGATGCTTGGGGAGGGTTGGGGATGCTTGGAAAGGGTTGGGGATGCTTGGGGAGGGTTGGGGATGCTAGGGGTGGGTTGGGGAGGCTTGGGTGGTTTGGGGAGTGTTGGCGAGGCTTGGGGATGCTTGGGGAGGGTTGGGGAAGCTTGGGGATGCTTGGGGAGGGTTTGGGATGCTTGGGGAGGCTTGGGGAGGGTTGGGGATGCTAGAGGTGGGTTGGGGAGGCTTGGGGGTGCTTGGGGAGGGTTGGGGAGGCTTGGGGATGCTTGGGGATGCTTGGGGAGGGTTGGGGATGCTTGGGGAGGGTTGGGGATGCTTGGGGAGGCTTGGGGAGGGTTGGGGATGCTAGAGGTGGGTTGGGGAGGCTTGGGGGTGCTTGGGGAGGGTTGGGGATGCTTGGGGAGGGTTGGGTAGGGTTGGGGATGCTTGGGGAGCGTGGGGATGCATGGGGAGGGTTGGTGAGGGGAGTGTTGGGGATGCTTGGGGCCCCGAAAACTAAACGGTTTAGCTGGAGCACTGATAGATTACCGGAAGCTGTTAGAGAGAGACTAATCGAGCCCTGACGACGGAGACATAAATATATTGTCTCAGCTCGGAGACGTCTGTGAGAGAGGGGTGACATAATCTGGATGCATCGAGAAGGTGAACTGCGTGTGCATTGATTGTACTTGCAAACTTCTACAGGGGCGGCAGGTGACCTAGTGGTTAGAGTGTAGAGGAGGCAGGTAGCCTAGTGGTTCGGTAGTCTAGTGGTTAGAGTGTAGAGGAGGCAGGTAGTCTAGTGGTTAGAGTGTAGAGGGGGCAGGTAGTCTAGTGGTTAGAGTGTAGAGGGGGCAGGTAGTCTAGTGGTTAGAGTGTAGAGGAGGCAGGTAGTCTAGTGGTTAGAGTGTAGAGGGGGCAGGTAGTCTAGTGGTTAGAGTGTAGAGGGGGCAGGTAGTCTAGTGGTTAAAGTGTAGAGGGGGCAGGTAGTCTAGTGGTTAGAGTGTAGACGAGGCAGGTGGCCTAGTGGTTAGAGTGTAGAGGAGGCAGGTAGCCTAGTGGTTAGAGCGTTGGGCCAGTAACTGAAAGATTGCTGGATCGAATCTCCGAGCTGAAAAGGTAAAAATCTGTCGTTCTGCCCCTGAACAAGGCAGTTAACCCACTGTTCCCCGGTAAGCCGTCGTTGTAAATAAGAATTTGTTTCCTAACTGACTCGCTTAGTTAATAAATAAAGGTTAAATTAATCAAATTAAAACACACGTTTTAAAAACTCCACCCCTAGGCTGCAGATTGTAATATTAAGTCCTAAAAAAAAAGAGAAGATTAGGGTCATCGTAGTGTTCTGATTGGACAGATTCAGATCCACCCACTCAACCCACCGCCACACGTCTTAAACTATCCTGCTTTATGCCAAATGGACGTAATGCAACCTTGATTCACTGATGACATCACTTACTGAGAGATGATTGTTGACCAGTAAGAGACGCTGTGCCAGAAGTCTCTCTCTCTCTCTCCCCCTCTCTCTCTCCCTCTCTCTCTCTCCTGTTCTCTCTCTCTCCCCTTCTCTCTCTCTCCCTCTCTCTCTCTCCTGTTCTCTCTCTCTCCCCTTCTCTCTCTCTCCCCTTCTCTCTCTCTCTCTCTCTCTCCTTCTCTCCCCCCCTCTCTCTCTCTCTCTCTCTCCCGTTCTCTCTCTCTCCCCTTCACTGCCTCCATCTCCCTCTCTCTCTCTCCCTCTCTCTGTCATAGGCAGTTTTCTTTCCAAGGTGTCACTAATAGCCCCTCTCTTCACTATAAGTGGCTGCCTGCCACCTTGGCATTGTGGCCGTGTGAAGGCCCTTACCTGCCTACGGAATACGGGTGAAAATGATCTCTTGGCACATTTAATGTACGTTGCATTACTGTAATATTGATGTAAACTAATGGGCGCTGTCCCTGTAAAATGGCTACAATAAAAATAGGTGTGTGTGTGTGTGTGTGTGTGTAGGACAAACAGCGGTCACCGGGCTATCGAATAGAAACCATTATGTAACAGTAGACAAACACACGTGGGTTCACACGACGTCTCAGATGCCAAACCGTCTGTGACCATGTTTCAATGGGAGGGCTGGGACAGGTACACTTTACCTGGACCACCTGTCGTAATGGCATTATAACACTGTCATAAGGGCATTATAACACTGTCATAAGGACATTATAAGACTGTCATAAGGACATAAGACTGTCGTAAGGACATAAGACTGTCATAAGGACATTATAACACTGTCATAAGGACATAAGACTGTCATAAAGGCATTAAATGCTGGTATTTGGGGTACCAGTGACTGCCTTGACAGTGCCTTAGCTGAGGCTCGTGCTGTGTACAGTAGAGTCCTGCGATAGAAGGATCTGTAACCTCTCCGGGTGCCTTGGCCAAGTGAGGCTGGGACTGCTGACTGTGTGTCTGTCTTAAGGCAGCTCACTCCATTACAACTCAGCTAAATGACTTATTTATGTTCCAGAGACAGACGACACCGACCACCTTCTCCGACCTTATCTGTTACCCTGTGTGTGTGTGTGTGTGTGTGTTGACTCAAACTGCGGTTATATCTGCGGGGTGGGAGGGTTTAGGGTGATTAAATACTGTGTGGATGAAGAGCCGACGGGTTGAATAAATAATAAAGAAAGAGAAAACAATTCCTTAAAACATAATTATTGCACATTTTTATATCGAGAGGCTACATCGAGGTTTATCTTTCATTATCTGGTGTCAGTGTGTAAATCTAAGCTTTATAGGGCCTAACTGCACCAAATAGCCGACACGCCAAATCGCCCAAAGCTTTCAGGAACGGGCAGAGAAAGTTACCGTTGATCCTTGGCGGGAAAAAAGACCATGTCAGTGTTTAATTCTGTTAGAGACAAGCTGCAAAATGGAGAGTTGAATATAAAGAGAAGGGAGGAAAAGTAACGTTGGGAAAATATTTATTAACGTGGTTAAAGAGGATGATAGCAGTGCCGGCTATGCTACGGCTACCTTCCGGCTACGCTACGCCTACCTTCCAGCTACACTACGGCTACGCTACGGCTACCTTCCGGCTACGCTACGGCTACCTTCCGGCTACGCTACGGCTACATTCCGGCTACGCTACGGCTACCTTCCGGCTACGCTACGGCTACATTCCGGCTATGCTACGACTACCTTCCGGCTATGCTACGGCTACCTTCCGGCTACGCTATGGCTACATTCCGGCTATGCTACGGCTACCTTCCGGCTATGCTACGGCTACCTTCCGGCTACGCTACGGCTACATTCCGGCTACGCTACGCCTACCTTCCAGCTACACTACGGCTACGCTACGGCTACCTTCCGGCTACGCTACGCCTACCCTACGGCTACGTTCCGGCTACGCTACGGCTACGTTATGTGTGATTATTGTGAGAAAATCTCACAAATTCGACAGTCACAAGACGGGGACTTCAAATAGGCCTATGTCACATACAGGGAACTGTAGCCTTCTGTTCAGATGGGTTAAATGGAAACTGAAATCTGGGCACTGACTGTAGGTCTATAACCTCACACACAGCCTTAATATTAACTCCTGCACAATTCATTATTACAGTAAAATGATACACCAAATGTAGACTACATTTTGACTCAGGAACAGAATAAATATGATTTCTTTCTTTCAGCATCTTGAGAGATTGTGAATGGCATTTAGATACTGTCTGTAGAGGTGCTGTCTTTATCAGCATCATGACAGCTGATAGTATTTCAACCACCGTTAGGGACCGTCTGTAAAGGTGCTGTCTTTATCAGCGTCATGACAACTGATAGTATTTCAACCACATTAAATATGCAACCAAGACGAACTGAAATCTTATCAGAAACATGTTGGGTCATTTTTACAGGTTTCTATTTCCTTACAACCAGTCAAACTGAACATCTTTCCCGTTTTTTGGGGGAGGGTTAATTGCATTTTCTCCCCGGTGCCTAAATGTTGTTGTTGTTGTTGTTGTTGTTAAACATCAAGGCACAGCGAAAGAAGAGATAACAGTGAAAACTACCGATGCCAACTAGATCGAAGCATTAATTCTATCGATTTATAACATTATTCTGGGTTTATTTAGTCTTCTAGGGTAAAATATATTGACAGAAGAAGAGATGCTGACGAACAAATAGCCTACGACTCAGCAGAAAACAGGCAAAAAATAACACCTGCATCCCCTGTCCAAAACATCTGCAGTCTCTGACTGTAGCCTACAGAGCATTAATGGGTTAGAGGGGGTTGAGACCTTCGATTTTCACTTTATTCCGTATAGTCGGGCAGTTGCAGATGGGTTGTCTGTCTGTCTGTCTGTCTGTCTGTCTGTCTGTCTGTCTCTGTCACTCTTAAGTCTCTGCTAAGCCTAGCATCCTTTCCCACAGCACTGGGACCAGAAGACCAGGGGACCACACTGCCTGTGCTGGGCCCAGCAATATCTTAGTTGTGAATGAATAAACACATTTGTTAGATAAAGTAGACTGATTACTGAATGAATACCTAATAGATGACCATTGACTACTTATAATATAAGTTAGTGCCTGGCTGTCATACATGTCCTCCCTATCCTATAGGTTAATTATTGTTCTTTAAAAGAGGACTATTTAGTAATTATTATTCATGAATTCCCTGTTTCATTGGAATAAATGATGACTTGCATTTAATAAAAAGTGTGTGTGTGTGTGTGTCTGTGTGTGTATGTGTGTGTGTGTGTGTATGTGTGTGTGTGTGTCTGTGTGTGTGTGTGTATGTGTGTATGTGTGTGTGTGTGTGTGTGTGTCTGTGTGTGTGTGTGTGTGTGTCTGTGTGTGTGTGTGTGTGTGTGTGTATGTGAGGGCCTGAGGACCAGACATGGCTGTAATACCCTACCTGGAGTCTGAAGGAAGAGATGGATGGAGGCGGGAGGGACCTGTGGTTGAAAAGGTACCCAATTGTCATACTTGAGTAAAAGTAAAGATACCTTCATAGAGAATTACTCAAGTAGAAGGGAAAGTCAGGGAGGGCTGGAAGGAGGTTTGGCTGGCGGGAGGGAGGACTGGAGGGAGGGAGGTTGGGAAAATGGAGGGAGTGAGGTTAGGATTGATGGAGGGAGGGAGGTTGGGCTGGAGGAAAGGTGGGAGGTTGGGATGGATGGAGGTATGTTGGGCTGGAGAGAGGGAGGGCTGGAGGGAGGGAGGTTGGGCTGGATGGAGGGAGGGAGTTTGGGCTGGAGGGATGGAGGGATCATATCAGCAGATATATGTAGCTGTATTAGTTGAGAGAGATATAGAGATGGTGTGTGGGTGTCTAGGTTGGGCTGGAGGAGAGAGGTTAGGCTGGAGGAGAGAGGTTGGACTGGAGGGAGGGCTGGAGGAGAGAGGTTGGGCTGGAGGGAGGGCTGGAGGAGAGAGGTTGGGCTGGATAGGGGGGGCTGGAGGAGAGAGGTTGGGCTGGAGGGAGGGATGGAGGAGAGAGGTTGGGCTGGATAGGGGGGGCTGGAGGAGAGAGGTTGGGCTGGAGGGAGGGCTGGAGGAGAGAGGTTGGGCTGGAGGAGAGAGGTTGGGCTGGAGGGAGGGCTGGAGGAGAGAGGTTGGGCTGGAGGAGAGAGGTTGGGCAGGAGGGAGGGCTGAAGGAGAGAGGTTGGGCTGGAGGGAGGGCTGGAGGAGAGAGGTTGGGCTGGAGGGGGGTAGTGAAGACAACACACATCCTACTCTCAGATAGTGAAAGACACATCATGCATAGTGAAGGACAGACATCTTGAGGTTGCAGAGGTTTCACTAATAGAAACATACTGAATATACAACATGGAAAGCAGTAACTCTGTCCACCCACTCGTCTGTTTCACCACCTCATGCTTTTTTTACTGTCGAAAGAAAGTTAAAACACCTAAAAATATATTACAAAATAACAGCAGCAGCAGCATACAGAGACACGATATAAAGTCTAGAGATAAAACTGTAGAGCCTTTATGGAGAGTCGTTGAAGGACAGAATTGTCAGGGATGAAGGGGAGGGTTTCGGAGAGTCGTTGAAGGACAGGCGTGTGTGTCTACGGGTCATAAGGAGGGATGTTAATGTTTCAGTATGGCCAGTTTACGTTGAGTCATTTAGCAGTTAGTTCTAACCTCTCTCTCTCTCTCTCTCTCTCTCTCTCTCTCTACTGTATATCATGACGACCCCAGGCCTGACACTTCCATCTGTCTGTCTGTCTATGTCTGTCTGTCTGTCTATGTCTGTCTGTGTGTCTCTGTCTGTGTGTCTCTGTCTGTCTGTGTGTCTCTGTCTGTCTGCGTGTGTGTGTGTGCGTGTCTGTGTGTGGGCTCTGAGTGTTAGATGGTGACTCAGCTTTCTCCAGTGTATCACTCATTCCACAGCCCAGAAGGAGAGGTGAAGAGTCAGATGACTGTTATAAAACGAAGCAATGAAGAGTGGGGAGGGGGAGTAGCGCTGAGAGGGGGAGTAGCGCTGAGAGGGGGAGTAGCGCTGAGAGGGGAGGGGGAGTAGCGCTGAGAGGGGAGGGGGAGTAGCGCTGAGAGGGGGAGTAGCGCTGAGAGGGGGAGTAGCGCTGAGAGGGGTAGTAGCGCTGAGAGGGGGAGTAGCGCTGATAGGGGAGGGGGAGTAGCGCTGAGAGGGGGAGTAGCGCTGAGAGGGGTAGTAGCGCTGAGAGGGGGAGTAGCGCTGATAGGGGAGGGGGAGTAGCGCTGAGAGGGGGAGTAGCGCTGAGAGGGGGAGTAGCGCTGAGAGGGAGAGTAGCGCTGAGAGGGGGAGTAGCGCTGGGAGGAGAGGGGGAGTAGCGCTGGGAGGGGGAGTAGCGCTGGGAGGGGGAGTAGCGCTGAGAAGGGGAGTAGCGCTGAGAGGGGGAGTAGCGCTGAGAGGGGGAGTAGCGCTGAGAGGGGGAGTAGCGCTGAGAGGGGGAGTAGCGCTGGGAGGAGAGGGGGAGTAGCGCTGGGAGGGGGAGTAGCGCTGGGAGGGGGAGTAGCGCTGGGAGGAGAGGGGGAGTAGCGCTGGGAGGAGAGGGGGAGTAGTGCTGGGAGGAGAGGGGGAGTAGTGCTGGGAGGAGAGGGGGAGTAGCGCTGGGAGGGGGAGTAGCGCTGAGAGGGGGAGTAGCGCTGAGAGGGGGAGTAGCGCTGAGAGGGGGAGTAGCGCTGGGAGGAGAGGGGGAGAAGCGCTCGGAGGAGAGGGGGAGAAGCGCTGAGAGGGGGTGTAGCGCTGGGAGGAGAGGGGGAGTAGCGCTGGGAGGAGAGGGGGAGTAGCGCTGAGAGGGGGAGTAGCGCTGGGAGGAGAGGGGGAGTAGCGCTGAGAGGGGGAGTAGCGCTGGGAGGAGAGGGGGAGTAGCGCTGAGAGGGGGAGTAGCGCTGGGAGGAGAGGGGGAGTAGCGCTGAGAGGGGGAGTAGCGCTGAGAGGGGGAGTAGCGCTGAGAGGGGGAGTAGCGCTGAGAGGAGAGGGGAGTAGCGCTGGGAGGGGGAGTAGCGCTGAGAGGGGGAGTAGCGCTGAGAGGGGGAGTAGCGCTGAGAGGGGGAGTAGCGCTGAGAGGGGGAGTAGCGCTGAGAGGGGGAGTAGCGCTGAGAGGGGGAGTAGCGCTGGGAGGAGAGGGGGAGTAGCGCTGGGAGGAGAGGGGGAGTAGCGCTGGGAGGAGAGGGGGAGTAGCGCTGGGAGGAGAGGGGGAGTAGCGCTGAGAGGGGTAGTAGCGCTGCCGGGGAACAAAACAATAAGGGAGATCTGCACTTCCAAGGTTCTCAATATGCACACACACACACACACACACGCTCATACTCTCTCGCTCTGCCACACACACACACACACACACACGCGTTCTGTCAGTAATGAGGGAAATGACAAATGAGAGCCTTGTACTGCTAGGGTTATGGGCAGCTGATCACATATATACACGCCAGCTAGGTGATGAGGATGGGCAGCCTTGGCTAACTCAATTACATGGTTCAATGTCAACCGTTGGGCCACGAGCCAAGCCAAGCGGAGCACTATTAACACACACACACACACACACACACACAGACACAGACACACACACACACAGACACACAGACACACACTGTAACAATGTCCCAGTAACAAGCTCTGATTACCAGCAGCCACTAAGTCTACTGTCTCCTGGCCAAGGCAGAGGGGAGAACCCTGAAAACCACCTAGAGCCGGGGTCCTGGGACGGAGAGGAGGAGTAGACAGGACCTAGAGCCGGGGTCCTGGGACGGAGAGGAGGAGCAGGCAGCACCTAGAGCCGGGGTCCTGGGACGGAGAGGAGAGGAGGAGCAGGCAGCACCTAGAGCCGGGGTCCTGGGACGGAGAGGAGGAGCAGACAGGACCTAGAGCCGGGGTCCTGGGAGGGAGAGGAAGAGCAGAGCAGCACCTAGAGCCGGGGTCCTGGAGGGAGAGGAGGAGCAGGCAGCACCTAGAGCCGGGGTCCTGGGACGGAGAGGAGGAGCATGCAGCACCTAGAGCCGGGGTCCTGGAGGGAGAGGAGGAGCAGGCAGCACCTAGAGCCGGGGTCCTGGGGGGAGAGGAGGAGCAGGCAGATTTTTGCTCACCGTTCTTGTGATCATTTTGACCCCACGGGGTGAGATCTTGCGTGGAGCCCCAGATCGAGGGAGTTTTTCAGTGGTCTTGTATGTCTTCCATTTCCTAATAATTGCTCCCACAGTTGATTTCTTCAAACCAAGCTGCTTACCTATTGCAGATTCAGTCTTCCCAGCCTGGTGCAGGTCTACAATTTTGTTTCTGGTGTCTTTGACAGCTCTTTGGTCTTGGCCATAGTGGAGTTTGGAGTGTGAGTGTTTGAGGTTGTGGACAGGTGTCTTTTATACTGATAACAAGTTCAAACAGGTGCCATTAATGCAGGTAACGAGTGGAGGACAGAGGAGCCTCTTAAAGAAGAAGTTACAGGTCTGTGAGAGCCAGAAATCTTGCTTGTTTGTTGGTGACCAAATACTTATTTTCCACCACTGTATATATATAGTCAGTTATTTATATATATATATATAGGCCCAGTTGCGCAACTAAATGTATTCAACCAAAATATGTATTGTGCATTTAACCCAACCCCTCTGAATCAGAGAGATGCGGGGGAGACACAGAGACAGGGAGAGTGAGAGGGAAGGGGGAAAGAGAGAGGGAGGGGGGGAGAGAGAGAGAGAGAGAGAGTGAGAGAGGGAGGGGGAGAGAGAGAGAGAGAGAGAGAGAGAGAGGGAGGGGGGAGAGAGAGAGAGAGAGAGAGAGAGGGGGGAGACAGAGAGAGAGAGAGAGAGAGAGAGAGAGGGAGGGGGGAGACAGAGAGAGAGAGAGAGAGGGAGGGGGGAGACAGAGAGAGAGAGAGAGAGAGAGAGAGAGAGGGAGGGGGGAGACAGAGAGAGAGAAGATATCTGGGATCTTTTTATTTCATTTCATGAAACATGGACCAACACTTGACATGTTTGCGTATATTTTTGTTCAGTATATATAGGTTATAGATAGATAAATACTAGATAGGTTATCGTAGCACTGTCTAGATAGATAAATACTAGACAGGTTATTGTAGCACTGTCTAGATAGATAAATACTAGATAGGTTATTGTAGCACTGTCTAGATAGGTTATCGTAGCACTGTCTAGATAGATAAATACTAGATAGGTTATCGTAGCACTGTCTAGATAGATAAGTACTAGACAGGTTATTGTAGCACTGTCTAGATAGATAAATACTAGACAGGTTATTGTAGCACTGTCTAGATAGATAAATACTAGACAGGTTATTGTAGCACTGTCTAGATAGATAAATACTAGATAGGTTATCGTAGCACTGTCTAGATAGGTTATCGTAGCACTGTCTAGATAGATAAATACTAGATAGGTTATCGTAGCACTGTCTAGATAGATAAATACTAGATAGGTTATTGTAGCACTGTCTAGATAGGTTATCGTAGCACTGTCTAGATAGGTTATCGTAGCACTGTCTAGATAGATAAATACTAGATAGGTTATCGTAGCACTGTCTAGATAGATAAATACTAGATAGGTTATCGTAGCACTGTCTAGATAGGTTATCGTAGCACTGTCTAGATAGATAAATACTAGACAGGTTATCGTAGCACTGTCTAGATAGATAAATACTAGACAGGTAAAGGGTGCCAGGTAGCTGATCGTTGGGCCAGTAACCGAAAAAGTAAACAGGTTTGAATCCCCGCGCAAGATAAAAAAATAAATCTGGTGTTCTTGAGCAAGACAGTTAACCCCCAAACAACAACTGCTCCCTGGGCCTCGATGACGTCGATTAAGGCAGCCTCTCTCTCTCTCTCTCTCTCTCTCTCTCTCTCTCTCCCCTGCCTCTCTCTCTCTCTCTCCCCCTGCCTCTCTCTCTCTCTCTCTCTCTCTCTCTCTCTCCCCTGCCTCTCTCTCTCTCTCTCCCCCTGCCTCTCTCTCTCTCTCTCTATTTCTCACTCTCTCTCTCTCCCCCTTCCCTCTCTCTGTCTCTCCCCCTCCCTCTCTCTCTCTCCCCCTCCCTCTCTCTCTCTCTTTCCCCCCCCCCCCTCTCTCTCTCTCTCTCTCTCTCTCTCCCCCTGCCTCTCTCTCTCTCTCCCCCCTCCCTATCTCTCTCTCTCTTTCTCTCTCCCCTCTCTCTCTCTCCCCACCCTCTCTCTGTCTCTCCCCCCCTCTCTCTCTCTCTCCCCCTCCCTCCCTCTCTCACTCTCCCTGTCTCTATGTCTCCCCCTCCCCCGCAGCTCTCTGATTCAGAGGGGTTGGGTTAAATGCACAAGACATATTTTGGTTGAATGCATTCAGTTGTGCATCATGACTATATATCCCATTTTCTTATTATAGAGTTGTCTAAACAGATACACACTAGATAGGTTATTGTAGCACTGTCTAAACAGATACACACTAGATAGGTTATTGTAGCACTGTCTATATAGATAAATACTAGATAGGTTATTGTAGCACTGTCTAGATAGATAAATACTAGACAGGTTATTGTAGCACTGTATATATGGATAAATACTAAATAGGTTATTGTAGCACTGTCTAGATAGATAAATACTAGACAGGTTATTGTAGCACTGTCTAGATAGATAAATACTAGACAGGTTATTGTAGCACTGTCTAGATAGATAAATACTAGACAGGTTAAGTCAGATTCTTCAATGGCTGATCCAGTGTTTATTGCATGAGGTCACTTGACTCTCTCTGCCTGCCAACATGTTCTGGTAAAACTGACAGGCAACAACCCACTGTGCTGTAATACCACTGACAACATTTATCCCAAAGACCAACACTAACAGACCCACTTAGAGGGAGGGAGGGAGAGAGGGAGGGAGCGAGGGAGGGAGGGAGAGAGAGAGGGAGGGAGGGGGGAGAGGGAGCAAGGGAGGGAGGGAGAGAGAGAGGGGGAGAGAGAGAGAGAGAGGGAGGGAGGGAGGGAGGGAGAGGGAGCGAGGGAGGGAGGGAGAGAGAGAGAGGGGGAGAGAGAGAGAGGGAGGGAGAGAGGGAGAGAGGGGGAGAGAGGGGGAGGGAGAGAGAGGGAGAGAGGGGGGGAGAGCGAGAGAGAGGGAGAGAGAGAGGGATGGGAGAGAGAGAAAGAGAGACAGAGAGAGAGAGAGAGAGAGAGAGAGAGAGTGTGTGTTTGTGTACTAGGGAGTTGTAAATCTAGGAGACAAGTACGAGAGACAGAAGTGACACGATTCGGCAGCTGTGGGGATAGAAACTCATTCATTAATGGTCACGCATGCAAACAAACACAGTGTGAACACATACACACACAGGAAGGTCCATTCCTATCCTCCTGGGGGGCAGGAGTTTAACTGGGCCTCTGTTTAACTGGGCCTCTGTTTAACTGGGACTCTGTATAACTGGGCCTCTGTTTAACTGGGCCTCTGTATAACTGGGCCTCTGTTGCCTCCACTCATCACTATAACTGGGCCTCTGTTTAACTGGGCCTCTGTGTAACTGGGCCTCTGTTTAACTGGGCCTCTGTTTAACTGGGCCTCTGTATAACTGGGCCTCTGTATAACTGGGCCTCCGTTTAACTGGGCCTCTGTTTAACTGGGCCTCTGTTGCCTCAACTCATCATTATAACTGGGCCTCTGTATAACTGGGCCTCTGTTTAACTGGGCCTCTGTTGCCTCAACTCATCACTATAACTGGGCCTCTGTTGCCTCCACTCATCATTATAACTGGGCCTCTGTTTAACTGGGCCTCTGTATAACTGGGCCTCTGTTGCCTCAACTCATCATTATAACTGGGCCTCTGTTTAACTGGGCCTCTGTATAACTGGGCCTCTGTTGCCTCCACTCATCACTATAACTGGGCCTCTGTTGCCTCCACTCATCACTATAACTGGGCCTCTGCTGGCTCAACACACCACTATATCTGGGCCTCTGTTGCCTCAACTCATCATTATAACTGGGCCTCTGTATAACTGGGCCTCTGTTTAACTGGGCCTCTGTTGCCTCCACTCATCATTATAACTGGGCCTCTGTTTAACTGGGCCTCTGTATAACTGGGCCTCTGTTGCCTCAACTCATCATTATAACTGGGCCTCTGTTTAACTGGGCCTCTGTATAACTGGGCCTCTGTTGCCTCCACTCATCACTATAACTGGGCCTCTGTTGCCTCCACTCATCACCATAACTGGGCCTCTGTTGCCTCCACTCATCACTATAACTGGGCCTCTGTTGCCTCCACTCATCACTATAACTGGGCCTCTGTTGCCTCAACTCATCATTATAACTGGGCCTCTGTATAACTGGGCCTCTGTTGCCTCCACTCATCACTATAACTGGGCCTCTGTTGCCTCCACTCATCATTATAACTGGGCCTCTGTTCAAATCAAATCAAATTTATTTATAAAGCCCTTCGTACATCAGCTGATATCTCAAAGTGCTGTACAGAAACCCAGCCTAAAACCCCAAACAGCAAGCAATGCAGGTGTAGAAGCACGGTGGCTAGGAAAAACTCCCTAGAAAGGCCAAAACCTAGGAAGAAACCTAGAGAGGAACCAGGCTATGTGGGGTGGCCAGTCCTCTTCTGGCTGTGCCGGGTGGAGATTATAACAGAACATGGCCAAGATGTTCAAATGTTCATAAATGACCAGCATGGTCGAATAATAATAAGGCAGAACAGTTGAAACTGGAGCAGCAGCACGGTCAGGTGGACTGGGGACAGCAAGGAGTCATCATGTCAGGTAGTCCTGGGGCATGGTCCTCAGAGAGAGAGAAAGAAAGAGAGAAGGAGAGAATTAGAGAACGCACACTTAGATTCACACAGGACACCGAATAGGACAGGAGAAGTACTCCAGATATAACAAACTGACCCTAGCCCCCCGACACATAAACTACTGCAGCATAAATACTGGAGGCTGAGACAGGAGGGGTCAGGAGACACTGTGGCCCCATCCGAGGACACCCCCGGACAGGGCCAAACAGGAAGGATATAACCCCACCCACTTTGCCAAAGCACAGCCCCCACACCACTAGAGGGATATCTTCAACCACCAACTTACCATCCTGAGACAAGGCTGAGTATAGCCCACAAAGACCTCCGCCACGGCACAACCCAAGGGGGGGGCGCCAACCCAGACAGGATGACCACATCAGTGAATCAACCCACTCAGGTGACGCACCCCCTCCAGGGACGGCATGAGAGAGCCCCAGTAAGCCAGTGACTCAGCCCCTGTAATAGGGTTAGAGGCAGAGAATCCCAGTGGAAAGAGGGGAACCGGCCAGGCAGAGACAGCAAGGGCGGTTCGTTGCTCCAGAGCCTTTCCGTTCACCTTCCCACTCCTGGGCCAGACTACCCTCAATCATATGACCCACTGAAGAGATGAGTCTTCAGTAAAGACTTAAAGGTTGAGACCGAGTTTGCGTCTCTGACATGGGTAGGCAGACCGTTCCATAAAAATGGAGCTCTATAGGAGAAAGCCCTGCCTCCAGCTGTTTGCTTAGAAATTCTAGGGACAATTAGGAGGCCTGCGTCTTGTGACCGTAGCGTACGTGTAGGTATGTACGGCAGGACCAAATCAGAGAGATAGGTAGGAGCAAGCCCATGTAATGCTTTGTAGGTTAGCAGTAAAACCTTGAAATCAGCCCTTGCTTTGACAGGAAGCCAGTGTAGAGAGGCCAGCACTGGAGTAATATGATCAAATTTTGGGGTTCTAGTCAGGATTCTAGCAGCCGTATTTAGCACTAACTGAAGTTTATTTAGTGCTTAATCCGGGTAGCCGGAAAGTAGAGCATTGCAGTAGTCTAACCTAGAAGTGACAAAAGCATGGATTAATTTTTCTGCATCATTTTTGGACAGAACGTTTCAGATTTTTGCAATGTTACGTAGATGGAAAAAAGCTGTCCTTGAAATGGTCTTGATATGTTCTTCAAAAGAGAGATCAGGGTCCAGAGTAACGCCGAGGTCCTTCACAGTTTTATTTGAGACGACTGTACAACCATTAAGATTAATTGTCAGATTCAACAGAAGATCTCTTTGTTTCTTGGGACCTAGAACAAGCATCTCTGTTTTGTCCGAGTTTAAAAGTAGAAAGTTTGCAGCCATCCACTTCCTTATGTCTGAAACACATGCTTCTAGCAAGGGCAATTTTGTTTCATTGAAATGTACAGCTGTGTGTCATCCGCATAGCAGTGAAAGTTAACATTATGTTTTCGAATAACATCCCCAAGAGGTAAAATATATAGTGAAAACAATAGTGGTCCTAAAACGGAACCTTGAGGAACACCGAAATTTACAGTTGATTTGTCAGAGGACAAACCATTCACAGAGACAAACTGATATCTTTCCGACAGATAAGATCTAAACCAGGCCAGAACTTGTCCGTGTAGACCAATTTGGGTTTCCAATCTCTCCAAAAGAATGTGGTGATCGATGGTATCAAAAGCAGCACTAAGGTCTAGGAGCACGAGGACAGATGCAGAGCCTCGGTCCGATGCCATTAAAATGTCATTTACCACCTTCACAAGTGCCTATGATGGGGTCTAAAACCAGACTGAAGCATTTTGTATACATTGTTTGTCTTCAGGAAGGCAGTGAGTTGCTGCGCAACAGCATTTTCAAAAGTGTTTGAGAGGAATGGAAGATTCGATATAGGCCGATAGTTTTTTATATTTTCTGGGTCAAGGTTTGGCTTTTTCAAGAGAGGCTTTATTACTGCCACTTTTAGTGAGTTTGGTACACATCCGGTGGATAGAGAGCCATTTATTATGTTCAACATAGGAGGGCCAAGCACAGGAAGCAGCTCTTTCAGTAGTTTAGTTGGAATAGGGTCCAGTATGCAGCTTGAAGGTTTAGAGGCCATGATTATTTTCATCATTGTGTCAAGAAATATAGTACTAAAACACTTGAGCGTCTCTCTTGATCCTAGGTCCTGGCAGAGTTGTGCAGACTCAGGACAACTGAGCTTTGAAGGAATACGCAGATTTAAAGAGTTGCCTCCCCTCATCACTATAACTGGGCCTCTGTTGACTCAACTCACCACTATAACTGGGCCTCTGTTGACTCAACTCACCACTATAACTGGGCCTCTGTTGCCTCCACTCATCACTA
Source organism: Oncorhynchus mykiss (assembly GCF_057628025.1). Classification (NCBI taxonomy): domain Eukaryota; kingdom Metazoa; phylum Chordata; class Actinopteri; order Salmoniformes; family Salmonidae; genus Oncorhynchus; species Oncorhynchus mykiss. Next base: position 5,092,527 of record NC_143031.1, on the reverse strand, counting down.
TAACTGGGCCTCTGTATAACGGGGCCTCTTACTCCCTGGTGTGCAGTCTGTTTCTCCATTTGTCACTCAAATCTATAAAGTATAAATAGCTTTAACACTTTAGATTAGAGGCTGCAAAAAGACTAATGATCAGTAAATGGTTTATTAATGTGGGAGTAATGATTAATAAATGGTGAACACACAATTTATAAACGCCTTAGAAATGGTTAATTATGGCCACGTAAGATAAAATGTTACCCGTCCTAGTTGTGAATTGAATAAACACTTATATTAGACAAATAAGAAATTCACCTGATCCCTTATAGATGACCATTGGCTTATATAATACCTTATAACAGCCTAACCACATTTGTCTAATTAGTGCCTGTCATGTGTGTGTCCCCCCCCCCCCCCCTTCCCCACGTAGCTGTTTAAATATGAGGCTATATACAATTCAATAGAAGAAAACACAGAGAGAGAAACGGCTAGTTCCCTTATTGTTTTGACTGTATAAATACCGCCAACGGCTACATCAAAGATCTCTCTCTCTTTTATTCTATTCAATTCAATACAAAAACTATTTAGTGTTTTGTTCATGAGACTAGTTTATGTGGATTGATTTCCACTCTTCCGTGCGTCCGCTTGACAACGTTGTGTATTCCTGTCTTTATGCCGAGAAGTGACGGGCCGCTCAGAGGCTTTTTGCTCCAGAATCCCATTTTGACGAGCTCAACCCTACAAAAAAGACGGTCCGGCCCATCTAGCATTTGCCAGAATTGCCAGATGGCCAATCAACCTATGTTGGGGGGGGGGAGATCAGGTAATTTAACATATAACAACAAAAGGAATAACGTAACAATTACAAACGTAGTTGAACGTCATCAAACACTTTTGAGTTGAAAAGCTGCTAATCAAATGGACTAAAAACACAGGCGACATTTCATCTGGATGAATAGCTTCCAGTCTACAGAGCCTGGATCTTGGTAATGATAGTTGTTGGTGGCAAGTTGGATTTTCTTTTTGGTCCATTAAAATAACATAAAATTGATCAGAAATACTGTGTTGACATTCTTAATGTTGTAAATGACTATTGTAGCTGGAAATGGAAGATTTTTTTAATGGAATATCTACATAGGTGTACAGAGGCCCATTATCAGCAACCATCACTCCTGTGTTCCAATGGCACGTTGTGTTACCTAATCCAAGTTTAGCATTTTAAAAGGCTAATTGATCATTAGAAAACCCTTTTGCAATTATGTTAGCACAGCTGAAAACTGTTGTTCTGATTAAAGAAGCAATAAAACTGGCCTTCTTTAGACTAATTGAGTATCTGGAGCATCAGCATTTGTGGGTTCGATTACAGGCTCAAAATGGCCAGAAACAAAGGCCTTTCTTCGGAAACTTGTCAGTCTATTCTTGTTCTGAAAAATGAAGGCTATTCCATGCGAGAAATTGCCAAGAATCTGAAGATTTCGTACACCGCTGTGTACTACTCCCTTCACAGAACAGCACAAACTGGCCCTAACCAGAATAGAAAGAGGAGTGGGAGGCCCCGGTGCACAACTGAGCAAGAGGACAAGTACATTAGAGTGTCTAGTATGAGAAACAGACGCCTCACAAGTCCTCAACTCAACTTCAGCTTCATGAAATAGTACCTGCAAAACACCAGTCTCAAAGTTAACAGTGAAGAGGCGACTCCGGGATGCTGACCTTCTAGGCAGAGTTGCAAAGAAAAAGTAATATCACAGACTGGCCAATAAAAATAAAATATCAAGATGGACAGAGGGAACTCTGAGTGTGCAAAGCTGTCATCAAGGCAAAAAAATGGAGCTACTTTGAAGTATCTAAAGTATAACATATATTTAACACTTTTTTTGGTTACTACATGAATCCATATGTGTTACTAATTCATAGTTTCCATGTCCTCATGATTCCATGTGTGATATTTAATAGTTTTTATGTCTTCACTATTATTCTACAATGTAGAAAATAGTTTTAAAAAATAAAGAAAAAACCTTGAATTGGTAGGCGTGTCCAAAACATTTGACTGGTAGTGTACAGTAAACATCAAATACGTGTATCTTATTTAATATGATTTTAAAGGCTAAACTGATCTTAGATCAGCACTCATACAATAAGAGAAGGGGAACATAGTTGATATACCCCTGTTATAGATCATCCATTCAGGCCTGTTATAGATCATCCATTAATTAAGACCTGTTATAGATCATCCATTCAGGCCTGTTATAGATCATCCATTCAGGCCTGTTGTAGATCAACCATTAATTAAGGACTGTTATAGATCATCCATTCAGGCCTGTTGTAGATCATCCATTAAGGCCTGTTATAGATCATCCATTCAGGCCTATTATAGATCATCCATTCAGGCCTGTTATAGATCATCCATTCAGGCCTGTTATAGATCATCCATTCAGGCCTGTTATAGATCATCTATTCAGGCCTGTTATATATCATCCATTCAGACCTGTTACAGATTATCCATTAATGAAGGCCTGTTATAGATCATCCATTCAGACCTGTTTTAGATCATCCATTCAGACCTGTTTTAGATCATCCATTAAGGCCTGTTATAGATCATCCATTCAGACCTGTTACAGATTATCCATTAATTAAGGCCTGTTATAGATCATCCATTAAGGCCTGTTATAGATCATCCATTAAGGCCTGTTATAGATAATCCATTAATTAAGGCCTGTTATAGATCATCCATTCAGGCCTGTTATAGATCATCCATTAAGGCCTGTTATAGATTTTTCATTAATGAAGGCCTGTTATAGATCATCCATTCAGGCCTGTTATAGATCATCCATTCAGACCTGTTACAGATTATCCATTAATTAAGGCCTGTTATAGATCATCCATTAAGGCCTGTTATAAATCATCCATTAAGGCCTGTTATAGATAATCCATTAATTAAGGCCTGTTATAGATCATCCATTCAGGCCTGTTATAGATCATCCATTCAGGCCTGTTATAGATCATCCATTCAGGCCTGTTATAGATCATCCATTCAGGCCATCCTACGCCTTATGGCCAAAAAGAAAAATTACCACATTATCCAGTATTCAAGGCCAACACATCCCTTTATACCAAGCAGTAGGCTATGACAGCTGGGACATTGTGACACAGTCACATAACAACTAATCACTTTTGAACAACTGGGGGCTCTGCAAAGCAATGGTATAACTACTAGGCCTACACTGTAGCAGCAACTGACTGGCATTTGAGAGAAAGACAGTAGACTAGCATCTGTAGTAGTAGGCTAGTAGGTTAATTAATGGTAACAGGCTAGTAGGTTAATTAATGGTAATAGGCTAGTAGGTTAATGGTATTATGCTAGTAGGTTAATTGATGGTAACAGGCTAGTAGGTTAATGGTAACAGGCTAGTAGGTGAATGGTAATATGTTAGTAAGCTAATGGTAATAGGCTAGTAAGCTATTGGTAATAGGCTAGCAAGCTAATGGCAATAGACTAGTAAGCGAATAGTAATAGGCTAGTAAGCTAATGGTAACAGGCTAGTAGGTTAATGGTAATATGTTAGTAAGCTAATGGTAATAGGTTAGTAAGCTAATGGTAATAGGTTAGTAAGCTAATGATAATAGGCTAGTAAGCTAATGGTAATATGCAGGTAAGCTAATGGTAATATGCAGGTAGGTTAATGGTAATATGCAGGTAGGTTATTGGTAATATGCAGGTAGGTTAATGGTAACGGTATAGTAGGTTAATGGTAATAGGCTAGTAAGCTAGTGGTAATATGCAGGTAGGTTAATGGAATTAGTCTAGTAAGCTAATGTTAATAGGCTAGTAAGCTAATGGTAATAGGCTAGTTAGCTAATGGAGGTAGGTTAATGGTAATATGCAGGTAGGTTATTGGTAATATGCAGGTAGGTTAATGTAATCGGCTAGTTAGCTAATGGTAATAGGCTAGTTAGCTAATGGTAACAGGCTAGTAAGCTAATGGTAATATGCAGGTAAGCTAATGGTAATATGCAGGTAGGTTAATGGTAATATGCAGGTAGGTTATTGGTAACATGCAGGTAGGTTAATGGATTTAGGCTAGTAAGCTAATGGTAATCGGCTAGTTAGCTAATGGTAATATGCAGGTAGGTTAATGTTAATAGGCTAGTAAGCTAATGTTAATAGGCTAGTAAGCTAATGGTAATAGGCTAGTTAGCTAATGGAGGTAGGTTAATGGTAATATGCAGGTAGGTTATTGGTAATATGCAGGTAGGTTAATGTAATCGGCTAGTTAGCTAATGGTAATAGGCTAGTTAGCTAATGGTAACAGGCTCGTAGGTTAATGTTAATAGGCTAGTAAGCTAATAGTAATAGGCTAGTAAGCTAGGGGTGTAGGTTGAAGTTGGTAGCACTCTAATGGTTGGATTTAATTAGGGTGTCTAGCCAGGACCAGTGTCAACTGTCAAGTCTCCTCTTCTATTCTGGTAACCTGAAAACAAGACTCCACTCTTTCTCTCTCACACACTTTGTTCCATCAGCTCAGCTGAAGTGGCTTTAGAGGTGTTCTCTCCATCACCAGTTGAGGTGGAAGAGAGAGGAGAACAGGAAAGTCTGTCTGTCTGCCTGTCATTCAGTCAGTTCTGTGGATCGTGTCCTCTTCACATGCTGGTGCTGTGAGAGTGTGTGAGAGTGCTACAGGGATCTCTCCTCAGTCTGACTCACTCACTCACTCACTCACTCACTAAACGAGACGTCAAAAACACCTCAGAGAGAGAGAGAGAGAGAGAGAGATGGGGGTGGAGAGATGAGAGAGAGAATAAGCTGCTGTCCACACACCCTAACCCGCAGCCTCTTCCTCTTCCACCATCTCACGTCGCAGCTCTGCCAACATTCTACTGTACTCATACTGTCACCTCACTGCGCGTCAACTCCGGAGGGACAGAGAGACTGGACTCATTTTTTTGGGACGAGAGAGAGAAGGAATGCGAGAATGAAGAAGAATAAATACTATTGAGAGTAGTTTTTCTTCTCAAGCAAACTGACCGACGAAACTACTTGACCTGTGGCCTCAGAGAGAGGGGAAGTGTGTCCTGTCTCCCACTTCGAAACGACGTTGTGCAAGACGTCTAACTGACCTATTGTAAAAATGTATTATTTTGGTGACGTTTTACGAGGTGTTCTTTCTTTTCTGAAAGGCCGGTGTTTTTGTTTATTAGCCGAGGCCGTGTTCGTGTGCTTGTTGTTTTCTTCTGTCAAAGCAGAGGAAGAGTGTCCGTTATCCTGTATCTGTGTCAGAGACTCCGGGACGGTGACCTGCCGGGATACCGAACACACTGAGTTACCGGGTGACATACCTGCGTGGGCGACCACGTTAATACTCAGGGGGAACAACATCTCAACGTTACCGGGAGGAGCGTTCTCCACGAATAACGGGACGGAACTCGAACTAACGACCCTCTCACTGTCACATAACGGGATCATGGTGATCGAGGCTGACGCTTTCACGGGACTCCCCAGGTTGAATTTACTGGATTTGAGCCACAACCCGTTGGTGTATATTTCGGACCGGGCGTTTCACGGTCTGCGGGAGCTCCGTTCTCTTTACCTGAACGACTCGCTCCTTGCTCCAGCCGTGGCGCAGCTCTCCAACGCGCTGCAGGGCACCGAAACGTTACGCAACCTCCACCGGCTGGAGCTGTCAGGAAACCGATTGAAAACCATACCCATCTCACGGTTGGACGCGTTCAACCTCCACACTTTAGTTCTCACCAACAATTCCATCGAGAACATTGGTAAAGAGAACATATCTAGTTTGTACCGTCACAAGAGAGTGCGCATTTATTTGTCACTAAATCCTTTCAGGTGTAACTGTGAACTCGAGTCGTTCTACCTCTGGTTAAAGAACTCTTCCCAGTGTGTGGACGCTGCGCGCCTCCTGTGCGCCGAGCCTGATGCCAAAAAGGGGATTCCACTGGAGCGGTTACGCGGTGAGGACGTGGATTGTCTCAATGAGAACTTGGAGGCGGTGTCCTACGTGTTCCTGGGGATAGTCATGGCGCTGATCGGCATTGTATTCCTCATGGTGCTCTATCTAAACCGGAGAGGCATCAAACGGTGGCTCAACAACATCCGTGATGCGTGCCGCGACCAGATGGAAGTGTACCATTACCGGTACGAGCAGGACTCCGATCCCCGGTTGGCTAACGTCGCCGTTTAATGTTTAACGTTCACTCCCTCAACCTATGCCATTATCAATCGTTGTTTTATGTACAGAGTAAACTGTTTCATGAACGGAAGAGCAATTAGTATCCGTTTTGTTCTCGACTGATATCAACTGTAGTTGTTTCTAATATGTATGCCAATGATTTGGAAAGCAACAGACTTCATTATCCAAGAGGGACAAATACAATGTGCTTTATTGTAAATATCTGTGGAATTATACATTTCTGTAAATATACAATGTACAACACCAAAAAAAATAAAACATGCTTATCTTCCATCATGGAGACGTGAGAACACATAAGACTTGTTAAAATATAGATGTACAGTAGGACGGTTTAGTTGTGACTAGTTTCAACAACAGAATAAATAGTTTGAGTTCCTCCTACAGATTATTCTAAACGACTGTATCAGTATGTAAGTACATGTATAAACTGTAATTACAGTAGAAAATGTATCTATTTAATAAAACGATTGAGAATTATTAATGGGATTAATGTACGTTGAGCAGCCAGGTATCACCTGCGACAAGTCAATATTCAACGTCCATCCATGCCTGGGGATGTCGGGAGATGACGTGGAAACCTTTTGTGCCAAAGGTTGCATGTTCGAATCCACTGATATAAAGTTTTTTTGGTTTGTTGTTGATTTAAGCCTATCCTAAACCTTAAAACCTTAACTTAACCATTCAGAGTTAATACCTAACCTTAACATTAAACAACTTCGAAATTAGACGTTTGAGAAACATGGATGAACGTCTGATTCTGACGAGAGACTGTGAGAGCTGGTTGATTCGAGAGAATGTGGCACTATAACTTCTGTCCCAGATTATTTTTCTCCATCAACAACTAATGAGAGACACTGTGTGTGTGTGTGTGTGTGTGTGTGTGTGTGTGTATGTGTGTGTGTGTGTGTGTGAGTGAGTGAGTGAGTGAGTGAGTGAGTGAGTGAGTGAGTGAGTGAGTGAGAGAGTGAGAGAGTGTGAGTGAGAAAAGGGAGAGTGAAAAAGAGATGGATTAAAGGATGTGTAAATGCGATGCCAGCCAGACTGGGAGGTGGACCAATCCAGACTGGGAGGTTGACCAATCCAGACTGGGGGGTTGACCAATCCAGACTGGGAGGTTGACCAATCCAGACTGGGAGGTTGACCAATCCAGACTGGGAGGTTGACCAATCCAGACGGGGAGGTTGACCAATCCAGACTGGGAGGTGGACCAATCCAGACTGGGAGGTTGACCAATCCAGACTGGGAGGTGGACCAATCCAGACTGGGAGGTGGACCAATCCAGACTGGGAGATTGACCAATCCAGACTGGGAGGTTGACCAATCCAGACTGGGAGGTTGACCAATCCAGACTGGGAGGTTGACCAATCCAGACTGGGAGATTGACCAATCCAGACTGGGAGGTTGACCAATCCAGACTGGGAGATTGACCAATCCAGACTGGGAGGTTGACCAATCCAGACTGGGAGGTTGACCAATCCAGACTGGGAGGTTGACCAATTCAGACTGGGAGGTTGACCAATCCAGACTGGGAGGTGGACCAATCCAGACTGGGAGATTGACCAATCCAGACTGGGAGGTGGACCAATCCAGACGGGGAGGTTGACCAATACAGACTGGGAGGTTGACCAATCCAGACTGGGAGGTTGACCAATCCAGACTGGGAGGTTGACCAATCCAGACTGGGAGGTTGACCAATCCAGACGGGGAGGTTGACCAATCCAGACTGGGAGGTTGACCAATCCAGACTGGGAGGTTGACCAATCCAGACTGGGTGGTTGACCAATCCAGACTGGGAGGTTGACCAATCCAGACTGGGAGGTTGACCAATCCAGACTGGGAGGTTGACCAATCCAGACTGGGAGGTGGACCAATCCAGACTGGGAGGTTGACCAATCCAGACTGGGAGGTTGACCAATCCAGACTGGGAGGTGGACCAATCCAGACTGGGAGGTTGACCAATCCCCAAGTGTTAAGGTAACATCGTATACTCCCATGTGTAGTGATGTCTAACAACCCTTTACCGTTGTGAACTGATGTTAATAAGGAATCTCATGGCCCTTTAATGATAAAAATCATTTCCCCAAAATAATGTACAAATGCAAAGGTCTTAACTTCTCAATATATTACACTAACATTATTTTTCTCCCGGAGGAAATCCTTGTTTGGTTCAAAGAGACGACAACATAAACAACAACATAAACGTAGCGGGCTACACTACAAACCACCAATGTAGCCAATTGTGAAACTAACAGTGTCGCCTGTTGTCAGACGAACTAAGTGTCGCCTATTGTAAAACTAACATAACTTAGTCTATTGTAAAACTAACATAATGTAGCCTATGGTAAAACTAACATAACTTAGCCTATTGTAAAACAAACATAATGGAGCCTATTGTAAAACTAACATAACGTAGTCTATTGTAAAACTAACATAACTTACTCTATTGTAAAACTAACATAATGTAGTCTATTGTAAAACTAACATAACGTAGCCTATTGTAAAACAAACATAATGGAGCCTATTGTAAAACTAACATAACGTAGTCTATTGTAAAACTAACATAACTTACTCTATTGTAAAACTAACATAATGTAGTCTATTGTAAAACTAACATAACGTAGCCTATTGTAAAACAAACATAATGGAGCCTATTGTAAAACTAACATAACGTAGTCTATTGTAAAACTAACATAACTTACTCTATTGTAAAACTAACATAATGTAGTCTATTGTAAAACTAACATAACGTAGCCTATTGTAAAACAAACATAACGTAGCCTATTGTAAAACAAACATAATGGAGCCTATTGTAAAACTAACAATCTGCTCGACTTTATTCATTTGTGACATTTCACATGCTATTAGAGATGAGGGCAAATATGAGGTTTGAAGGAGCTATAACGTATATCAAAACTAAACGATCCAGTCGAATAAAGAACTAAGCAGCTGAGTCCAGTAGAGGTCTGTGACTGTGACGTCTCTTTCTGTTGAACAGTGAGCCTCTAGTAGAACAGTAGAGGTCTGTGACTGTGACGTCTCTTTCTGTTGAACAGTGAGCCTCTAGTAGAACAGTAGAGGTCTGTGACTGTGACGTCTCTTTCTGTTGAACTGTGAGCCTCTAGTAGAACAGTAGAGGTCTGTAACTGTGACGTCTCTTTCTGTTGAACAGTGAGCCTCTAGTAGAACAGTAGAGGTCTGTGACTGTGACGTCTCTTTCTGTTGAACAGTGAGCCTCTAGTAGAACAGTAGAGGTCTGTGACTGTGACGTCTCTTTTTGTTGAACAGTGAGCCTCTAGTAGAACAGTAGAGGTCTGTGACTGTGACGTCTCTTTCTGTTGAACAGTGAGCCTCTAGTAGAACAGTAGAGGTCTGTGACTGTGACGTCTCTTTCTGTTGAACAGTGAGCCTCTAGTAGAACAGTAGAGGTCTGTAACTGTGACGTCTCTTTCTGTTGAACAGTGAGCCTCTAGTAGAACAGTAGAGGTCTGTGACTGTGACGTCTCTTTCTGTTGAACAGTGAGCCTCTAGTAGAACAGTAGAGGTCTGTGACTGTGACGTCTCTTTTTGTTGAACAGTGAGCCTCTAGTAGAACAGTAGAGGTCTGTGACTGTGACGTCTCTTTTTGTTGAACAGTGAGCCTCTAGTAGAACAGTAGAGGTCTGTGACGTCTCTTTCTGTTGAACAGTGAGCCACTAGTAGAACAGTAGAGGTCTGTGACGTCTCTTTCTGTTGAACAGTCAGCCACTAGTAGAACAGTAGAGGTCTGTGACGTCTCTTTCTGTTGAACAGTCAGCCACTAGTAGAACAGTAGAGGTCTGTGACGTCTCTTTCTGTTGAACAGTGAGCCACTAGTAGAACAGTAGAGGTCTGTGACTGTGACGTCTCTTTCTGTTGAACAGTGAGCCACGTGTTACATGCGACAGAGACAGATCCCTCAGCGACATAACTCACCAGGAGATGTCAGGAGGTAGAGCCTATAGGACCAGGGCTACTCTGCAGTTCCTAAAGAGAATAACTAAATAGGAGGCCTATTCCCCCATAATAAACGAGTAAAGGAAAGTGATGATGAATAATCTATGGAACCCATTCTACCACGGTCGTTATGAGGGACAATATGAAAAAGATGGGAGAAACGCTGAAGCACTTTTTGTTGGAGAAACATCTCTGTCACATTACCAACCGAGCTTAAGAACAAGGCTGTCGGTCGCGGCGTAGGAGGACGTTTCAGCACGACCTAAGTGTGCTCCAGTACGTCGTCTAAGTGTGCTCCAGTACGTCGTCTAAGTGTGCTCCAGTACGTCGTCTAAGTGTGCTCCAGTACGTCGTCTAAGTGTGCTCCAGTACGTCGTCTAAGTGTGCTCCAGTACGTCGTCTAAGTGTGCTCCAGTACGTCGTCTAAGTGTGCTCCAGTACGTCGTCTAAGTGTGCTCCAGTACGTCGTCTAAGTGTGCTCCAGTACGTCGTCTAAGTGTGCTCCAGTACGTCGTCTAAGTGTGCTCCAGTACGTCGTCTAAGTGTGCTCCAGTACGTCGTCTAAGTGTGCTCCAGTACGTCGTCTAAGTGTGCTCCAGTACGTCGTCGGGCAGACGGGATGGGAGAGCTAAATGATGACATGATTATGGCAGAACGAAAAATATAGTTTAATCCGGCAGGAGGCTGCTGAGGGGAGGAGGGCTCATAATAATGTCTGGAATCGGAGCAAATGGACTGGCATCAGACACCTGGAAACCATGGAAACCACGCACTTGATACCATTCCACTGATTCCACTTCATCCATTACCACGAGCCCCGTCCTCCCCAATTAAGGTGCCACCAACCTCCTGTGGTTTAATCACATCAGAGCCGTGACTAAAGACCATGAGAATGATGATAGACTAATAAACCCATCGGCTCGCCGCGCGCCACAGTTAATGAGCAGCCTCTGCAGATAGATGACTGCAGCTGTTTGCTTTTTTTAAAAACGACAAGGTCAAACGGGATTCAGTAAGACCGGTCTCCCGGGGATGGGGGGTGGGGGGGGGGGGTGTCTAAGTGATAAGGAGGGTCACTGTGACTGGGTAACATCAGTTTGACCTCAGATAATTCTCTCTCTCACACACACACACACAGCTGTCAGTTTCAGCACCAGCGGTCGACTAGGCAGAGATCAGCACCATGGACAGCGACCATACAGCACTAGCCTCAGTGCAATATGCAATTGCACACAACAACATGAAACTATCTTGTTTCACTTATGCGTTTGATTGTCTCTCTCTCATCAAACATATTCCCTTTCACCTGGTGATGCGCTTTTCCCCCTCCTTCCTCTTTCTTCTTCTTCCTCTCCCTCCTTCCTCCTCTTTCTTCTTCTTTCTCTTCCTCCTTCCTCTTTCTTCTTCTTTCTCTTCCTCCTTCCTTCCGCCTCTTTCTTCTTCTTTCTCTCCCTCCTTCCTCTTTCTTCTTCTTTCTCTCCCTCCATCCTCTTTCTTCTTCTTTCTCTCCCTCCTTCCTCTTTCTTCTTCTTTCTCTTCCTCCTTCCTTCCGCCTCTTTCTTCTTCTTTCTCTTCCTCCTTCCTTCCGCCTCTTTCTTCTTCTTTCTCTCCCTCCTTCCTCTTTCTTCTTCTTTCTCTTCCTCCTTCCTTCCGCCTCTTTCTTCTTCTTTCTCTTCCTCCTTCCTTCCGCCTCTTTCTTCTTCTTTCTCTTCCTCCTTCCTCCTCTTTCTTCTTCTTTCTCTTCCTCCTTCTTCCTCTTCCTCCTCTTTCTTCTTCTTTCTCTTCCTCCTTCCTCCTCTTTCTTCTTCTTTCTCTTCCTCCTTCCTCCTCTTCCTCCTTCCTCCTCTTTCTTCTTCTTTCTCTTCCACCTTCCATCCTCTTTCTTCTTCTTTCTCTTCCTCCTTCCTCTTTCTTCTTCTTTCTCTTCCTCCTTCCTTCCGCCTCTTTCTTCTTCTTTCTCTTCCTCCTTCCTCTTTCTTCTTCTTTCTCTTCCTCCTTCCTCTTCCTCCTTCCTCCTCTTTCTTCTTCTTTCTCTTCCTCCTTCCTCTTTCTTCTTCTTTCTCTTCCTCCTTCCTTCCGCCTCTTTCTTCTTCTTTCTCTCCCTCCTTCCTCTTTCTTCTTCTTTCTCTTCCTCCTTCCTTCCGCCTCTTTCTTCTTCTTTCTCTTCCTCCTTCCTTCCGCCTCTTTCTTCTTCTTTCTCTTCCTCCTTCCTCTTTCTTCTTCTTTCTCTTCCTCCTTCCTCTTCCTCCTTCCTCCTCTTTCTTCTTCTTTCTCTTCCTCCTTCCTCCTCTTTCTTCTTCTTTCTCTTCCTCCTTCCTCCTCTTTCTTCTTCTTTCTCTCCCTCCTTCCTCCTCTTCCTCCTTCCTCCTCTTTCTTCTTCTTTCTCTCCCTCCTTCCTCCTCTTCCTCCTTCCTCCTCTTTCTTCTTCTTTCTCTTCCTCCTTCCTCCTCTTCCTCCTTCCTCCTCTTTCTTCTTCTTTCTCTTCCTCCTTCCTCCTCTTTCTTCTTCTTTCTCTTCCTCCTTCCTCCTCTTCCTCCTTCCTCCTCTTTCTTCTTCTTTCTCTTCCTCCTTCCTCCTCTTCCTCCTTCCTCCTCTTTCTTCTTCTTTCTCTTCCTCCTTCCTCCTCTTTCTTCTTCTTTCTCTTCCTCCTTCCTCCTCTTCCTCCTTCCTCCTCTTTCTTCTTCTTTCTCTTCCTCCTTCCTCCTCTTTCTTCTTCTTTCTCTTCCTCCTTCCTCCTCTTTCTTCTTCTTTCTCTTCCACCTTCCATCCTCTTTCTTCTTCTTTCTCTTCCTCCTTCCTTCCTCCTTCCTTCTCTTTCTTCTTCTCTACAGCTATATACTGTGTTTGAAAGTGTCACAGTAACTTCACAGCTAAATGTGAAGAGAAATGTAACTTGCCAAAGTGGTAAATAGGAGACAATTACCACAACGTTCATGTTCCGTCCGTCCGTCTCTCTCTGTCTGTCTCTCACTCTCTCTGTCTGTCTCTCTCGCTCACTCTCTCTCTCTGTGTCTGTCTCTCACTCTCTCTTTCTGTCTGTCTGTCTCTCTCGCTTACTCTCTCTCTCTCTGTCTGTCTCTCACTCTCTCTGTCTGTCTCTCACTCTCTCTGTCTGTCTCTCGCTCACTCTCTCTCTCTGTGTCTGTCTCTCACTCTCTCTCTCTCTGTCTGTCTCTCACTCTCTCTGTCTGTCTCTCGCTCACTCTCTCTCTCTGTGTCTGTCTCTCACTCTCTCTTTCTGTCTGTCTGTCTCTCTCGCTTACTCTCTCTCTCTCTGTCTGTCTCTCACTCTCTCTTTCTGTCTGTCTGTCTGTCTGTCTGTTTCTCTCAAGCCATATTACATGAACTCCACTAATCAATTAATCAGGTAATTCCATCTATTAGGAAACTGAGACGATCTCTGAGTGTTGCACCTGGCTCTGATCTGCAGGCGCTTAGCAAGGTCTGACCCTCGTTAATGAATTAACAGACTGGAGATTTACATCCAGGCTGAATATTAGAGACACAACGAGTCCTTGAACATCTCTTATCTCTTCCAGCATGAAGGTGTTTCTCATTTGAAGCTTCAAGGTGGTAGTACTCATCATAGAATAGGCATCATAGAATAGACATCATAGAATACACATCATAGAATACACATCATAGAATACACATCATAGAATAGGCATCATAGAATACACATCATAGAATACACCATAGAATACACATCATAGAATACACACCATAGAATACACATCATAGAATACACACCATAGAATACACATCATAGAATACATATCATAGAATACACATCATAGAATAGGCATCATAGAATAGACATCATAGAATACACATCATAGAATACACCATAGAATACACATCATAGAATACACATCATAGAATACACATCATAGAATACACACCATAGAATGCACATCATAGAATACACATCATAGAATACACATCATAGAATACACATCATAGAATGCCCATCATAGAATACACATCATAGAATGCACATCATAGAATACACATCATAGAATACACATCATAGAATGCACATCATAGAATACACATCATAGAATACACATCATAGAATACACATCATAGAATACACATCATAGAATACACATCATAGAATGCACATCATAGAATACACATCATAGAATACACATCATAGAATACACCATAGAATACACATCATAGAATAGGCATCATAGAATGCACATCATAGAATACACATCATAGAATAGGCATCATAGAATGCACATCATAGAATACACATCATAGAATACACATCATAGAATGCACATCATAGAATACACATCATAGAATGCACATCATAGAATACACATCATAGAATACACATCATAGAATAGAATTTGTGAAAGGGGCATATCTCCGACAGCTTTGACTCACACTCGATAGGGATTCTAGTTCTAAACCATAACCATTCCCACATCTCCAACCAACCGAGTTCTATCGTTCCGGGTCATTCTCAGAGTGTTTAGTTACAAAAGAACACACACTACCGTTCAAAAGTTTGGGATCACTTAGAAATGTCCTTTAAAATAAAAAAAAAGACATTTTTTTTTGTCCATTAAAATAACATGAAATTGATCAGAAATACAGTGTTAATGTTGTAAATGACGATTGTAGCTGGAAACAGCTGATTCTTAATGGAATATCTATATATAAACATTTTTTTTTGTCCATTAAAATAACATGAAATTGATCAGAAATACAGTGTTAATGTTGTAAATGACTATTGTAGCTGGAAACAGCTGATTCTTAATAATGGAATATCTACATAGGTGTACAGAGGTCCATTATCAGCAACCATCACTCCTGTGTTCCAACGACACGTTGTGTTAGATAATACAAGTTTATTATTTTAAAAGGCTAATTGATCATTAGAAAACCCTTTTGCAATTATGTTAGCACAGCTGAAAACTGTTGTCCTGATTAAAGAAGCAATAAAACTGACCTTCTTTAGACTAGTTGAGTATCTGGAGCGTCAGCATTTGTGGGATCGATTACAGGCTCAAAATGGTCAGAAACAAAGGCCTTTCTTCTGAAACTCGTCAGTCTATTCTTGTTCTGAGAAATGAAGGCTATTCCATGTGAGAAATTGCCAAGAATCTGAAGATCTCGTATAACGCTGTGTACTACTCCCTTCACAGAACAGCGCAAACTGGCTCTAACCAGAATAGAAAGAGTGGGAGGACCCGGTGCACAACAGAGCAAGAGTACATTAGAGTGTCTAGTTTGAGAAACAGACACCTCACAAGTCCTCAACTGGCAGCTTCATTAAATAGTATCCGCAAAACACCAGTCTCAACGTCAACAGTGAAGAGGCGACTCCGATATGCTGGCCTAGGCAGAGTCGCAAAGAAAAAGCCATATCACAGACTGGCCAATAAAAATTAGGATAGTGTCCCATTTTTTGTTGTTTTGGCTCTGTACTGTCTGGACTTTGACTAGGCCATTCCAAACTTCCAAATTAGTAGCTTTTCAAACATTTTCATGTAGACTTGATTGTGTGTTTTGGAGCATTGTCTTGCTGCATGACCCAGCTGTGCTTCAGCTTCAGCTCATAGACAGATGGCCTGACATTCTCTTGGAGAATTATCTGATATGAAGCACAATTCAGTTCAGTCCCACAGCCTTCTAATGACAAGGATAGATGTGCTTGCCTTCAGTACATGTGTCACAGGCACACACATTTCAAAACCCTCTTACAGTACTGTGTCTAGTGGTGTCTGATTGATGACACATCCTCCTCTCCTCCTGCTCTCCTCTTCCTCCTCTCCTCCTCTCCTGCTGCTCTCTCCTCCTCTCCTCCTCCTCCTCCTGCTCTCCTCCTCCTCCTCTTCTCCTCTCCTCCTCTCCTCCTCTCCTCCTCTCCTACTACTCCCCTCCTCCACCTCTTCTTCTCCTCCTCTCCTAATCCTCCTCTCCTCCTGCTCTTCTCTTCTCCTCCTCTCCCCCTCCCCTCATCTACTCCTCTCCTACTCCTCCTCTCCTCCTCTCCTCTCCTCCTGCTCTTCTCTTCTCCTCAACTCCTCCTCTCCTCCTCCCCTTCTGCTCTTCTCTTCTCCTCCTCTCCTCCTGCTCTTCTCTTCTCTCCTCCCCTCCTCCTCTCTCCTCCTGCTCTTCTCTTCTCCTCCTCTCCTCCTCTCCTACTCCTTCTCTCCTCCTCCTCTTCTCCTCCTCTCCTACTCCTCCTCTTCTCCTCATCCGTCCTCCCCTCCTCCTTTCCTCCTCCCTCCTATTCTCCTCCTCCTCTCTCTGACAAACACGTACTGTACATATACCTTTTCACTTTACCTTTCCTTCTCTCTCTCTCTCTCTCTCTCTCTCTCTCTCTCTCTCTCTCTCTCTCTCTCTCTCTCTCTCTCTCTCTCTCTCTCTCTCTCTCTCTCTCTCTCTCTCTCTCTCTCTCTCTCTCTCTCTCTCTCCCTCCTCCCTCCCTCCCTCTCCCTCTCATTCCCTCTCTCTCTCCCCCTCTTTCCCTCTCCAGGTAAATGGTTTTCTCCAGCTGAGTGGCTTTCTAAGGCCACAGGGGCAGGATTTAGCCTGAGGCCAGCAGAAAAAAATAACAGAGGGGGAAAGATGAAGAAAAGAAGGGACACAAAGAAAATATGAATTACTGTCCACTCTGCCAGGCTGAGGCTGTCCTTGCCTTATGGAAACCCTTGACTCATCTTTTCTCTACCTTCATCTCTCTCTCTCTCACTCTTATCATCTCTCTCTCTCACTCTTAACATCTCTCTCTCACCCAGTCTCTCACTCTTAACATCTCTCTCTCACCCAGTCTCTCACTCTTAACATCTCTCTCTCTCTCACTCGTAATATCTCTCTCTACCTGTCACCCAATCTCTCACTCTTATCATCTCTACCTTCATCTCTCTCTCTCACTCTTAGCATCTCTCTCACCCAGTCTCTCACTCTTAACATCTCTACCTTCATCTCTCTCTCTCACTCTTAACATCTCTCTCTCACCCAGTCTCACTCTTAACATCTCTCTCTCACCCAGTCTCTCACTCTTAACATCTCTCTCTCACCCAGTCTCTCACTCTTAACATCTCTACCTTCATCTCTCTCTCTCACTCTTAACATATCTCTCTCACTCAGTCTCTCACTCTTAACATCTCTCTCACCCAGTCTCTCACTATTAACATCTCTCTCTCACCCAGTCTCTCACTCTTAACATCTCTTCCTTCATCTCTCTCTCTCACTCTTAACATCTCCCTCTCACCCAGTCTCTCACTCTTAACATCTCTCTCACTCTTAACATCTCTACCTCTCACCCAGTCTCTCACTCCTAACATCTCTACCTCTCACCCAGTCTCTCACTCTTATCATCTCTACCTCTCACCCAGTCCCTCACTCTTAACATCTCTACCTCTCACCCAGTCTCTCACTCTTAACATCTCTCTCTCACCCAGTCTCTCACTCAGTCTCTCACTCTTAACATCTCTCTCACCCAGACTTCCACTCTTAACATCTCTCTCACTCAGTCTCTCACTCTTAACATCTCTCTCACCCAGACTCTCACTCAGTCTCTCACTCTTAACATCTCTACCTCTCACCCAGTCTCTCACTCTTAACATCTCTCTCTCACCCAGTCTCTCACTCAGTCTCTCACTCTTAACATCTCTCTCTCACACAGTCTCTCACCCAGTCTCTCACTCGTATCACCTCTCTCTCACCCAGTCTCTCACTCTTATTATCTCTACCTCTCACCCAGTCTCTCACTCTTAACATCTCTACCTCTCACCCAGTCTCTCACTCTTAACATCTCTCTCACCCAGTCTCTCACTCAGTCTCTCACTCTTAACATCTCTCTCTCACCCAGTCTCTCACTCAGTCTCTCACTCCTAACATCTCTACCTCTCACCCAGTCTCTCACTCTTAACATCTCTACCTCTCACCCAGACTCTCACTCTTAACATCTCTCACTCAGTCTCTCACTCTTAACATCTCTCTCACCCAGACTTTCACTCTTAACATCTCTCTCACTCAGTCTCTCACTCTTAACATCTATCTCACCCAGACTCTCACTCAGTCTCTCACTCTTAACATCTCTACCTCTCACCCAGTCTCTCACTCTTAACATCTCTCTCTCACCCAGTCTCTCACTCAGTCTCTCACTCTTAACATCTCTCTCTCACCCAGTCTCTCACCCAGTCTCTCACTCGTATCACCTCTCTCTCACCCAGTCTCTCACTCTTATTATCTCTACCTCTCACCCAGTCTCTCACTCTTAACATCTCTACCTCTCACCCAGTCTCTCACTCTTAACATCTCTCTCACCCAGTCTCTCACTCAGTCTATCACTCTTAACATCTCTCTCTCACCCAGTCTCTCACTCAGTCTCTCACTCTTAACATCTCTACCTCTCACCCAGTCTCTCACTCTTAACATCTCTACCTCTCACCCAGTCTCTCACTCAGTCTCTCACTCTTTACATCTCAGTCTCATAGGGCAAATGTACATCGTCCAATCAAAACTCAACCTTCATTTACCAGTCATGATTCACGGATTTTCTGACATTATTACCAAAATTACACTTTCAATAGACTTTGTAGTCAATTTGGACACTAGAATAAATGTTTATGATTCATATCGATACCACATTTTCAAAGCGTTTTCGTTGCTTTTTAATGGCAGTCACTCTTTGAATAGACAATTGCAACTTTTTAACAGACTTTCCTGTGCCCTCAAGTATCTGTCTACTTGCAAGTTGTCATTCATCCCATCTCCCTTTCTTTCTCTGTCTCTCTCTCCCTCCGCCCCCCCCTCCCCCTATATCTCTCTCTTCCCCTCCCCCCTCCCCCTATATCTCTCTCTTCCCCTCCCCCCCTCCCCCTATATCTCTCTCTTCCCCCCCCTGTATATCTCTCTCTCCCTCCGCCCCCCTCCCTCTATATCTCTCTCTCCCTCCTCCCCCCCGTATATCTCTCTATCCCTTCCCCCCCCTGTATATCTCTCTCTCCCTCCGCCCCCCCCCCCATATCTCTCTCTCCCTCCGCACCCCCCTCCCCCTATATCTCTCTCTCCCTCCGACCCCCCCGTATATCTCTCTCTCCCTCCGCCCCCCGTATATCTATCTCTCTCTCCCTCCGCCCCCCCGTATATCTCTCTCTCCCTCCGCCCCCCCTCCCCCTATATCTCTCTCTCCCTCCGCCCCCCTATATCTCTCTCTCCCTCCGCCCCCCCCGTATATCGCTCTCTCCCTCCGCCCCCCTCCCCCTATATCTCTCCCTCTGCCCCCATCCCCCTATATCTCTCCCTCTGCCCCCATCCCCCTATATCTCTCTCTTCCCCTCCGCCCCCCCCTCCCCCTATATCTCTCCCTCTGCCCCCATCCCCCTATATCTCTCTCTTCCCCTCCGCCCCCCCATCTCCCCCTATATCTCTCTCTTCCCTTCTGCCCCCCCTCCCCCTATATCTCTCCCTCCGCCCCCCCATCCCCCTATATCTCTCTCTTCCCCTCCGCCACCCCTCCCCCTATATCTCTCTCTTCCCCTCCGCCCCCCCCCCCCCCCCCCTATATCTCTCTCTTCCCCTCCGCCCCCCCTCCCCCTATATCTCTCTCTTCCCCCCCTCCCCCCCTCCCCCTATATCTCTCTCTTCCCCCCTCCCCCCTCCCCCTATATCTCTCTCTTCCCCTGAGGGAAAGTAATCAATACGTTTTCATCGAATCAATATTCCCACGGTGGGTTGTGTGACCCTGTGTGGTTTAACCACTGGGAACCAGACAAGAGTTAAACCCAGGCTGCCTTGCAGTAAAACGGCCTTGAATGGGACGGTCATACGACCCGATTGTGCTTTGAATACTGGGAATCTGGCTCTGCTAATCTACTTGAGTATCTCTCGCTCTGTCTCTCTCTCTCTCTCTCTCTCTCACACACACAGGCCTAAGGTGCCATCAATGAAGTCGAAGGGCTCTACCGAGGGCGGTTGTAAGCCCTGACCGTGCTTTGATTCACTCTTCAGTGAGTATGAAGAGGACTGTGCGGTCGAACGACCCCTGATCTGACAGCGAGGACCTCTGGGTGGTAACGCACTCCTGGAGCCAATCAGAAGGAACTCCTACTCTGAGAAGCTTTGCTAATACCTGAATACCTAATGCCTACATAACCATTATAGGGGTAATCTGCTGGGGTTTGTCATGCTCAACAGTTTCCTGTGAGTTTCAAGAATGGTCCACCACCCAAAGGACATCCAGTCAACTTGACACAACTGTGGGAAGCATTGGAGTCAACATGGGCCAGCATCCCTGTGGAACGCTTCCAACACCCGACTCTGACGTCACCCATGACGGCTTCACTATCACTCGTATGGACAGAGACAGTGAAGCTACTGGTAAGGAGCACGAAGGCAGAGTCTGTGTTCTGATAAATGGTAGATGGTGTAAAAACTAAGATTGTCAGGAATAATACAAATGTGCACTCCTGATATAGAGCTACTGTCAGTGTTACTACGCTCCTTCTAACTGCCCAGTGAATTCCTCAAGCATTTTGGGACAGTTGTTTATCCATCCAAGAGCAAACAAGGTCAATGCAGCTGACCCTCTTTCTTAACTTCACTCAAGAACTTGAGACAAAAGACTGTGAGTTTAATTCTAGACACAGGAAAGGTAGGAAGTATATGGAGGGTACGGGGCAACAGAGGACAAACAACAGAGGACAAACATCGGAGGGGCTAATAATCTTGGAGCAGCGGGGAAAGTTTTTGACTTCCGGAGGTGTAGCCGAGGGGCTATAGTGGCGTGCCAGCGCATCTGGCTTGACCATCTTAGACACCGGTTGGTGCTGTGGAAGCGAAGTGGCCCGGACTTTACTGAACCCCTCCCGGAGGTCCTGGTACTCCGCGGTGCTGGCGGAGAGGTTAGGGGCCAATTCCAAGCACCCGGGAAGATGTCCCGGGGCAGGCAGAGCTGACTTCAGGCAATGAGTGTGGCAGAAAGGACTCCTGCCCAAGATGGCACCAGTAGCCCAGTCAATAGAGGGATTTTGTCGCTGGAGCCAAGAGAATCCCAATACCAGGGGAACCAGTGGAGACTCAATTAGCAGGAATTGGATCGTCTCACTGTGATTCCCCGACACTCGTAGGTTGACGGTGGTGGTCTGCTGGGTCACCCGGCCTATAGAGCGCCCGCCCAGCACTCTAACACCCATGGGAATGGAGAGGGGTTGAGTGGGGATACCCAGCTCGGACACCAGGGTAACGTCCATGAGACTCACATCGGCCCCCGAGTCGATGAGTACCTGGAGAGACTTGGACTGGTTGCCCCTCTGCAGGAGACAGGGGCGAGTAAGGGGAGACAAAATGTTTTCTTTAAGACTCACCAGAGTACTTACTCCAACGAATGAGCTAGGTCTCTCGAAGGGACAGGTAGACACATAATGACCGGTACCACAATACAGACAACTCTGGGTCTCAAGTCTGCGTACGCGTTCGGCTGAGGAAGAAGTGAATCGGCTGTCTCCGGAGGCTCTTGGAGGGACTCGGGTAAGCTCAGATCCTCTTGGGGACATAGACGCCGGGGACTTGCGGATTTCATCAGATGCAAGGTGGGATCCTTAAGTGAGCGATTGGGACCGCAATCGGACTCCTACGTTCCTGTAGCCGACCATCCATCTGGATGGTTAAAGCGATGAGTGGGATCCGTTGGTATTTCTCGGGCTGCAAGCTCATCCTTTACCTCCTCCGATAATCTGTGCAGGAACGTGTCGAACAGCGTTTCTGAGTTCCAGGTACTCTCCGCTGCTAGCGTGCGGACCTCCATCCGATAGTCTGCCACACGGAGGGAGTACTGCCCGAAGCTGGAGAAACTTCCGGGCAGCCTCTCTCCAGGACAACAGAGCCTCTGGAAAAAAATGTCACATCCTCCACGAATCCCTCCAGACTGAAGCATATGGCCGGCTTGTTCCAAAACAGCCGTAGCCCAAGTGAGGGCCTTCCCGGACATCAGCGTGAGGTACGCTATCTTAGAGTGGTCCGAGAGATAGGGGGAAGGCTGCAGCTCCATGATGAGGGAAAACAGAGCGAGAAACGCCCGACAGGTGCCCAACTCTCCATGGAAGCGCTCCGGGGGAGGTAAGCGGGGTTCCCAGGAAACCGTGGTGACGGTGGTGCTACCTGCTGGGTTACATGAGGGGGTGGGAAAATACCATCACGGTAGGCTGCCTAATAGACAACCCATGGACTTGCTCCTGTAATGTGTCCAAAGCTTGGTCGTGAGGTTTGGCCACGGCCTGAAACCCTTCCATCAGACCACAAATCAACTCCCCGTGCCTTCCAATGACAGCTCCTTGCGAGGCGATGGCGTTGCGCAGCTGGTCCAAGTGTGCTGGGTCAGTCATTGCCAGTTCGTACTATCATGTTTGAATGTAAGACCCAGGTACAGACAATGTTGAAGTAACAAAAGTTTATTCATTCGAACACAGGCTTGCAAAGGTACAGGACGGCAGGCAAGCTCAGGGTCAGGGCAGGCAGAAAGGACAAAACCGAGAAAACTAGAAAACAGGAATATAGACAAGACAGGAGAAAGGGGAAAACGCTGGTAGGTTTGAGGACCAAAACGAACTGGCAATAGACAAACAGAGAATACAGGTATAAATACACAGGGGATAATGGGGAAGATGGACGACACCTGGAGGAGGGTGGAGAAACCACAGCATGGGTGACCAAAGAATTGAAAGTGGTGCTCAATAAGAAGAAACAAGCCTCCAAGAATCCACTCAAAAGAAAAGAGGTACAGAGAGAGGTGAGATGTCAGTACAAGGATAAGGTGCAACAGATAATGTCACAGGGAGACTCTCGGTCTGCCTGGTTGGGCATTAAGAATATGCCAAACGGCCCCTTATCGATCCCTGCCTGGACGAGAGGGTGATGGCCTCACTACAACCAAGGAAGTAAATTCGTTTTTACACACCGCTTTGAAAACAGGGGTCGGCCGCCGGTCCCCTGGCCTGTCTGGAGGAGGGTGTCATGGCAACCAAGAGCGTGCTTGTCATCGATTTGGAAGTTGCACAACGTGTGTTCAAAAGCGCTGGAGCACAAAAGAGCCCGGGGCCTGATAACATAAGTGGTCGTGTCTTGAAACACTGTTCAGCTGAGAGGTGTCTTCAGCTCTCTCTTTCAGTGGTCTCTGGATACATTGGAAATTCCATCGTTATGGGGAAAAAAAATCTATTGTTGTTACCTGTCCCCAAAAACCTCTCATCTGTCTGCATCAAATGATTACAGACCTGTCGCTCTGATCTCTTGTCTTGATTACATCTCTTGAAAAGTTCATCAAGGAACACATCATCAAACACCCCACCAGTCACCTTCTTGACCCCCTTCCAATTTGCATACCGGTCAGAGAGAGGGACAGATGATTAAAAATGTTGACGATTGGTCAGTCTTCTCAAAGGGGATCTGAATGATTTTACTGTCGTCTGATGTGAGTCATCCCATCTCAATATGAAATACATCAAAAACAAAGGACATGGTGATTGTCTTTGGAAGGAACACTACCATGCACACACCATCACTGATGAAAGGTGAGCCCGTTGAAATAGAGGAGGAGTACAAATACCTTGGGCTAGTCCTTGACAACAAGCTGTCCTGGGATCAGTGGACTGATGCTATTTCTTGAGAAAGGCCAACAGAGACTGTATTTCCTACAGAAACACAGAGACTGTATTTCCTACAGAAACTGATCTGACCATCATGGTTCTCTTTTATAAATCATTCATAGAGAGCATTCTGTCTGCTTGACCTGCTGGTTTGGGAATATCAAGGTTACACAGAAAAAAAGGTTGGGCAACGAAAGTCAGGACTGGAACAATCATGGGGCAGCAACAGCAACAACTGTCATCTCTCTACCTGGTTAGAGCCCTCCATCTCTCTACCTGGGCAGAGCCCTCCATCTCTCTACCTGGGCAGAGCCCTCCATCTCTCTACCTGGGCAGAGGCCTCCATCTCTCTACCTGGGCAGAGCCCTCCATCTCTCTACCTGGTCAGAGCCCTCCATCTCTCTACCTGGTCAGAGGCCTCCATCTCTCTACCTGGTCAGAGGCCTCCATCTCTCTACCTGGGCAGAGCCCTCCATCTCTCTACCTGGACAGAGGCCTCCATCTCTTCCCATCCACTCCATCTCTCTACCTGGGCAGAGCCCTCCATCTCTCTACCTGGTCAGAGCCCTCCATCTCTCTACCTGGTCAGAGCCCTCCATCTCTCTACCTGGTCAGAGCTCTCCATCTCTCTACCTGGACAGAGCCCTTCATCTCTCTACCTGGTCAGAGCCCTCCATCTCTCTACCTGGACAGAGCCCTCCATCTCTCTACTTGGTCAGAGCCCTCCATCTCTCTACCTGGTCAGAGCCCCCCATCTCTCTACCTGGGCAGAGCCCTCCATCTCTCTACCTGGGCAGAGCCCTCCATCTCTCTACCTGGTCAGAGCCCTCCATCTCTCTACCTGGTCAGAGCCCTCCATCTCTCTACCTGGTCAGAGCTCTCCATCTCTCTACCTGGACAGAGCCCTCCATCTCTCTACCTGGTCAGAGCCCTCCATCTCTCTACCTGGTCAGAGCCCCCCATCTCTCTACCTGGGCAGAGCCCTCCATCTCTCTACCTGGGCAGAGCCCTCCATCTCTCTACCTGGTCAGAGCCCTCCATCTCTCTACCTGGTCAGAGCTCTCCATCTCTCTACCTGGAGAGCCCTTCATCTCACTACCTGGGCAGAGCCCTCCATCTCTCTACCTGGTCAGAGCCCTCCATCTCTCTACCTGGACAGAGCCCTCCATCTATCTACCTGGTCAGAGGCCTCCATCTCTCTACCTGGTCAGAGCTCTCCATGTCTCTACCTGGACAGAGCCCTTCATCTCTCTACCTGGGCAGAGCCCTCCATCTCTCTACCTGGTCAGAGCCCTCCATCTCTCTACCTGGACAGAGCCCTCCATCTCTCTACCTGGACAGAGGCCTCCATCTCTTCCCATCCACTCCATCTCTCTACCTGGTCAGAGCCCTCCATCTCTCTACCTGGTCAGAGCCCTCCATCTCTCTACCTGGTCAGAGGCCTCCATCTCTCTACCTGGGCAGAGCCCTCCATCTCTCTACCTGGTCAGAGCCCTCCATCTCTCTATCTGGGCAGAGCCCTCCATCTCTCTACCTGGGCAGAGCCCTCCATCTCTCTACCTGGGCAGAGCCCTCCATCTCTCTACCTGGGCAGAGCCCTCCATCTCTCTACCTGGGCAGAGCCCTCCATCTCTTTACCTGGGCAGAGGCCTCCATCTCTCTACCTGGGCAGAGGCCTCCATCTCTCTACCTGGTCAGAGCCCTCCATCTCTCTACCTGGACAGAGCCCTCCATCTCTCTACCTGGTCAGAGCCCTCCATCTCTCTACCTGGTCAGAGCCCCCCATCTCTCTACCTGGGCAGAGCCCTCCATCTCTCTACCTGGGCAGAGCCCTCCATCTCTCTACCTGGTCAGAGCCCTCCATCTCTCTACCTGGTCAGATCCCTCCATCTCTCTACCTGGTCAGAGCTCTCCATCTCTCTACCTGGACAGAGCCCTTCATCTCTCTACCTAGGCAGAGCCCTCCATCTCTCTACCTGGACAGAGCCCTCCATCTCTCTACCTGGTCAGAGCCCTCCATCTCTCTACCTGGTCAGAGCCCTCCATCTCTCTACCTGGACAGAGCCCTCCATCTCTCTACCTGGTCAGAGCCCTCCATCTCTCTACCTGGTCAGAGCCCCCCATCTCTCTACCTGGGCAGAGCCCTCCATCTCTCTACCTGGGCAGAGCCCTCCATCTCTCTACCTGGTCAGAGCCCTCCATCTCTCTACCTGGTCAGAGCCCTCCATCTCTCTACCT
This sequence comes from Oncorhynchus mykiss, assembly GCF_057628025.1. Classification (NCBI taxonomy): domain Eukaryota; kingdom Metazoa; phylum Chordata; class Actinopteri; order Salmoniformes; family Salmonidae; genus Oncorhynchus; species Oncorhynchus mykiss. Next base: position 5,066,516 of record NC_143031.1, on the reverse strand, counting down.
GGTCAGAGCTCTCCATCTCTCTACCTGGACAGAGCCCTTCATCTCTCTACCTGGGCAGAGCCCTCCATCTCTCTACCTGGACAGAGCCCTCCATCTCTCTACCTGGTCAGAGCCCTCCATCTCTCTACCTGGTCAGAGCCCTCCATCTCTCTACCTGGTCAGAGCCCTCCATCTCTCTACCTGGTCAGAGCCCTCCATCTCTCTACCTGGTCAGAGCTCTCCATCTCTCTACCTGGACAGAGCCCTTCATCTCTCTACCTGGGCAGAGCCCTCCATCTCTCTACCTGGACAGTGCCCTCCATCTCTCTACCTGGTCAGAGCCCTCCATCTCTCTACCTGGTCAGAGCCCTCCATCTCTCTACCTGGTCAGAGGCCTCCATCTCTCTACCTGGTCAGAGCCCTCCATCTCTCTACCTGGTCAGAGCCCTCCATCTCTCTACCTGGTCAGAGCCCTCCATCTCTCTACCTGGACAGAGCCCTCCATCTCTTCCCATCCACTCCATCCTGAATTCCAGCTCCTTCCCTCTAGATGCAGGTACAGACTAACTAAGGTAAAAAATAAAAAAAATAAAAAATAGGGCCGGATTTATTCCGAATGCTGTATCATTCTGTAACTTTTAACAATTGTCGGACTAATTGCACTTAGCACTTTCACTATTTTGTTTGTGTAAATATCCTTTGCTATTCATTGTACATTTTTTAGATTTTACATGTTTTATGACTGCTGCAAGATGAATTACCTCTTTGAGGACATTTCAGTTTCCTGAATATGAATTGTATAATGTAGCGTTAAGATTTCCCTCCACTGGAACTAAGGGGCCCGAAGCATGAACCATGAAAAACATCCCCAGACCATTATTCCTCCTCCACCAAACTTTACAGTTGTCACAATGCATTGGGGCAGGTAGAGTTCTCCTGGCATCTGTCAAACCCAGATTTGTCCATTGGATTCATCACTACAGAAAACGCGTTTCCACTGATCCAGAGTCCAACGGCGGAGAGCTTCACACCACTCAAGGCCGACGCTTGGCATTGCACATGGTGATCTTAGGCTTGTGTGAGGCGGATCGGCCACGGAAACCCATTTCATGACGCTATCAGTCAACTTCTAACTTACATTCAATTACACTATAAAAATGACTTATCTTTCTATCAATTGGCTCCAAAGACAGAATTCCTCTATTGACTGGGCTACTGACTAATATTTTTCTGTCTGTTTTTTTTATGCATCTGTGTCATAAAATGTCTCAGCGCTTCTAGTAACACACCATGAGGGATAGAGAGACAGAGAGAGACAGAGAGACAGAGACAGAGATGGAGAGACAGGGAGACAGAGAGACAGTTGATGCTTCTAGTAACACACCATGAGGGATAGAGAGACAGAGAGACAGAGAAACAGGGAGACAGAGAGACAGAGAGAGAGAGAAAGAGACAGTTGATGCTTCTAGTAACACACCATGAGGGATAGAGAGACAGAGACAGAGAGACAGGGAGACAGAGAGACAGAGAGACAGGGAGACAGGGAGACAGGGAGACAGAGAGACAGGGAGACAGAGAGAGAGAGAGACAGTTGATGCTTCTAGTAACACACCATGACGGATAGAGAGACAGAGAGACAGAGAGACAGGGAGACAGAGAGACAGAGAGACAGAGAGACAGAGACAGAGAGACAGTTGATGCTTCTAGTAACACACCATGAGGGTTTGACAAGCAGGCCCGAGGCACTCTGTAGGTCTATGTGCTGTTGGTTTATAAAGCCATAAATATAATTGGAAATGATTTATTTAACCTTTCTCTGGCTACTTGGTATACAATTATTTTGAAAGACAACCTCAAGAGCAGAATGGTGGAAAAACAACAATTAGTTCAAGTAAACTCTCACGATAACTTCCATAAATTGGAGAGTATATTTGCCATTTTAATTACGTCTCTTTGGGGACATTCGGGGGCTTATATACATACAGATACAGCTGTTGGTGTTACTGCAGGGATCACGGACAGACACAGGGACACAGAGAGACAGAGAGACAGAGAGATAGAGAGATAGAGAGACAGAGAGATAGAGAGACAGAGAGATAGAGAGATAGAGAGACAGAAAGATAGAGAGACAGAGAGATAGAGAGATAGAGAGACAGAGAGATAGAGAGATAGAGAGACAGAGAGATAGAGAGACAGAGAGATAGAGAGATAGAGAGACAGAGAGATAGAGAGACAGAGAGATCGAGAGACTTGAATCAGTCATAGAGCCCATTGCCCTTTATGGTTGTGAGGTCTGGGGTCCGCTCACCAACCAAGACTTAACAAAATGGGACAAACACCAAATTGAGACTCTGCACGCAGAATTCTGCAAAAATATCCTCCGTGTACAACGTAGAACACCAAATAATGCATGCAGAGCAGAATTAGGCCGATACCCACTAATTATCAAAATCCAGAAAAGAGCCGTTAAATTCTACAACCACCTAAAAGGAAGTGATTCACAAACCTTCCATAACAAAGCCATCACCTACAGAGAGATGAACCTGGAGAAGAGTCCCCTAAGCCAGCTGGTCCTGGGGCTCTGTTCACAAACACAAACACACCCTACAGAGCCCCAGGACAGCAGCACAATTAGACCCAACCAAATCATGAGAAAACAAAAAGATAATTACTTAACACATTGGAAAGAATTAACAAAAAAACAGAGCAAACTAGAATGCTATTTGGCCCTACACAGAGAGTACACAGCGGCAGAATACCTGACCACTGTGACTGACCCAAAATTAAGGAAAGCTTTGACTATGTACAGACTCAGTGAGCATAGCCTTGCTATTGAGAAAGGCCGCCGTAGGCAGACATGGCTCTCAAGAGAAGACAGGCTATGTGCTCACTGCCCACAAAATGAGGTGGAAACTGAGCTGCACTTCCTAACCTCCTGCCCAATGTATGACCATATTAGAGAGACATATTTCCCTCAGATTACACAGATCCACAAAGAATTAGAAAACAAATCCTATTTTGATAAACTCCCATATCTACTGGGTGAAATTCCACAGTGTGCCACCACAGCAGCAAGATTTGTGACCTGTTGCCACGAGAAAAGGGCAACCAGTGAAGAACACACACCATTGTAAATACAACCCATATTTATGCTTATTTATTTTATCTTGTGTCCGTTAACCATTTGTACAGTGCCTTGCGACCTTTTGCCACATTTCAGGCTTCAAACATAAAGATATAAAACTGTATTTTTTTGTGAAGAATCAACAACAAGTGGGACACAATCATGAAGTGGAACGACATTTATTGGATATTTCAAACTTTTTTAACAAATCAAAAACTGAAAAATTGGGCGTGCAAAATTATTCAGCCCCCTTAAGTTAATACTTTGTAGCGCCACCTTTTGCTGCGATTACAGCTGTAAGTCGCTTGGGGTATGTCTCTATCAGTTTTGCACATCGAGAGACTGACATTTTTTCCCATTCCTCCTTGCAAAACAGCTCGAGCTCAGTGAGGTTGGATGGAGAGCATTTGTGAACAGCAGTTTTCAGTTCTTTCCACAGATTCTCGATTGGATTCAGGTCTGACCTTTGACTTGGCCATTCTAACACCTGGATATGTTTATTTTTGAACCATTCCATTGTAGATTTTGCATTATGTTTTGGATCATTGTCTTGTTGGAAGACAATTCTCTGTCCCAGTCTCAGGTCTTTTGCAGACTCCATCAGGTTTTCTTCCAGAATGGTCCTGTATTTGGCTCCATCCATCTTCCCATCAATTTTAACCATCTTCCCTGTCCCTGCTGAAGAAAAGCAGGCCCAAACCATGATGCTGCCACCACCATGTTTGACAGTGGGGATGGTGTGTTCAGCTGTGTTGCTTTTACGCCAAACATAACGTTTTGCATTGTTGCCAAAAAGTTCCATTTTGTTTTCATCTGACCAGAGCACCTTCTTCCACATGTTTGGTGTGTCTCCCAGGTGGCTTGTGGCAAACTTTAAACAACACTTTTTATGGATATCTTTAAGAAATGGCTTTCTTCTTGCCACTCTTCCATAAAGGCCAGATTTGTGCAATATACGACTGATTGTTGTCCTATGGACAGAGTCTCCCACCTCAGCTGTAGATCTCTGCAGTTCATCCATAGTGATCATGGGCCTCTTGGCTGCATCTCTGATCAGTCTTCTCCTTGTATGAGCTGAAAGTTTAGAGGGACGGCCAGGTCTTGGTAGATTTGCAGTGGTCTGATACTCCTTCCATTTCAATATTATCGCTTGCACAGTGCTCCTTGGGATGTTTAAAGCTTGGGAAATATTTTTGTATCCAAATCTGGCTTTAAACTTCTTCACAACAGTATCTCGGACCTGCCTGGTGTGTTCCTTGTTCTTCATGATGCTCTCTGCGCTTTTAACGGACCTCTAAGACTATCACAGTGCAGGTGCATTTAAACGGAGACTTGATTACACACAGGTGGATTGTATTTCTCATCATTAGTCATTTAGGTCAACATTGGATCATTCAGAGATCCTCACTGAACTTCTGGAGAGAGTTTGCTGCACTGAAAGTAAAGGGCTGAATAATTTTGCACGCCCAATTTTTCAGTTTTTGATTTGTTAAAAAAGTTTGAAATATCCAATAAATGTCGTTCCACTTCATGATTGTGTCCCACTTGTTGTTGATTCTTCATAAAAAAATACAGTTTTATATCTTTATGTTTGAAGCCTGAAATGTGGCAAAAGTTTGCAAAGTTCAAGGGGGCTGAATACTTTCGCAAGGCACTGTACATTGTTAAAATACTGTATATATATATATATATAATATGACATTTGTAATGTCTTTACTGTTTTGAAACCTCTGTATGTGTAATGTTTACTGTTCATTTTTGTTGTTTTTCACTTTATATTTTCACTTTGTATGTTGTCTACCTCACTTGCTTTGGCAATGTTAACACATGTTTCCCATGCCAATAAAGCCCTTGAATTGAATTGAATTGAATTGAGACACAGAGAGAGAGAGAGAGAGAGAGAGAGAGAGACAGAGAGAGAGACAGAGAGATAGAGAGAGAGAGACAGAGAGAGACAGAGAGATAGAGAGACAGAGAGTCAGAGAGAGACAGAGAGAGACAGAGAGACAGAGAGAGAGAGACGGAGAGAGACAGAGAGATAGAGAGACAGAGAGACAGAGAGAGACAGAGAGACAGAGAGACCATCTCTGACATAACCTCAAACTGCCGTGCGTGGTGGAAGACAGAAAACAGACAGAACAGGACCATCAACACTAAGGTCGACTCGTCTGTAATTCATATCAGTAAGTAGGACTAGACTATAGATGAGAACAGGACTATTCTACAGTAAGTAAACCTAGACTATAGAGGAGAACAGGACTATTCCACAATAAAGTAGGACTAGACTATAGAGTAGGATAGGACTATTCCACAGTAAGTAGGACTAGACTATAGAGGAGAACAGGACTATTCCACAGTAAGTAGGACTAGACTATAGAGGAGAACAGGACTATTCCACAATAAAGTAGGACTAGACTATAGAGGAGAACAGGACTATTCCACAGTAAGTAGGACTAGACTATCGAGGAGAACAGGACTATTCCACAGTAAGTAGGACTAGACTATAGAGGAGAACAGGACTATTCCACAATAAAGTAGGACTAGACTATCGAGTAGAATAGGACTATTCCACAGTAAAGTAGGACTAGACTATAGAGTAGAATTCTGGAATGACATGTTTGTCTTCTGTTAGTTCTGGAATGACATTATTTATCTGTTGTTTGTTTACTGTCTCAGTCAGGCAGTAATTAAACAGCAAGGAAACAGAGCAGCACAGTGTGTCCCGTGAGGTTTGAGCTTTTCTATGGGGTTAAAATCCTCAAGAGGATGTGGAACAATAGGAAATGATTAGTAGCCTCATATTACCAGACTGATGACTGCTATGCCACGAGGCTACATGATTAGCATACTTTAATGAAAAGATCTCTCCTAGGAAGCCCTAGGGGAGAAACTTGCACTAGCATACCGGGCGAGGTTGAAAGGGAGTTTAGAAGGACATCCTGCGGTCACAGCAACTGGGGAATGCTGGGAATGAGGAGTGGGTGAGCAGAGGGCATACAGATGGACAATTGAGCAGAAGGTGGTAGAGTATATCAGGGGAGCAACTTTCACGGGGACGGTGGGGGTCATGACCCCCCCCCCCACACCCCCCCCCCCCACACACACACACACACACCTTCAGAAATGGCATTTTCGCCCCCCCAGCTTTATCATTGCATTGTGAAACAAAAAGTGGCATTGTGTGTTTTAGGACCATGCGGACACCTCAGAGTGGTCGGGTAGACCATGTGAAGCTGGCTTTGTAGCTGGCTGGATTTAGGACCACGCGGACGCCTCAGGGTGGTCGGGTAGACCATGTGAAGCTGGCTTTGTAGCTGGCTGGATTTAGGACCACGCGGACGCCTCAGAGTGGTCGGGTAGACCATGTGAAGCTGGCTTTGTAGCTGGCTGGATTTAGGACCACGCGGACGCCTCAGAGAGGTCGGGTAGACCATGTGAAGCTGGCTTTGTAGCTGGCTGGATTTAGGACCACGCGGACGCCTCAGAGTGGTCGGGTAGACCATGTGAAGCTGGCTTTGTAGCTGGCTGGATTTAGGACCACGCGGACGCCTCAGAGTGGTCGGGTAGACCATGTGAAGCTGGCTTTGTAGCTGGCTGGATTTAGGACCACGCGGACGCCTCAGAGTGGTCGGGTAGACCATGTGAAGCTGGCTTTGTAGCTGGCTGGATTTAGGACCACGCGGACGCCTCAGAGTGGTCGGGTAGACCATGTGAAGCTGGCTTTCTAGCTGGCTGGATTTAGGACCACGCGGACGCCTCAGAGTGGTCGGGTAGACCATGTGAAGCTGGCTTTGTAGCTGGCTGGATTTAGGACCACGCGGAAGGCTCAGAGTGGTCGGGTAGATCATGTGAAGCTGGCTTTGTAGCTGGCTGGATTTAGGACCACGCGGACGCCTCAGAGTGGTCGGGTAGACCATGTGAAGCTGGCTTTATAGCTGGCTGGATTTAGGACCACGCGGACGCCTCAGAGTGGTCGGGTAGAACATGTGAAGCTGGCTTTGTAGCTGGCTGGATTTAGGACCACGCGGACACCTCAGAGTGGTCGGGTAGAACATGTGAAGCTGGCTTTGTTGCTGGCTGGATTTAGGACCACGCGGACGCCTCAGAGTGGTCGGGTAGACCATGTGAAGCTGGCTTTGTAGCTGGCTGGATTTAGGACCACGCGGACACCTCAGAGTGGTCAGGTAGACCATGTGAAACTGGCTTTGTAGCTGGCTGGATTTAGGACCACGCGGACACCACAGAGTGGTCGGGTAGACCATGTGAAGCTGGCTTTGTAGCTGGCTGGATTTAGGACCACGCGGACGCCTCAGAGTGGTCGGGTAGACCATGTGAAGCTGGCTTTGTAGCTGGCTGGATTTAGGACCACGCGGACACTACAGAGTGGTCGGGTAGACCATGTGAAGCTGGCTTTGTAGCTGGCTGGATTTAGGACCACGCGGACGCCTCAGAGTGGTCGGGTAGACCATGTGAAGCTGGCTTTGTAGCTGGCTGGATTTAGGACCACGCGGACACTACAGAGTGGTCGGGTAGACCATGTGAAGCTGGCTTTGTAGCTGGCTGGATTTAGGACCGCTCGGACACTACAGAGTGGTCGGGTAGACCATGTGAAGCTGGCTTTGTAGCTGGCTGGATTTAGGACCACTCGGACACTACAGAGTGGTCGGGTAGACCATGTGAAGCTGGCTTTGTAGCTGGCTGGATTTAGGACCACGCGGAGAATACAGAGTGGTCGGGTAGACCATGTGAAGCTGGCTTTGTAGCTGGCTGGATTTAGGACCACGCGGACACTACAGAGTGGTCGGGTAGACCATGTGAAGCTGGCTTTGTAGCTGGCTGGATTTAGGACCACGCGGACACTACAGAGTGGTCGGGTAGACCATGTGAAGCTGGCTTTGTAGCTGGCTGGATTTAGGACCACGCGGACGCCTCAGAGTGGTCGGGTAGACCATGTGAAGCTGGCTTTGTAGCTGGCTGGATTTAGGACCACGCGGACACTACAGAGTGGTCGGGTAGACCATGTGAAGCTGGCTTTGTAGCTGGCTGGATTTAGGACCACGCGGACACCTCAGAGTGGTCGGGTAGACCATATGAAGCTGGCTTTGTAGCTGGCTGGATTTAGGACCACGCGGACACTACAGAGTGGTCGGGTAGAACATGTGAAGCTGGCTTTGTAGCTGGCTGGATTTAGGACCACGCGGACACCTCAGAGTGGTCGGGTAGACCATGTGAAGCTGGCTTTGTAGCTGGCTGGATTTAGGACCACGCGGACACCTCAGAGTGGTCGGGTAGACCATGTGAAGCTGGCTTTGTAGCTGGCTGGATTTAGGACAACGCGGACACCTCAGAGTGGTCGGGTAGACCATGTGAAGCTGGCTTTGTAGCTGGCTGGATTTAGGACCACGCGGACACCTCAGAGTGGTCGGGTAGACCATGTGAAGCTGGCTTTGTAGCTGGCTGGATTTAGGACCACGCGGACACTACAGAGCGGGCGGACAGGCTGTGTGAAGGCAAAGCTTCTGAAAGGCTGCTGGAAAGGTATGAGAGAGATTAACACAGGCAGCTGCTATCTGTGTGTGTGTTGCGCTCTTTCTTTGAGTTGTAAAAGCAAGCTGAACAGGAACTGGCTACTCTTCAGTTGATATAGTTGACAAGGTAACTGCTGTTTACCTTAACAGGAAAAAACAAAACTAGTGTTGATCCCCAGTGCTGAGCTAGTGGTGTAACTGACATTGAACGTTAGCTAATGTTAGCTAGTAGCTACTACAGCCATTTCAGCTCTAGCTTCTAGCTATCTGTCACGTAGTTATAATAGCTACTTCCTATCGCTATGAACAACAAATGTTTTGTAGCATTTGTTTTGTCCATTTCAACAGAAGTAGATGATGTACCATTGATGTACTGTTAGAGAGTGAGATGGCAAAAAGTCGTACGTTGATAGCTAGCTCTTTTTGATCACACTAAACCTCAATCAATAATAATCAATAATAATAATCAATAATCAAAAATCGATATTCTGACATTTTTTTCAGTGCAAGTTAGTTTTTATTAGAGTCAGTGTATGTAAAGTGTATGTAAAGTCATTTAAGCTGTCAGTTTCCCTAGCTAATTCCCTACTTTTCACACTAACACGTTACCTAATAAATAGCTCTACAGGCTTCACTGTCACGGTACACAACACTATGCTCATGAAAAACATCCCCACAGCATGAGGCTGCTGCCACCACCATGCTTCACCATTGGGATGGTGCCAGGTTTCCGGCAGACGTGACGCTTGGCATTCAGGCCAAAGAGTTCAATCTTGGTTTCATGAGACGAGAGAATCTTGTTTCTCGTGGTCAGAGTGTCACGCGGGACTAGGTGTGTGTGCAGGAATCAGACGCAGAGAGAGAGTAACGGAGTAAAGTGCTTTACTATTGCACACCAAACTGATAAGCCCAATACAATACAGGGTTCAGGACACCATACCAGACAACCCAAAACCACAGGGTGTCCAGTATAGAAAATAAAATACACCACCACCTAATATGTACACACGTAACAAAAGACAATCCCGCACAAAACAACTACTACATATAGGGAAGCTAATTAAACCAGAATACACACAGGGGAAACTAATAAGACAAAACCAACAGACAAACGAAAAAGGGATCGGTAGCGGCTACGACGACCGCCGAGCACCGCCCGAACAGGCAGGGGAGCCAACTTCGGCGGAAGTCGTGACACAGAGCCCTTCAGGTGTCTTTTGGCAAACTACAAGCAGGCTGTGATGTGTCTTTTACGAGGAGTGGCATCCATCTGGCCACTCTACCATAAAGCCCTGATTGGTGATGTGCTGCAGAGATGGTTGTCCATCTTGAAGGTTCTACCATCTCCAGAGGAACTCAGGTTGGAGTCATTAAAACTCGTTTTTCAACCACTCCGCAAATTTCGTGCTAGCAAACTATAGTTTTGGCAAGTCGGTTGGGACATCCACCTTGTGCATGACGCAAGTCATTTTTCCAACAATTGTTTACAGGCAGATTATTTCACTTATAATACACTGTATCACAATTCCAGTGGGTCAGAAGTTTACATACACTAAGAAGACTGTGCCTTTAAACAACTTGGAAAATTACAGAAAATGATGTCATGGCTTTAGAAGCTTCTGATAGGCTAATTGACATCATTTGAGTCAATTGGAGGTGTACCTGTGGATGTATTTCAAGGCCTACCTTCAAACTCAGTGTCTCTTTGCTTTACATCGTGGGAAAATCAAAAGAAATCAGCCAAGACCTCAGAATTGTTTTTTAGACCTCCACAGTCTGGTTCATCCTTGGGAGCAATTTCCAAATGCCTGAAGGTACCAGGTTCATCTGTACAAACAATAGTACGCAAGTATAAACACCATGGGACCACGCAGCCATCATACCGCTCAGGAAGGAGAGGAGTTCTGTCTCCTAGAGATGAACGTACTTTGGTGAGAAAAGTGCAAATCAATCCCAGAACAACAGCAAAGAACCTTGTGAAGATGCTGGAGGAAACAGGTACAAAAGTATCTATATCCACAGTAAAACAAGTCCTATATCGACATAACCTGAAAGGCCGCTCAGCAAGGAAGACACCGCTGCACCAAAACCGCCATAATGACCATAATGACCAACGTTATGTTTGGAGAAAAAATGGGGAGGCTTGCAAGCCGAAGAACACCATCCCAATCGTGAAGCACGGGGCTGGCAGCATCATTTTGTGGGGGTGCTTTGATGCAGGAGGGATTGGTGCACTTCACAAAATAGATGGTATCATCAAACTATGTGGATATATTGAAGCAACATTCAAGATATCAGTCAGGATGTTAAAGCTTGGTCGCAAATGGGTCTTCCAAATTGACAATGACCCCAAGCATACTTCCAAAGTTGTGGCAAAATGGCTTAAGGACAACAAAGTCAAGGTATTGGAGTGGCCATCACAAAGCCATGACCTCAATCCTATAGAAAATGTGTGGGCAGAACTGAAAAAGCGTGTGCGAGCAAGGAAGCCTACAAACCTGACTCAGTTACACCAGTTCTGTCAGGAGGAATGGGCCAAAATTCACCCAACTTATTGTGAGAAGCTTGTGGAAGGCTACCCGAAACGTTTGACCCAAGTTAAACAATTTAAAGGCAATGCTACCAAATACTAATTGAGTGTATGTAAACTTCTGACCCACTGGGAATGTGATGAAAGAAGTAAAAGCTAAAATAAATAATTCTCTCTACTATTATTCTGACTATTAGAGCCGATTTGGACATATTTGTATAAAAGACTGAACATACGGAGCGAGATGCGGGAGCGGGAGCTTTTTGACCATACAGACATACAGACAGGTCATAATATGTATTTTCCATATCAAGTATTCTATGCTTTAAATTGATTGGAGAATCATTTATTTGTTAGATATAAGAAGAATTAACATTTGTGTTGCACCATATCCCTGGAATGATTGTCATTGAATGTTTGGCCGTTTGGAAACCTTGAGTGTGGACTGTATGGGTACCAAACAACCCCGCCTCAGGCTTGGGCAGTGGCTATGGTAAAGAGGAAAGGAAGCCACTACACTGACATTTCACATTCTTGAAATAAAGTGGTGATCCTAACATACCTAAGACAGGGGATTTTTATTGGGATTAAATGTTAGGAATAGTGAAAAACTGATTTCAAATGTATTTAACTAAGGTGCATGTAAACTTCCGAATTCAACTGTATATATATACCACTGACTAGATCTTTTCAACTATCTGTATTAATTCTTAAAAACAAATACGTTTTTATTTGTTTTTAAGAATTTATACAGATAGTTGAAAATATCTAGTCAGTGGTAGGGTGGGGGCAGTGGTGTATATCCCAGATTTCAATGTTAGAGTACGCAAGCGGTTAACTTATTATGTATGCGGCCGAGTTGATTATAGGTTTGAGATGGGTGGAGGAGGTGAAACCACTCAGAGCGTGGATCTGTTCCGATTCAGTGTTGAGTAGTGTGAAGACTGGCAGGTCGAATAGGGGAGACTTGTTTGTGGAGAAGATGGCGCTACTAATGGGATTGGAGAGGATGGGAGAGGATGGGAGAGGATTGGAGTGGTGCTTTTGCTGGGTTCCCGTACACGTGGGTGTGGTGGGTCATGAGGAGGCCGATGCGGTGAGTGCAGTGAGAAGAGAGGGGGGTAGATGTGCAGGTCCTGTTGGGCCGCGGGGAAGAAGGCTGATGTGGTGGGTAAGAGTGCTGTGAGGAGAGAGGGGGGTAGATATGCAGGTCCCACTGGGCCGCAGGGAAGAAGGCTGATGTGGTGGGTAAGAGTGCTGTGAGGAGAGAGGGGGGTAGATATGCAGGTCCCGTTGGGCCGCAGGGCAGTCAAGTCATTGATCCAGGCAAAAGGTCTCGATCTTTGGCAAAGGTAGTGGAATGCTAGTAGTATTTTAAAAGGTAGTGGAATGCTAGTAGTATTTTAAAAAGATAGTGGAATGCTAGTATAGTATAGTATTTTTATCGTGTGCTCTGGTCAGTAAAGGAAGAGGTGGGGAGTATGGAACGTAGAACACAGGAAGTTGTGTATGGAACGTAGAAAACAGGAAGTTGTTTTGCCACTTTGGAGTTTGTATGGTGTAGTGGGGAGAGGAAAGGGGAGGGTGTCTTGGTGCTCTATTTCACTTTCTTAGAGGAACAGGACTAACAAAGAGAATTTAGTGTAGGTGGCCTCACACTCCAGTACAGTAGGTGGCGGTGTGTGCACATGAAAACTTGGATGCGACCTGCCAACCCAATCCCAAAGAGGGGATATATATATAGCCTATATTCTGTGGGGTGAAACATTTACAACCTAGGGGTCTAAAAAATATAAATGTATATCTATATATATTGTTTAATTGAACCTTTATTTAACTTGGCAAGTCAGTAAAGAACACATTTTTATTTACAATGAGGGTTAACTGGTCTAGGAACAGTGGGTTAACTGGTCTAGGAACAGTGGGTTAACTGGTCTAGGAACAGTGGGTTAACTGGTCTAGGAACAGTGGGTTAACTGGTCTATGAACAGTGGGTTAACTGCCTGTTCAGGGGCAGAACGACAGATTTTTACCTTGTCAGCTCGGGGATTACTGTCCTAACACTCTAACCACTAGGCTACCTGCCGCCCCTACACTCTAACCACTAGGCTACCCTGCCGTCCCTACACTCTAACCACTAGGCTACCTGCCGTCCCTACACTCTAACCACTAGGCTACCTGCCGTCCCTACACTCTAACCACTAGGCTACCTGCCGTCCCTACACTCTAACCACTAGGCTAACTGCCCCCCCTACACTCTAACCGCTAGACTACCTGCCGCCCCTACACTCTAACCACTAGGCTACCCTGCCGTCCCTACACTCTAACCACTAGGCTACCTGCCGTCCCTACACTCTAACCGCTAGGCTACCTGCCGCCCCTACACTCTAACCACTAGGCTACCTGCCACCTCTACACTCTAATCACTAGGCTACCTGCCGCCTCTACACTCTAACCACTAGGCTACCTGCCGCCCATACACTCTAACCACTAGGCTACCCTGCCGTCCCTACACTCTAACCACTAGGCTACCTGCCGTCCCTACACTCTAACCGCTAGGCTACCTGCCGCCCCTACACTCTAACCACTAGGCTACCTGCCGTCCCTACACTCTAACCGCTAGGCTACCTGCCGCCCCTACACTCTAACCACTAGGCTACCTAACCCCCCTACACTCTAACCACTAGACTACCTGCCGCTTCTACACTCTAACCTCTAGGCTACCTGCCCCCCCTACACTCTAACCACTAGCACTTCACTGCCCTCAACTGATTTTAGGTCCTATATTTTTATACCTCAGAATATGACAATTGCATGTTTTTTTCCACACAGAAATAAAATATATAATTTATATTTAACAAAGTTAATTCATTTATTTCCACAAACGAAACACAGTGTAGATCTCGTGAGCAGTTGGTAGGTGTAGGCCTTCTACGCGGAACAGAAATGATGCTCGTCCTAAGTAGGCCGTGCACATTTAAATGTAACTCCTTCCTGTCCATTCTTTAAATACGTCCCCCATGTTATGAAATCCACGGGGGTAATGTGAATGTATTCAACTCTAGGATAAACATTCCAGGTACTGCTTTCAAGAGAGACAACGATTATGATATGTCTGAATGTTTAACTTTAGGCTAATATTGGCTGTTGCTTGTGATCTTTGCGTTAGCTTTCCGATTTTGTTTAGTGATTTGCTTCAATATACTTTCGTTACTCACCGAAGTATAGATGTGACTCGTGTGATGGCGGAACTTTTCTCCGTTTGTGTAAACTGTCGTCGTTTCTCCAAAATACGAAAGACACGACTTTTGAGTATTTTAACTACGAAATGCGTATCCAACAGAGGGGTATAGACCAGACGCAGACTTCTTTATCTTCTGGCCGGGGTTTAGAAACATATCAGTGAGAAATAATTACAAATCAATTACTATACACCTTTACAGGCACAGGGTTAGTGTTCCCACACACCACGTTACAGCGCTTGTTTACCAGTGAAGCTGGGGGGGGGGGGGGCGATTGTTAATTATCGTGATATTGTTTTGGATTATATTGTTTTGGTAAAAAAAAAAATTTGGGGCGTGAGATCTGTCATGATGTGCTGGTGTGTTTTCATTACTGTGCAACGGAAACGAGTGTCTATTGCACAAATTCAGTTAGGTCCACCCCCTGTTTTGTTCCATCTGCTAAACACGTGTATGTGACAAATACGATTTGACGTTGGTTCCTAGTAAATACACCCCTGATCTCTTTCAAGACAGCCTCTGTCTCTAATCCCATTAACCCCTCTATCCCCTACACCCTCCCAGACAGAGCTTCCTTAGGTAATGGCCTCCACTTCACCCCACGACCGGAGTCGTCGCCCCAGCGAGGACCAGGATGAAGAGGACCCAGTGGACCAGATGATCAGCAGGACAGGATGTGGGGAGCTGCACTACGCCGTACAGGAGTGCATGGCCGAGCACCAGGACTGGAGGAAGTGTCAGAGACAGGTCCAGACCTTTAAAGACTGTATGATGACCTTCCAGAAGGCCCGGAAGGAACAGCTGATGAAGCAGAGGCCGTCTACAGAGTCGGCTTAGAAGAGCATCGGGTGGTTTGGGTGTTTTCGTATCTGGACTGATAACTGAGATATCAACGTTTTAGTTTTGCCGCTGACATTATAATTGGTTAACGTGTCTAAAACAGTCTTTCCCAAATGGTGGATCGCAACTGAGATTTTTTGGGCCACAGCCCAAGACTGTGTCCGCGCCGACAGTGTCCGCGCCGACAGTGTCCGCGCCGACAGTGTCCGCGCCGACTGGGTCCGCGCCGACTGGGTCCGCGCCGACTGGGTCCGTGCCGACTGGTGGTTCACAACATTACACTTAAAGCTGTAGATGGATCTCAACTCATCAAGTTGTGGGAAAAGACACCGTTAAAACACCGTACTATCACACTGCTTAGAGCACAGACTGTTTGTCACAGTGTTTGTTATGACAGCGGAACTGTTTCTCAGACTGTTTTCCCTCTGGGCTTTCCTGATGCGTCAAGATTAATAACTGACGATTCTCTTCTCTAAATCAATCATGTGGTTTAGGGCTTTGTGTGTGTGTGTGTATGTGTTGAAAAGCTACAACATTCACATTTCATTCACAGCTTATAATTGGTTAAAGGGTGGATGGGTGTGTGCTTGCCCTAGAGAGGGAGAGAGATCAGTTCCTGTAGTGGCAGAGTTAACAGGCACATTTTAATGTGCTTGTATTCATTTTGACATTAAAAAAAAAGTATATGTCCCCATTTTCTTTGTCTTATTTTTATTTATTTGTACTTTTTTTAACTTCCATCACATTCAACCTTGTAGTTCAACACTGGGCCTTTTGTTTACAGTACCACATGTTACAGACTTTAACCACAGGGTGGCAGTATAACCCCAATTTTCCTCTCTAAATTGAAGGAAACTCATCAATCGCAGCCACATTAAAATGAGACTAGGATTGAAAGGGGGGGGGGGGGGGTAAATAAAATGAGATATATTATCAGACTATAAACTATTTACACACTTAAGTCATTTATTAATTTGTATTTTTTTATTGTGACAGGTCAACTTCTTATTGTGTTCAGTTTCCCAGTGCTCCTTTTGTATAGCTTTCTGATGGCATCCATGACCTCCTCTGTCCTCAGTGAGTATATGATGGGGTTCAACATAGAAGGCAAGGTCTGGGTCAATGAGTTGTTGATGATCCTGGCATTAGGATGTATGTAGCTGACTACTGCAGCTATGTTATTACCCACCATGGGCAGATAGAAGATGGCCACCAGAATTAGGTGAGAGGTGCATGTTCTCATGGCTTTACCCCTCTCCTCCCCCGTGGCGATCCTGATCAACGCGATGGCAATGCAGAAATACGTGAGGACTATCAGTACGATGGGGATACACATTACCACCAGGAAACAGACCCAAGCCATGATGTTGTTGAGAGAGGTGTTGTTGCAGGACAGTGCATAGGTTGGGCCGTGGTCACAGAAGAAGCTCTTTATCACCAGAGAGCCACAGAAGGAGAGGCGAGTTATGAGGCTAACAGTGAAGGATATCAAAGCCAGCGTGAACAGCCACAGTACTACTAGGATCATCACCATGGCCGTTCTGGTCACAATAACATGGTACCTGAGAAGAAAAATTAAATAATATATGTCATTTGGCAGAAGCTTGTATCCAAAGCAACTTACAACAGTGATGGGTGGCCCCAGCGGGAATCAAACTCACAACCCTGTCATTGCTAGCGCCAATGATAAAAATACGAATTTAAAAAATGAAGAAAGCTCTGTCTTTTGAACATTTATGCTTACCTGAGAGGAAAGACGATGGCAACGAACCTGTCGTAGGCCAGGGTGAGGAGAGAGAGAGACTGCATAGTCATGAAGACATAGACAAAGAACATGCTGCTGAGACAGGCCTCGTAGGAGATGTACTGCTTCTCAAACAGAAAAGTCTCTATGAGCTTAGGGATGAGAGCCGTGCTCCCACACAGGTCTGTCACAGCCAGGTTGAAGACTACGACGTACCTAGGTTAAAGATGGGGGGGGAGGGGGGGGGGGTTAAGAAAATGTCCTATTCATGTGCGATGCTCAGGCTTTTGAAAGTAAACAGATTGATGAGACCAACGCTGTTGCTAAGATAGAATCACTGGTCCCTTTGTTTAGAAAATCAAATGCAAATATGTATGTGATATTAGAATACTCTTGACCAAACCTTGTGTTGGAGCTAACAACATACTTGGCCGTGTGGAGGTTCCTAGCCAGGTAGATAACTGTCATGATGAAGGAGTTAGCCAGGACTGTCACGGCGTAGACCAGACCCAGGAACACGTAGTAGTATTTGATGTGAGGGATGTTCTCGAAACCATTAATGTAGAAATATGACGGACGGACGAATGTGGCATTGGAAGAGACAAGGACTGACTGCTCGTGAGCCATGCTGCAGGAATCAGGATGGATCAACGGTTAAGATACACTCCTGGTCTGCTTGTCTTAACTTGGGCTGTTTGCAGGAACATGCAGAGAGAACAATGAAAGGTCTGTTTGCGGGAACATGCAGAGACAACAATGAAAGGTCTGTTTGCAGGAACATGCAGAGAGAACAATGAAAGAAGAATGTTAAAGTGGTGTCGTAGTAAAATAACTCCCTGTGATCCGGGGAGAGATGAACGAGTGTAAGTTAAGAATACAACAACTAAACAAGTTACGACTACAAAAGACAAGTAAATTAATAACGCTAATTTATTTAAGGCATTTTTTATTTTACATAATGTAGCATAAAACTTCTGATACAGTAAGCATCAGCCAGCAAGATCTTGAATCAACAAGCCAACAAAGTCCCTGTGATTCCTCTTCATACCGTGATGCTGCTGACACAACTGACAACACCGAGGAAGACAGTGGCAATCATCATCGTCAACCAGTTACTTGTCATTATTCAAATAGTAAAATAAATTGAACCTAACTAATTATTCAAATCATTTTCGAAGATAAAGAAGTGGGAGAAGCGTAAAACACATTAGATTCAATTCATGCATTTTATACATGGCTAGAAAAAATACTCCCCAACATCAGACATCAAAACTAAATACCAGAATGTCAACATCTCCATCAACTGGGGCGGCAGGGTAGCCTAGTGGTTAGAGCGTTGGACTAGTAACCGGAAGGTTACAAGTTCAAATCCCCGAGCTGACAAGGTACAAATCTGTCGTTCTGCCCCTGAACAGGCAGTTAACCCACTAGGCCGTCATTGAAAATAAGAATTTGTTCTTAACTGACTTGCCTAGATAAATAAAGGTAAAATATAAAAATAAACTACTAAAGCCACTGTTTATCATGTAAATGTAGTGTTGAACCCACCTCCTCAGGTGATATGGTGGACCTGACAGCCCAGGTCTAGTGTGAGTACCTGGGCAGAAACAACAGACGGTAATATCATCATTACCTGTTGGTCATTAGTACAACACATAGAGTTACATCACTGGTTCCCAAAGGGATTCACATTTTAGTTACTGCACCAACACACCTGATTCAGCTAATCAACTCATCAAGCCTTTGATTAGATGAATCAGGACAACAACCTAAATGTTGTTGACCCTTTGGGAAACACTGAAACACTGACACGAATAATAATGTATAGAATCTAATACTAGGATCTCCATGGTGATCATGGAGGTGCGGGGTTAACATTCAGCTGTCCATGTCCAGATTTAGGATCTTCATTTGATCACCCTGTTGTTGCGGGAGAACTTTCCTGCAACTCAGGAAATGTAAAACTTGTAGTGTTTTTGAGGTTAAAAAAAGGCTTCTAAAGTTTGATATTTTCAAATTCATATTTCGTACTTCCCTTTCGAAAAATTTATCAACTGCATCAAAAAAAAATCCATTAGTTATATTATAATCCACAAAATGATTTTCCTGCTGTGGGGGACTAGCTCAAATTAGAATCCTACATCTGTAGTAGCATTCCCCAGGCGCTCTCTTTTGATGACTTCTGTAACCGTAATAGCCTTGGTTTTATTCATGTTAACATTAGAAGCCTCCTCCCTAAGTTTGTTTTATTCACTGCTTTAGCACACTCTGCCAACGCGGATGTTCTAGCTGTGTCTGAATCCTGGTTTAGGAAGACCACCAAAAATTCTGAAATTATCATCCCTAACTACAACATTTTCAGACACGATAGAACTGCCAAAGGGGGCGGTGTTGCAATCTACTGCAAAGATAGCCTGCAGAGTTCTGTCCTACTATCCAGGTCTGTACCCAAACAATTTGAACTTCTACTTTTAAAAATCCACCTCTCCAAAAACAAGTCTCTCACCGTTGCCGCCTGCTATAGACCACCCTCTGCCCCCAGCTGTGCTCTGGACACCATATGTGAACTGATTGCCCCCCATCTGTCTTCAGAGCTCGTGCTGCTAAGCGACCTAAACTGGAACATGCTTAACACCCCAGCCATCCTACAATCTAAGCTTTATGCCCTCAATCTCACACAATTTATCAATGAACCTACCAGGTACCTCGCCAAAACCGTAAACACGGGCACCCTCATAGATATCATCCTAACCAACTTGCCCTCTAAATACACCTCTGCTGTCTTCAACCAAGATCTCAGCGATCACTGCCTCATTGCCTGCATCCGTAATGGGTCAGCAGTCAAACGACCTAAACTCATCACTGTCAAACGCTCCCTGAAACACTTCAGCGAGCAGGCCTTTCTAATCGACCTGGCCGGGGTATCCTGGAAGGATATTGATCTCATCCCGGCAGTAGAGGATGCCTGGTTATTTTTTGAAATGCCTTCCTCACTATCTTAAATAAGCATGCCCCATTCAAGAAATGTTGAACCAGGAACAGATATAGCCCTTGGTTCTCCCCAGACCTGACTGCCCTTAACCAACACAAAAACATCCTATGGCGTTCTGCATTAGCATCGAACAGCCCCCGTGATATGCAGCTGTTCAGGGAAGCTAGAAACCATTATACACAGGCAGTTAGAAAAGCCAAGGCTAGCTTTTTCAAGCAGAAATTTGCTTCCTGCAACACTAACTCAAAAAAGTTCTAGGACACTGTAAAGTCCATGGAGAATAAGAACACCTCCTTCCAGCTGCCCACTGCACTGAAGATAGGAAACACTATCACCACCGATAAATCCACTATAATTGAGAATTTCAATAAGCATTTTTCTACAGCTGGCTATGCTTCCACCTGGCTAACCCTACCCCAGTCAACAGCACTGCACCCCCCGCAGCAACTCGCCCAAGCCTTCCCCATTTCTCCTTCTCCCAAATCCGGTCAGCTGATGTTCTGAAAGAGCTGAAAAATCTGGACCCCTACAAATCAGCCGGGCTAGACAATCTGAACCCTCTCTTTCTAAAATTATCTGCCAAAATTGTTGCAACCCCTATTACTAGCCTGTTCAACCTCTGTTTTGTGTCGTCTGAGATTCCCAAAGATTGGAAAGCAGCTGTGGTCATCCCCCTCTTCAAAGGGGGGGACACTCTTGACCCAAACTGCTACAGACCTATATCTATCCTACCATGCCTTTCTAAGGTCTTCGAAAGCCAAGTCAACAAACAGATTACCGACCATTTCGAATCTCACCATACCCTCTCTGCTATGCAATCTGGTTTTAGAGCTGGTCATGGGTGCACCTCAGCCACGCTCAAGGTCCTAAATGATATCTTAACCGCCATTGATAAGAAACATTACTGTGCAGCCGTATTCATTGATCTGGCCAAGGCTTTCGACTCTGTCAATCACCACATCCTCATCGGCAGAATCGACAACCTTGGTTTCTCAAATGATTGCCTTGCCTGGTTCACCAACTACTTCTCTGATAGAGTTCAGTGTGTCAAATCGGAGGGTCTGTTGTCCGGACCTCTGGCAGTCTCTATGGGGGTGCCACAGGGTTCAATTCTTGGACCGACTCTCTTCTCTGTATACATCAATGAGGTCGCTCTTGCTGCTGGTGAGTCTCTGATCCACCTCTAAGCAGATGACACCATTCGGTATACTTCTTGCCCTTCTTTGGACACTGTGTTAACAACCCTCCAGGCAAGCTTCAATGCCATACAACTATCCTTCCATGTCCTCCAATTGTTCTTAAATACAAGTAAAACTAAATGCATGCTCTTCAACCGATCGCTGCCTGCACCTGCCCGCCTGTCCAACATCACTACTCTGGACGGCTCTGACTTATACGTGGACAACTACAAATACCTAGGTGTCTGGTTAGACTGTAAACTCTCCTTCCAGACCCACATCAAACATCTCCAATCCAAAGTTAAATCTAGAATTGGCGTCCTATTTTGCAACAAAGCATCCTTCACTCATGCTGCCAAACATACCCTTGTAAAACTGACCATCCTACCAATCCTCGGCGATGTCATTTACAAAATAGCCTCCAACACTCTACTCAGCAAATTGGATGCAGTCTGTCACAGTGCCATCCGTTTTGTCCCCAATGCCCCATATACTACCCACCATTGCGAACTGTATGCTCTCGTTGGCTGTCCCTCGCTTCATACTCGTCGCCAAACCCACTGGCTCCATGTCATCTACAAGACCCTGCTAGGTAAAGTCCCCCCTTATCTCAGCTCGCTGGTCACCATAGCATCACCCACCTGTAGCACGCGCTCCAGCAGGAATATCTCTCTGGTCACCCCCAAAACCAATTATTTATTTGGCCGCCTCTCCTTCCAGTTCTCTGCTGCCAATGACTGGAACGAACTACAAAAATCTCTGAAACTGGAAACACTTATCTCCCTCACTAGCTTTAAGCACCAGCTGTTAGAGCAGCTCACATATTACTATAATTTAGCCCAAACAACTACCTCTTTCCCTACTGTATTTTATTTATTTATTTATTTTGCTCCTTTGCACCCCATTATTTTTATTTCTACTTTTCACATTCTTCCATTGCAAATCTACCATTCCATTGCTTTACTTGCTATATTGTATTTACTTTGCCACCATGGCCTTTTTTTGCCTTTACCTCCCTTATCTCACCTCATTTGCTCACATCGTATATAGACTTGTTTATACTGTATTATTGACTGTATGTTTGCTTTACTCCATGTGTAACTCTGTGTCGTTGTATGCGTGGAACTGCTTTGCTTTATTCTTTATTCTTTGCTTTATTCTTGGCCAGGTCGCAGTTGTAAATGAGAACTTGTTCTCAACTAGCTTATCTGGTTAAATAAAGGTGAAATAATAAAAAATAAAAAAAATAATATCAAAAATCTCTACCTCACAGGGATGGAAACACCTGGGCCAAAGACTCACCTGGGCCAAAGACTCACCTGGGCCAAAGACTCACCTGGGCCAAAGACTCAACTGGGCCAAATACTCACCTGGGCCAAAGACTCAACTGGGTCAAACACCCCAAGGGCCCAAAGACTCACCTGAGCCAAAAACTCAACTGGGTCAAACACCCCAAGGGCCCAAAGACTCACCTGAGCCAAAGACTCAACTGGGTCAAACACCCCAAGGGCCCAAAGACTCACCTGAGCCAAAGACTCAACTGGGTCAAACACCCCAAGGGCCCAAAGACTCACCTGAGCCAAAAACTCAACTGGGTCAAACACCCCAAGGGCCCAAAGACTCACCTGAGCCAAAAACTCAACTGGGTCAAACACCCCAAGGGCCCAAAGACTCACCTGGGCCAAAGATTCACCTGGGCCAAAGACTCGCCTGAGTCAGAAACTGAAATGGGCCAAACACAAAACCTGAGCCAACCACTCTCCTGGGCCAACCACTCTCCTGGACCAACCACTCACATGAATAACAAGGGTTAGCCCTAGAACTGTAAGGGATGTGCTTAGAATGACGTCATGGTTTATGGAATCATCAAGATAACTCATAGTAATAATAATGAAAGCACGAAAGCAATCCAAAACACAGAGAGCATAGAACACAGAGAACACAGAACACAGAGAACATAGAACACACAGAACACAGAACACAGAGAACATAGAACACAGAGAACATAGAACACAGAGAACATAGAACACAGTAAAAATAGAACAGAGAACACAGAGAACATAGAACACACAGAACACAGAGAACACAGAACACAGTAAAAATAGGACACAGAAAACATAGAACACAGAGAACACAGAACATAGAACACAGAAAAATAGGACACAGAGAACATAGAACACAGAGAACATAGAACACAGAGGACAAACAAAGCTATATACAGGTGTCGTCAGATCAGGAGGACTTGAGTTCTGATTTAATAAAGGTCCTTTTCTGAACAGCACAGCCCCTCCTGTCTCAGCCTCCAGTATTTATGCTGCAGTAGTTTATGTGTCGGGGGGCTAGGGTCAGTTTGTTATATCTAGAGTACTTCTCCTGTCCTATTCGGTGTCCTGTGTGAATCTAAGTGTGCGTTCTCTAATTCTCTCCTTCTCTCTTTCTCTCTCTCGGAGGACCTGAGCCCTAGGACCATGCCCCAGGACTACCTGACATGATGACTCCTTGCTGTCCCCAGTCCACCTGGCTGTGCTGCTGCTCCAGTTTCAACTGACCTGAGCCCTAGGACCATGCCCCAGGAATACCTGACATGATGACTCCTTGCTGTCCCCAGTCCACCTGACTGTGCTGCTGCTCCAGTTTCAACTATTCTGCCTTATTATTATTCGACCATGCTGGTCATTTATGAACATTTGAACATCTTGACCATGTTTTGTTATAATCTCCACCCGGCACAGCCAGAAGAGGACTGGCCACCCCACATAGCCTGGTTCCTCTCTAGGTTTCTTCCTAGGTTTTGGCCTTTCTAGGGAGTTTTTCCTAGCCACCGTGCTTCTACACCTGCATTGCTTGCTGTTTGGGGTTTTAGGCTGGGTTTCTGTACAGCACTTTGAGACACCAGCTGATGTACGAAGGGCTATATAAATAAATTTGATTTGATTTGATTTGATCTTGAGCCGGGCCTTAAAGACATGCTCCGGAACTTTGGCGATTACTAAGTATTTTTTTAAATCTCACATTTTGGGCCAATGTGTAGTTCATACATGCATAATCAATGAGCAGGATTACTGTCTTACCTCAATTAGCCACCCAGGCCCTAGTTTGAAAAGCAAACGTTTTCTTGAAGTTGTGCTGTTCCATTTTGTCTATATTTTCCCCCACTTGGGCCCCCTAGCAATTGGAGTTCAACTCTCCATATGAGTGACAGCTAGCAAGAGGCACATCATGCACCCACAGCAGATCGAGAGAGAAAGACCAATGACGTGGTGCACATATCTGCACATATGCGACATAGTGCGCAATTTTAGGGGACCACTTTTGGCTCGTACAAAAGTACCGGCAAATCTCTTTAAAACGAGGACAGACACTTTGCAGCCCTGGCAGTATCTGAAAGAGTTTTTAGTTTAAATTATTATCAGGTTTATTTGAGGACAATGTACAACAAAAACAGATGTGTTGTACCAGATTTAACTAGCAGCTCATTTCTGTCTGGAGTCTGCTGAAGGGAGATGGACCAGAAGGAGAGTATATACAGTGGGGAGAACAAGTATTTGATACACTGCCGGTTTTGCAGGTTTTCCTACTTACAAAGCATGTAGAGGTCTGTAATTTTTATCATAGGTACACTTCAACTGTGAGAGACGGAATCTAAAACAAAAATCCAGAAAATCACATTGTATGATTTTTAAGTAATTAATTAGCATTTTATTGCATTCCTAAGGGGCAGCAGAAAAACAGAATCGATGAGTTCAGCAGCTCTTTAAAACACATCGTGTAAATATCGTACTTTATTTGTTTGTTCGTACCACTTCACTTCATTGAGTGAAGCAACAATACAATCATTCACTATGCCAGATACACTGTAGTTACACATAGCTTTCTTCCAATCAAAAAATGAAATATTTATAAGTAGCAACCGAGATAGCAAAAGAGAGATATAAATGTATTTGAGACTTCAAGTACTTCTAAATATAACTATATCTAAATACACATTAAATACATTAAACCGTGATATCACACTGATATATGTTATTTATTGAATGGCTATAAAGGCTTATATACATCATATACTGAGCCTTCAGAATGTATTCACACCTCTTGAATTACCACACATGTTGTTGTGTTACAGCCTGAATTTAAAATGGATTCCATTCAGATGTTTGGATCACTGGCCTCCACACAATACCCCATAATGTCAATGTGGAATTTATGTTTTTAGAAATGTTTACTAATGAATTCAAAATTAAAAGCTGAAGTTTATTGAGTTGATAAGTATTCAACTCCTTTATAATAGCAAGTCCAAATACGTTCTGGAGTAAAAATGTGCTTAACTTGTTAAGGTGTAGGGGGCAGCATTTTCACTTTTGGATAAATATCGTTTCAACTTTCAACGTGGAGTTATAGTAAATATACCACATCTCTCTACCGACACTGTCAGTAAGGTTCGTCAGTCGAGCAGTGCATTTCAAACACAGATTCAACCACTAAGACCAGGGAGGTTTTCCAATGCAGAAAAAAAGAAGAAAAAAAATTTAAAAAAAGAAATGAACTTTATGTCCTGAATACAATGCGTTATGGTTGAGGCAACACATCACTGACTCTTCCTATTTCCAACATGGTGGTGGCTGCAACACGTTATGGGTATGCTTGTCATCGCCAAGGACTAGAGAGTTTTTTAGGATAAAGAAGAAACGGAATAGAACTAAGCACAGGCAAAATCCTAGAGGAAATCCTGCTTCAGTCTGACTTCCAACAGACACTGGGAGACAAATTCACCTTTCAGCTGGACAATATCCATAAAACACAAGATCAAATATATAATATAATATAATATACACTGGCGTTGCTTATCAAGATGACATTGAATGTTCCTGAGTGGCTTAGTTACAGTTTAAACTTAAATCGTCTTGAAAATCTATGGCAAGACTTCAAAATGGTTGTTTAGGTATGAATACTTTCTGAAGGCACTGTAAATATATTATTTTTAAATAAAATAATTCAAGTACTTCATGTTGGTTTGACCTGCGTCACTGCTCTTTGGGCCCCTCTTCTGAGCATCTTCTTGACCGATACCTTAAACTCCTCCGTCTTCAGAACGTATACGATGGGATTGAGCATTGGTGGCAGTATCGAGGTCAGGGAGAGGTTGATGATCCGGGCGTTGGTTGGTATGAGGGATTGGAGGAGGTATGTTAAAATAACTGGCAGGTAGAATATGGCCACCAGTATTAGGTGTGAGGTACATGTCTTTATGGCTCTGAGTCTGGGAGAGAGAGAGAGAGAGAGAGAGAGAGAGAGAGAGAGAGAGAGCGGGAGAGAGAGAGTTAGAGGTGGAGAGAAAGAGTAGAGGGAGAGAGAAAGAGAGGGAGGGAGGGAGGGAGGGAGGGAGGGAGGGAGGGAGGGAGGGAGGGAGGGAGAGAGAGAAAGAGAGGAGAGAGAGAGAGAGAGAGAATTTATCCAGTTTAATTGCATTCTCAATATTTCCCAGCATTTATCATTCCTGTAACAAGTCCATAACTAAAAACATATTTCTGAGGCCTCACACCAATCAGCATATGGGCCGTTCTGGCTTGGACAAGTCTACTTACTGACTTGATTTACTTATTCCAATCAGTATTACTTCTCACCTGTCCTGGGGCAGTGTGATGGTGAACAGGGCGTGTGTTATGCAGATGTATGATGATATGATGAAGACCATGGGGAGATAGAGAACTATACAGGGGTTGAGAAACGCCATCATCTGATTAGGGAACACGTTAGAACAGGGGGCCGCCAGACGGAACAGAGGACCGTGGTCACAGTGGTAGCTGTCGATCACCAGAGACCTACAATACAATACATTATATACCATGTTATTACCCAGATATTAAGGAGAACAACAGAAACGTTGTCTTCTGCTAATCCAGGGTTTTTAGAAACCTTTTTAGAGATGTTGTCAGCTATAGGTTCACCTCCTTATCTGTTGGAGTTAGTTAGTTAGTTAGTTAGTTAATTAGTTAGTTAGAATTAGTTACTGTTGAATTAGCATTGAAGAGGAACCGAGTTCATGACAACATTGAGCCATCAACTTTTACAAGAACCTGACAGATGACAACGACAACGTGACATTCTGTTTGTTTATCTCCTTTGTGTTATTGGTTTACTGTAAAGTAAAATTTGAAATGCACTTAATTAAACCAATAGTTTGACATGATTTAACAGATAAATCTATACTTCACAGAAGCTATGCTTTTGCAGTGGAGTCGGTGCACTAAACCCAATACGATACATACTAACCTACAGAAAGAGAGCCGGGTGATGAGACACACAGAGATCAACACCATCAACACAGCAAACGTCCAGGCGGCCCCCGTCAGCTGGAGCATGGACCTGTGAGTGATCATCATGTGGTACCTGGAAAGAACATTACAATGGAACTTTGAGAGTTGATGACACAGCCCCTCTGGTCATTTAATTGCATCTCTGTAGGGGAAAAGATTTTCAACTTTATTGTGTTATTATCGTCAATGTTTTATATGATTTGTCTTTATATGTTTTTCATATATATAATTATTCAGTCGAGATTCCAACATTAGGAGAACTTGCAGGGGTCAGCACGACCAGAGTGGCCGAACCTCACCCTGGTAATCCTCCTTTGTGATCAAGGTGTTTCCCCTTTCAGGTAACTATATCCTTATATATGATTTTAAAAGAAGTGAATCCATGTTAAATCGTATTTTTTTTAAATATAATACATTTAATAAATACATTTGAATAAATTGTCAAATCAAATTATTCAATTCAAAATAAAAAAAAATTATCCCAGAAGGGTCAAATTAAATAGTGTTTCTGAATGTTATTTTAATTGTGTTAATAATGTGATGTACAGTGCCTTGCAAAAGTTTTCGGCCCCCTTGAACTTTGCGACCTTTTGCCACATTTCAGGCTTCAAACATAAAGATATAAAACTGTATTTTTTTCAGAAGAATCAACAACAAGTGGGACACAATCATGAAGTGGAACGACATTTATTGGATATTTCAAACTTTTTTAACAAATCAAAAACTGAAAAATTGGGCGTGCAAAATTATTCAGCCGCCTTAAGTTAATACTTTGTAGCGCCACCTTTTGCTGCGATTACAGCTGTAAGTCGCTTGGGGTATGTCTCTATCAGTTTTGCACATCGAGAGACTGAAATTTTTTCCCATTCCTCCTTGCAAAACAGCTCGAGCTCAGTGAGGTTGGATGGAGAGCATTTGTGAACAGCAGTTTTCAGTTCTTTCCACAGATTCTCGATTGGATTCAGGTCTGGACTTTGACTTGGCCATTCTAACACCTGGATATGTTTATTTTTGAACCATTCCATTGTAGATTTTGCTTCATGTTTTGGATCATTGTCTTGTTGGAAGATAAATCTCCGTCCCAGTCTCAGGTCTTTTGCAGACTCCATCAGGTTTTCTTCCAGAATGGTCCTGTATTTGGCTCCATCCATCTTCCCATCAATTTTAACCATCTTCCCTGTCCCTGCTGAAGAAAAGCAGGCCCAAACCATGATGCTGCCACCACCATGTTTGACAGTGGGGATGGTGTGTTCAGCTGTGTTGCTTTTACGCCAAACATAACATTTTGCATTGTTGCCAAAAATATCAATTTTGGTTTCATCTGACCAGAGCACCTTCTTCCACATGTTTGTTGTGTCTCCCAGGTGGCTTGTGGCAAACTTTAAACAACACTTTTTATGGATATCTTTAAGAAATGGCTTTCTTCTTGCCACTCTTCCATAAAGGCCAGATTTGTGCAATATACGACTGATTGTTGTCCTATGGACAGAGTCTCCCACCTCAGCTGTAGATCTCTGCAGTTCATCCAGAGTGATCATGGGCCTCCTGGCTGCATCTCTGATCAGTCTTCTCCTTGTATGAGCTGAAAGTTTAGAGGGACAGCCAGGTCTTGGTAGATTTGCAGTGGTCTGATACTCCTTCCATTTCAATATTATCGCTTGCACAGTGCTCCTTGGGATGTTTAAAGCTTGGGAAATATTTTTGTATCCAAATCCGGCTTTAAACTTCTTCACAACAGTATCTCGGACCTGCCTGGTGTGTTCCTTGTTCTTCATGATGCTCTCTGCGCTTTTAACGGACCTCTGAGACTATCACAGTGCAGGTGCATTTATACGGAGACTTGATTACACACAGGTGGATTGTATTTATCATCATTAGTCATTTAGGTCAACATTGGATCATTCAGAGATCCTAACTGAACTTCTGGAGAGAGTTTGCTGCACTGAAAGTAAAGGGGCTGAATAATTTTGCACGCCCAATTTTTCAGTTTTTGATTTGTTAAAAAAGTTTTAAATATCCAATAAATGTCGTTCCACTTCATGATTGTGTCCCACTTGTTGTTGATTCTTCACAAAAAAATACAGTTTTATATCTTTATGTTTGAAGCCTGAAATGTGGCAAAAGGTCGCAAAGTTCAAGGGGGCCGAATACTTTCGCAAGGCACTGTATTATCTGAGACCTGAGTGGGCAGCAGATGGCCACCAGTCTGTCATAGGACAGGATGGTGAGGTTGAAGGACTGCATGGTGATGAAGAGGAAGACGAAGAAGAGGCTCGTGAGACACTGGTCGTAGGAGATGAGCTGTCTGCTGAACAGAAACATATCCAGCAGCTTGGGAACCAGGGCCGTGCTTTCACACACGTCTGTGAAGGCCAGGTTGAACACAGCGATGTACTTGGGGCTGTAAGGTCAGAACATAGATATACTTTAATATTAATGTAAATATCACGTAACAGAGATCGGGGAGCAGGGCAGGTTCCCAGACATATGTCTGTGAAGGCCAGGTTGAACACAGCAATGTACTTGGGGTTGTAAGGTCAGAACATAAATGTATTTTAATATTAATCTGTGGAGTGTAGGGGGCAGTATTTTGATGTTTGGATGAAAAACGTACCCAAATGAATCTGCCTATTTCTCAGGCCCAGAATCTAGAATATGCATATAATTGTCAGATTAGGATAGAAAACACTCTAAAGTTTCCAAAACTGTTAAAATATTGTCTGTGAGTATAACAGAACTGATATTGCAGGCGAAAACATGAGGAAAATCCAACCCAGAAATTCTGTTTTTCCTGAAAGCTCTCTGTTCCATAGCCTGCCTTCGCTCCATCAACCAGATTCTTTTTCCTATGACTTCCCCATGGCGTGACCAGTCTTTAGACATAGTCTCAGGCTTTTATTTTGAAAAATGAGCCAGAAAGATCACATCGTGTCATTGGATGGCTGGGTGCCAGCAGCGTTTTGCATGTGCAACAGCTTGGAGTAGACATTTTCTCTCTCTCTCCTATTGAAGAAGCTACAGTCCCGGTTGAAATATTATCGATTATATATTGTAAAAACAACCTGAGGATTGATTATAAAAAACATTTGACATGTTTCTACAAACTTTACGGATACTATTTGGAATTTTCGTCTGCCCGGACTTGACCGCTCGAGCCTGTGGATTTCTGAACATAACGCGCCCAACAAATGGAGGTATTTTGGACATAAAAATAATCTTTATGGAGCAAAAGGAACATTTATTGTGTAACTGGGAGTCTCGCGAGTGCAAACATCCGAAGATCATCAAAGGTAAGCAATTCATTTTATTGCTTTTCTGACTTTCGTGACCAATCTACTTGGCTGCTAGCTGTTGGTAATGTTTTGTCTACTGAGAGAGATGTCCTTACATAAACTCTTGGTATGCTTTCGCCGAAAAGCTTTTTGGAAATCTGACATGCCAGGTGGATTAACAACAAGCTAAGCTGTGTTTTGCTATATTGCACTTGTGATTTCATGAAAATTAAAACATTTGAGTAATTTAATTTGAATTTGGCGCTTTGCAATTCAGCGGATGTTGACGAAAATGATCCCGGTAACGGGATTAATATAAATATCACGTAACGGAGATCGGGGAGCAGGGCAGGCTCCCACACACATGTCTGTGAGGTCCAGGGGAACGGGGACTTCAATAAGATAGAATGTCCAATTAAGGCTGTTATACACTGTATTGTGTTAATGAGATTAAAGAGGTCTGATTACCTGTGGAGACTGCGGTCCACGTAGATGCCAGTCATGACGAAGGTGTTGCCCACCTAGAACCAACACACACACACACACACACACACACACACACACACACACACACACACACACACACACACACACACACACACACACACACACACACAGTGGAAATGACCCAAAATGGAAATGTATATTATATTACGTTTCCTTAAGTGTGCTTTCCTGAGGAAAGTGAACAACTAGCTAGTTAGTAACACACTGGACCAGAGCTAGTTAGTAACACCCTGGACCAGAAGAAGTTAGTAACACCCTGGACCAGAGCTGGTTAGTCCCACCCTGGACCAGAGCTAGTTAGTAACACCCTGGACCAGAAGTATTTAGTAACACCCTGGACCAGAGCTGGTTAGTAACACCCTTGACCAGAAGTAGTTAGTAACACCCTGGACCAGAGCTAGTTAGTACCACCCTGGACCAGAGCTAGTTAGTACCACCCTGGACCAGAGCTAGTTAGTAACACCCTGGACCAGATCTAGTTAGTAACACCCTGGACCAGAGCTAGTTAGTATCACCTTGGACCAGAGCTAGTTAGTAACACCCTGGACCAGAGCTAGTTAGTATCACCCTGGACCAGAGCTAGTTAGTAACACCCTGGACCAGAGCTGGTTAGTAACACCCTGCAACAGAAGTATTTAGTAACAGCCTGGACCAGAGCTAGTTAGTAACACCATGGACTAGAGCTAGTTAGTAACACCCTGGACCAGAGCTACAGCCTTACCAGAGAGATGATGTAAACTAAACAGAGGAAGATGTAGTAGTAGTTCATGTCGGGGATGGCTATGAAACCACTGATGAAGAAGTAAGGGGGTCGGATGATGGTGTTGACGTCTGTCTGGTTAGGGTCAGAGGTCAGGGAACTCATCCTGACTGGAGGTGTTAACGTCTCCCTCTGGCTGGTGATAATCTGTGGAAATACATTATTACAAATAAAGATATATTCAAAACTGTACATTACTTCACCTGTTGACAAAAACATAATTGAAGCATCGTTAGTGGAAAGGAAA
The DNA here is from genome assembly GCF_057628025.1 of Oncorhynchus mykiss. Taxonomy (NCBI): domain Eukaryota; kingdom Metazoa; phylum Chordata; class Actinopteri; order Salmoniformes; family Salmonidae; genus Oncorhynchus; species Oncorhynchus mykiss. The sequence goes on along the minus strand of NC_143031.1, from coordinate 5,034,259 downwards.
TTATCCAAGTTCATCAAAATTGTAAATTGCAAATCATTTATAATAATAAATTAATTAATATTATATTTAAATTGTGTTTATTTATGTATTCAATGTTACTGCATTTGATACCAGTTGCTAAAAAATAGTTAATTAAACCACTCACTTCAGACATCAAACTAAATACCAGAATGTCAACATCTCCATCAACTACTAAAGCCACTGTTTATCATGTAAATGTAAAGTTGAACCCACCTCCTCAGGTGATATGGTGGACCTGACAGCCCAGGTCTAGTGTGAGTACCTGGGCAGAGACAACAGGCTTATATACTGTATCATCATTACCTGTTGGTCATTAGTACAACACATAGAGTTACATCACTGGTTCCCAATCCTGGTCCTGGGAACCCAAAGGGATTCACATTTTAGTTACTGCACCAACACACCTGATTCAGCTAATCAACTCATCATCAAGCCTTTGATTAGAGGAATCAGGAAAACATAGGACACAGAGAACATAGGACACAGAGAACATAGGACACAGAGAACATAGGACACAGATAACATAGGACACAGATAACATAGGACACATATAATATAGGACAGAGATAACATAGGACACAGATAACATAGGACACAGATAACATAGGACACAGATAATATAATATATAATAATCAACTCATCATCAAGCCTTTGATTAGATGAATCAGGCAAACATAGGACACTAGGCAGGGTAGCCTAGTGGTTAGAGCGTTGGTCTAGTAACCGGAAGGTTGCAAGTTCAAATCCCCGAGCTGGCAAGGTACAAATCTGTTGTTCTGCTCCTGAACAGGCAGTTCACTGTTCCTAGGCTGTCATTGAAAATAGATAATATAGGACACAGATAATATAGGACAGAGATAAAATAGGACACAGAGAACATAGTTAATTAACACATAACATAGGACAGAGATAATATAGGACAGAGATAATATAGGACGGAGTTAACATAGGACACAGAGAACAAACAAAGCTATATAAAGGCGTTGTCAGATCAGGAGAACTTGAGTGCTGATTTAATAAAGGTCCTTTTCTGAACAGCACAGTCTTGAGCCGGGCCTTATAGACATTCTCTTTGGCAACAAGTATTTTACACATCCCACTTTGGGATGGATATGTCAATGTGTAGTTCATAAATGCTAATCTACTGTATGAGAAGAAATACTGTTTAATTTTAATTAGCCAAGAAATCCCTAGTTTGAAAGCCACAGTTTGTCTGTTCTCTACACCAGAGAACACTGTTACTCCAGCTGCTCTCTCTTCATCTGACGATATTTTCCTCTCACAGTCCTAGAGCATCTGGTCGTCACGGTGATGGCACAGGGCTACTCATGTCTCCAAAGTGGAGACTCTTTTCTCCACCTCTCTCTCACCTGTCCATCTCCTCATTTGAATTCCATGGCTGTCACTGTCACTTGTCCACTCAAGCTTCACATTATCGTCATCTGTTGCCAACCAGGTCACCTTAGAGAGTTGCCCAATGAGCTTGACACCTTAATAAACTAATTTCCTGACGATGGATCGCCGCTCCTCGTCGTTGGCGACTTCAAACTCCCGACATCTGCCTTCGACTAATTTTTCCCCAAATCTCTCTTTCCCCTTCTTTCCTCTTTGACTTCACCCTTTTTCAGTCAACTCCCACTCACAAGGTAGGCAATAAGTTTGACCTCATCTTTACTAGAGGCTGTTCTCCTACTAATCTCACTGTAACCCCCCTCCAGGTCTCTGTTCTCCTACTAATCTCACTGTAACCCCCACCAGGTCTCTGTTCTCCTACTAATCTCATTGTAACCCCTCTCCAGGTCTCTGTTCTCCTTCTAATCTCATTGTAACCCCCTCCAGGTCTGTGTTCTCCTGGTAATCTCACTGTAACCCCCTCCAGGTCTCTGTTCTCCTACTAATCTCACTGTAACCCCCTCCAGGTCTCTGTTCTCTTACTAATCTCACTGTAACCCTCCTCCAGGTCTATGTTCTCCTACTAATCTCACTGTAACCCCCTCCAGGTCTCTGTTCTCCTACTAATCTCACTGTAACCCCCTCCAGGTCTCTGTTCTCCTACTAATCTCACTGTAACCCCCTCCAGGTCTCTGTTCTCTTACTAATCTCACTGTAACCCTCCTCCAGGTCTATGTTCTCCTACTAATCTCACTGTAACCCCCTCCAGGTCTCTGTTCTCCTACTAATCTCACTGTAACCCCCCTCCAGGTCTCTGTTCTCCTACTAATCTCACTGTAACCCCCTCCAGGTCTCTGTTCTCCTACTAATCTCACTGTAACCCTCCTCCAGGTCTCTGTTCTCCTACTAATCTCACTGTAACCCCCTCCAGGTCTCTGTTCTCCTACTAATCTCATTGTAACCCTCCTCCAGGTCTCTGTTCTCCTACTAATCTCACTGTAACCCCCTCCAGGTCTCTGTTCTCCTACTAATCTCAATGTAACCCCCTCCAGGTCTCTGTTCTCCTACTAATCTCACTGTAACCCCCTCCGGGTCTCTGTTCTCCTACTAATCTCACTGTAACCCCCTCCAGGTCTCTGTTCTCCTACTGATCTCACTGTAACCCCCTCCAGGTCTCTGTTCTCCTACTAATCTCACTGTAACCCCCTCCAGGTCTCCGTTCTCCTACTGATCTCACTCTAACCCCCTCCAGGTCTCTGTTCTCCTACTAATCTCACTGTAACCCTCTTCCAGGTCTCTGTTCTCCTACTAATCTCACTGTAACCCCCTCCAGGTCTCTGTTCTCCTACTAATCTCAATGTAACCCCCTCCAGGTCTCTGTTCTCCTACTAATCTCACTGTAACCCCCTCCAGGTCTCTGTTCTCCTACTAATCTCCCTCTAACCCCCTCCAGGTCTCTGTTCTTCTACTATTCTCCCTCTAACCCCCTCCAGGTCTCTGTTCTCCTACTAATCTCCCTCTAACCCCCTCCAGGTCTCTGTTCTCCTACTGATCTCACTGTAACCCCCTCCAGGTCTCTGTTCTCCTACTAATCTCCCTCTAACCCCCTCCAGGTCTCTGTTCTCCTACTAATCTCCCTCTAACCTCCTCCAGGTCTCTGTTCTCCTACTAATCTCACTGTAACCCCTTCCAGGTCTCTGTTCTCCTACTAATCTCACTGTAACCCCCGCCAGGTCTCTGTTCTCCTACTAATCTCCCTCTAACCCCCTCCAGGTCTCTGTTCTCCTACTAATCTCCCTCTAACCCCCTCCAGGTCTCTGTTCTCCTACTAATCTCCCTCTAACCCCCTCCAGGTCTCTGTTCTCCTACTAATCTCCCTCTAACCCCCTCCAGGTCTCCGTTCTCCTACTAATCTCACTGTAACCCTCCTCCAGGTCTCTGTTCTCCTACTAATCTCACGGTAACCCCCTCCAGGTCTCTGTTCTCCTACTAATCTCACTGTAACCCCCTCCAGGTCTCCGTTCTCCTACTAATCTCCCTCTAACCCCCTCCAGGTCTCTGTTCTCCTACTAATCTCCCTCTAACCCCCTCCAGGTCTCTGTTCTCCTACTAATCTCACTGTAACCCTCCTCCAGGTCTCCGTTCTCCTACTAATCTCCCTCTAACCCCCCAGGTCTCTGTTCTCCTACTAATCTCACTGTAACCCCCTCCAGGTCTCTGTTCTCCTACTAATCTCCCTCTAACCCCCCAGGTCTCCGTTCTCCTACTAATCTCCCTCTAACCCCCCAGGTCTCCGTTCTCCTACTAATCTCCCTCTAACCCCCCAGGTCTCCGTTCTCCTACTAATCTCCCTCTAACCCCCCAGGTCTCTGTTCTCCTACTAATCTCCCTCTAACCCCCTCCAGGTCTCTGTTCTCCTACTAATCTCCCTCTAACCCCCTCTCCAGGTCTCTGTTCTCCTACTAATCTCCCTCTAACCCCCTCCAGGTCTCTGTTCTCCTACTAATCTCCCTCTAACCCCCTCCAGGTCTCTGTTCTCCTACTAATCTCCCTCTAACCCCCCAGGTCTCTGTTCTCCTACTAATCTCCCTCTAACCCCCTCCAGGTCTCTGTTCTCCTACTAATCTCACTGTAACCCCCTCCAGGTCTCTGTTCTCCTACTAATCTCCCTCTAACCCCCCAGGTCTCTGTTCTCCTACTAATCTCACTCTAACCCTCCTCCAGGTCTCACTACTTTGTTTCTTTTTCTGTCCCCTGTCTCTGCCCTCCCTTCCTTCTCCGTGGCTGAGTGACTCATTGTGAGTTTATTGAACAGGAAGCTGAGTGACTCATTGTGAGTTTATTGAACGGGAAGCTGAGTGACTCATTGTGAGTTTATTGAACAGGAAGCTGAGTGGCTCATTGTGAGTTTATTGAACAGGAAGCTGAGTGACTCATTGCTAGTTTATTGAACAGGAAGCTGAGTGACTCATTGTGAGTTTATTGAACAGGAAGCTGGGTGACTCATTGTGAGTTTATTGAACAGGAAGCTGAGTGACTCATTGTGAGTTTATTGAACAGGAAGCCGAGTGACTCATTGTGAGTTTATTGAACAGGAAGCTGAGTAACTCATTGTGAGTTTATTGAACAGGAAGCTGAGTAACTTATTGTGAGTTTATTGAACAGGAAGCCGAGTGAAAATGTCCGGAGGACCTAACATCCTTCCACTCCCTTCTTTACCTTCTCTTCCTCTGTATCCATTGCTAAAGCCACTTTCTCTAACATTAGGAAACTATCTTCCACCTCCTCTCTCCTTAATCCTCCAACCCATGCCCCCTCCCTCTCTGCGGACAACTTTTTCAACCACTTTGCAAAGAAGGTTATTGGAATCCGCTCCTCCTTCACTCAGCCTATTGAGTCAACTGGTCCCACTCATCCACTCCTTCAGCCTATTGAGTCCACTGGTCCCACTCCTTCACTCAGCCTATTGAGTCCACTGGTCCCCCTCCTTCACTCAGCCTATTGAGTCAACTGGTCCCCCTCCTTCACTCAGCCTATTGAGTCAACTGGTCCCACTACTTCACTCAGCCTATTGAGTCAACTGGTCCCCCTCCTTCACTCAGCCTATTGAGTTAACTGGTCCCACTCCTTCACTCAGCCTATTGAGTTAACTGGTCCCCCTCCTTCACTCAGCCTATTGAGTCATCTGGTCCCACTCCTTCACTCAGCCTATTGAGTCAACTGGTCCCACTCCTTCACTCAGCCTATTGAGTAAACTGGTCCCACTCCTTCACTCAGCCTATTGAGTCAACTGGTCCCACTCATTCACTCAGCCTATTGAGTCAACTGGTCCCACTCCTTCACTCAGCCTATTGAGTCCACTGGTCCCACTCCTTCAATCAGCCTATTGAGTCAACTGGTCCCACTCCTTCACTCAGCCTATTGAGTCCACTAGTCCCACTCATTCACTCAGCCTATTGAGTCCACTGGTCCCACTCCTTCACTCAGCCTATTGAGTCTACTGGTCCCACTCCTTCACTCAGCCTATTGAGTCAACAGGTCCCACTCCTTCACTCAGCCTATTGAGTAAACTGGTCCCACTCCTTCACTCAGCCTATTGAGTCAACTGGTCCCACTCCTTCACTCAGCCTATTGAGTCAACTGGTCCCACTCCTTCACTCAGCCTATTGAGTCAACTGGTCCCACTCCTTCACTCAGCCTATTGAGTCAACTGGTCCCACTGCTTCACTCAGCCTATTGAGTCAACTGGTCCCACTCCTTCACTCAGCCTATTGAGTCCACTGGTCCCACTCATTCACTCAGCCTATTGAGTCCACTGGTCCCACTCCTTCACTCAGCCTATTGAGTCTACTGGTCCCACTCCTTCACTCAGCCTATTGAGTCAACAGGTCCCACTCCTTCACTCAGCCCATTGAGTCCACTGGTCCCACTCATTCACTCAGCCTATTGAGTCCACGTGTCCCACTCCTTCACTCAGTCTATTGAGTCAACTGGTCCCCCTCCTTCACTCAGCCTATTGAGTCAATTGGTCCCACTCCTTCACTCAGCCTATTGAGTCCACTGGTCCCACTCCTTCACTCAGCCTATTGAGTCTACTGGTCCCACTCCTTCACTCAGCCTATTGAGTCAACAGGTCCCACTCCTTCACTCAGCCCATTGAGTCCACTGGTCCCACTCATTCACTCAGCCTATTGAGTCCACTGGTCCCACTCCTTCACTCAGTCTATTGAGTCAACTGGTCCCCCTCCTTCACTAAGCCTATTGAGTCAACTGGTCCCACTCCTTCACTCAGCCTATTGAGTCAACTGGTCCCCCTCCTTCACTCAGCCTATTGAGTCAACTGGTCCCACTCCTTCACTCAGCCTATTGAGTCAACTGGTCCCCATCCTTCACTCAGCCTATTGATTCCACTGGTCCCACTCCTTCACTCAGCCTAGTGAGTCAACTGGTCCCACTCCTTCACTCAGCCTATTGAGTCAACTGGTCCCCCTCCTTCACTCAGCCTATTAAGTCAACTGGTCTCACTCCTTCACTCAGCCTATTGAGTCAACTGGTCCCACTCCTTCACTCAGCCTATTGAGTCAACTGGTCCCACTCCTTCACTCAGCCCATTGAGTCCACTGGTCCCACTCATTCACTCAGCCTATTGAGTCCACTGGTCCCACTCCTTCACTCAGCCCATTGAGTCTACTGGTCCCACTCATTCACTCAGCCTATTGAGTCCACTGGTCCCACTCCTTCACTCAGCTTATTGAGTCAACTGGTCCCACTCCTTCACTCAGCGTATTGAGTCAACTGGTCCCACTCCTTCACTCAGCCTATTGAGTCAACTGGTCCCACTCCTTCACTCAGCCTATTGAATCAACTGGTCCCACTCCTTCACTCAGCCTATTGAGTCCACTGGTCCCACTCCTTCACTCAGCCTATTGAGTCCACTGGTCCCACTCATTCACTCAGCCTATTGAGTCCACTGGACCCACTCCTTCACTCAGCCTATTGAGTCAACAGGTCCCACTCATTCACTCAGCCCATTGAGTCCACTGGTCCCACTCATTCACTCAGCCTATTGAGTCCACATGTCCCACTCCTTCACTCAGTCTATTGAGTCAACTGGTCCCCCTCCTTCACTCAGCCCGTTGAGTCAACTGGTCCCACTCCTTCACTCAGCCTATTGAGTCAACTGGTCCCCCTCCTTCACTCAGCCTATTGAGTCAACTGGTCCCACTCCTTCACTCAGCCTATTGAGTCCACTGGTCCCCATCCTTCACTCAGCCTATTGATTCCACTGGTCCCACTCCTTCACTCAGCCTAGTGAGTCAACTGGTCCCACTCCTTCACTCAGCCTATTGAGTCAACTGGTCCCCCTCCTTCACTCAGCCTATTGAGTCAACTGGTCCCACTCCTTCACTCAGCCTATTGAGTCAACTGGTCCCACTCCTTCACTCAGCCTATTGAGTCCACTGGTCCCCATCCTTCACTCAGCCTATTGATTCCACTGGTCCCACTCCTTCACTCAGCCTAGTGAGTCAACTGGTCCCACTCCTTCACTCAGCCTATTGAGTCAACTGGTCCCCCTCCTTCACTCAGCCTATTGAGTCAACTGGTCCCACTCCTTCACTCAGCCTATTGAGTCAACTGGTCCCACTCCTTCACTCAGCCTATTGAGTCCACTGGTCCCATTCATTCACTCAGCCTATTGATTCAACAAGTCCCACTCCTTCACTCAGCCTATTGAGTCCACTGGAGAACAGCTACCCAAGAGTGGTAAAGCGGCCTTTACTGATTCCAACAGCAGACATATAAGCTTGCTGCCAGCTCTTAGCAAACTGTTGGAAAAAATTGTGTTTGACCAAATACAATGCTTTTTCTCTGTAAACAAATTAACAAGACTTTTCAGCATGCTTATAGAGAGGGGAACTCAACATGTACTGCACTGACACAAATGACTGATGATTGGTTGAAATAAATATATAATAAGAAGATTGTGGGAGCTGTACTGTTAGTTTTCAGTGCAGCCATTGATATTATTGACCATAACCTGTTGTTGAAAAAACTTAAGTGCTATGACTTTTCAATCTCTGACATATCGTGGATTCAGAGCTATCTATCCAATGGAACTCAAAAGGAAATCTTTAATGGAAGCGTCTCTAATGTCAAACATGTAAAGTGTGGTGTACCGCAGGGCAGCTCTCTAGGCCCTCTACTCTTTTCTATTTTCACCAATGACCTGCCACTGGCATTAAACAAAATATGCGTGTCCATGTATGCTGATGATTCAACCACATACTCATCAGCAACCACAGCTAATGCTGTCACTGATACCCTTAACAAAGAGTTTCTGGGATGGAATGGGTGGCCAGTAATAAACTGGTCCGGAACATCTCTAAAACTAAGAGCATTGTATATGGTACAAATCATTCCTTAATAAGTGCTAGACCTCAGCTGAATCTGGTAATGAAGGGTGTGGCTGTTGAACAAGTTGAGGAGACTAAATTACTTGGTGTTACCTTAGATTGTAAACTGTCACGGTCAAAGCATATAGATTCAATGGTTGCAAAGATGGGGAGAGATCTGTCCGTAATAAAGAGATGCTCTGCTTTTTTAACACCACACTCCAAAAAGAAAGTTCTTCAGGCTCTAGTTTAGTCTGATCTTGATTATTGTCCAGTCATGGGGTCCAGTGATGCAAGGAAAGACCTAGCTGCAGCTGGCTCAGAACAGAGCGGCACATGTTGCTCTTAACTGTAATCAGAGGGCTGATATAAATACTATGCATGGCAGTCTCTCTTGGCTAAGAGTTGAGGAGAGACTGACTGCATCACTTCTTATTTTTATGAGAAACATTAATGTGTGGAAAATCCCAAATTGTTTGCATAGTCAATTTACACACAGCTCTGACACACACACACTTATCCCACCAGGCATGCCACCAGGGATAATTTTATAGTCCCAAAATCCAGAACAAATGAAAGAAAACGTACAGTATTATATATAGTGTACATATTTTACTTGTTTTTCATACCACTTCACTTCATTGAGTGAAGCAACAATGCAATCATTCACTATGCCAGATCCACTGTAGTTACACATAGCTTTCTTCCAATCGAAAAATGAAATATATATAAGTAGCAACCAAGATAGCAAAAGAGAGATATAAATGTATTTGAGACTTCAAGTACTTCTAAATATAACTATATCTAAATACACATTAAATACATTAAACCGTGATATCACACTGATATATGTTATTTATTGAATGGCTATAAAGGCTTATAGACATCATATACTGAGCCTTCAGAATGTATTCACACCTCTTGAATTACCACACATGTTGTTGTGTTACAGCCTGAATTTAAAATGGATTCCATTCAGATGTTTGGATCACTGGCCTCCACACAATACCCCATAATGTCAAATTGGAATTATGTTTTTAGAAATGTTTACTAATGAATTCAAAATTAAAAGCTGAAGTTTATTGAGTTGATAAGTATTCAACTCCTTTATAATAGCAAGTCCAAATACGTTCTGGAGTAAAAATGTGCTTAACTTGTTAAGGTGTAGGGGGCGGCATTTTCACTTTTGGATAAATATCGTTTCAACTTTCAACGTGGAGTTATAGTAAATATACCACATCTCTCTACCGACACTGTCAGTAAGGTTCGTCAGTCGAGCAGTGCATTTCAAACACAGATTCAACCACTAAGACCAGGGAGGTTTTCCAATGCAGAAAAAAAGAAGAAAAAAAAATTTAAAAAAGAAATGAACTTCATGTCCTGAATACATTGCGTTATGGTTGAGCCAACACATCACTGACTCTTCCTATTTCCAACATGGTGGTGGCTGCAACACGTTATGGGTATGCTTGTCATCGCCAAGGACTAGAGAGTTTTTAGGATAAAGATGAAGGCAAAATCCTAGAGGAAACCCTGCTTCAGTCTGACTTCCAACAGACACTGGGAGACAAATGACCCTTTCAGCTGGACAATAATAACACTATAATATATGTATATATATAATAACTACAATATCCATAAAACACAAGATCAAATATCCACTGGCTTATCAAGATGATATTGAATGTTCCTGAGTGGCTTAGTTACAGTTTAAACTTAAATCGCCTTGAAAATCTATGGCAAGACTTAAAAATGGTTGTTTAGGTATGAATACTTTCTGAAGGCACTGTAAATATTATTATTCTTAAGAAAAATAATTCAAGTACTTCATGTTGGTTTGACCTGCGTCACAGCTCTTTGGGACCCTCTTCTGAGCATCTTCTTGACCGATACCTTAAACTCCTCCGTCTTCAGAACGTATACGATGGGATTGAGCATTGGTGGCAGTATCGAGGTCAGGGAGAGGTTGATGATCCGGGCGTTGGTTGGTATGAGGGATTGGAGGAGGTATGTTAAAATAACTGGCAGGTAGAATATGGCCACCAGTATTAGGTGTGAGGTACATGTCTTTATGGCTCTGAGTCTGGGAAAGAGAGAGAGAGAGAGAGAGAGAGAGAGAGAGAGAGAGAGAGAGAGAGGGAGAGAGAGAGAGAGTTAGAGGTGGAGGGAAAGAGTAGAGGGAGAGAGAAAGAGAGGGAGAAGGAGGGAGGGAGGGAGGGAGAGAGAGAAAGAGAGGAGAGAGAGAGAGAGAGAGAATTTATCCAGTTTAATTGCATTCTCAATATTTCCCAGCATTTATCATTCCTGTAACAAGTCCATAACTAAAAACATATTTCTGAGGCCTCACACCAATCAGCATATGGGCCCGTTCTGGCTTGGACAAGTCTACTTACTGACTTGACTTACTTATTCCAATCAGTATTACTTCTCACCTGTCCTGGGGCAGTGTGATGGTGAACAGGGCGTGTGTTATACAGATGTATGATGATATGATGAAGACCATGGGGAGATAGAGAACTATACAGGGGTTGAGAAACGCCATCATCTGATTAGGGAACACGTTAGAACAGGGGGCCGCCAGACGGAACAGGGGACCGTGGTCACAGAGGTAGCTGTCGATCACCAGAGACCTACAATACAATACATTATATACCATGTTATTACCCAGATATTAAGGAGAACAACAGAAACGTTGTCTTCTGCTAATCCAGGGTTTTTAGAAACATTTTTAGAGATGTTGTTGTTAGGTTCACCTCCTTATCTGTTGGAGTTAGTTAGTTAGTTAATTAGTTAGTTAGTTAGTTAGTTAGTTAGTTAGAATTAGTTACTGTTGAATTAGCATTGAAGAGGAACCGAGTTCATGACAACATTGAGCCATCAACTTTTACAAGAACCTGACAGATGACAACGACAACGTGACATTCTGTTTGTTTATCTCCTTTGTGTTATTGGTTTACTGTAAAGTAAAATTTGAAATGCACTTAATTAAACCAATAGTTTGACATGATTTAACAGATAAATCTATACTTCACAGAAGCTATGCTTTTGCGGTGGAGTCGGTGCACCAAACCCAATACGATACATACTAACCTACAGAAAGAGAGCCGGGTGATGAGACACACAGAGATCAACATCATCAACACAGCAAACGTCCAGGCGGCCCCCGTCAGCTGGAGCATGGACCTGTGAGTGATCATCATGTGGTACCTGGAAAGAACATTACAATGGAACTTTGAGAGTTGATGACACAGCCCCTCTGGTCATTTAATTGCATCTCTGTGGGGGAAAAGATGTTCAACTTTATCGTGTTATTATCGGCAATGTTTTATATGATTAGTCTTTATATGTTTTTCATATATAAAATTATTCAGTCGAGATTCCCACATTTGGAGAACTTGCAGGGGTCAGCACGACCAGAGTGGCCGAACCTCACCCTGGTAATCCTCCTTTGTGATCAAGGTGTTTCCCCTGTCAGGTAACAATATCCTTATATATGAATTTAAAATAATTGAATCCATGTTAAATCGCATTTATTTTATATAATACATTTAATAAATACATTTGAATAAATTGTCAAATCAAATTATTCAATTTAAAATGTAAAAAAATTATCCCAAAAGGGTAAAATTAAATAGTGTTTCTGAATGTTATTTTAATTGAGTTAATAATGTGATGTATTATCTGAGACCTGAGCGGGCAGCAGATGGCCACCAGTCTGTCATAGGAGAGGATGGTGAGGTTGAAGGACTGCATGGTGATGAAGAGGAAGACGAAGAAGAGGCTCGTGAGACACTGGTCGTAGGAGATGAGCTGTCTGCTGAACAGAAACATATCCAGCAGCTTGGGAACCAGGGCCGTGCTTTCACACACGTCTGTGAAGGCCAGGTTGAACACAGCGATGTACTTGGGGCTGTATGGTCAGAACATAAATGTATTTTAATATTAACCTGTGGAGTGTAGGGGGCAGTATTTTGATGTTTGGATGAAAAACGTACCCACATGAAACTGCCTATTTCTCAGGCCCAGAATCTAAAACATGCATACAATTGTCAGATTAGGATAGAAAACACTCTAAAGTTTCCAAAACTGTTAAAATTTTGTGAGTACAACAGAACTGATATTGCAGGCGAAAACCTGAGGAAAACCCAACCCGGAAGTGCTGTTTTTCCTGAAAGCTCTCTGTTCCATAGCCTGCCTTCGCTCCATCAACCAGATTCCTTTTCCTATGACTTCCCCATGGTGTGAAAAGTCTTTAGACATAGTCTCAGGCTTTTATTTTGAAAAATGAACCAGAAAGATCACATCGTGTCATTGAATGGCTGGGTGCCAGCAGCGTTTTGCATGTGCAACAGCTTGAACAGCTTGAAGTAGACATTTTCTCTCTCTCTCCTATTGAAGAAGCTACAGTCCCGGTTGAAATATTATTGATTATATATTGTAAAAACAACCTGAGGATTGATTATAAAAAATGTTTGACATGTTTCTACAAAATTTACGGATACTATTTGGAATTTTCGTCTGCCCGGACTTGAACACTCGAGCGTGTGGATTTCTGAACATAACGCGCCCAACAAATGGAGGTATTTTGGATATAAAAATAATGTTTATGGAACAAAAGGAACATTTATTGTGTAACTGGGAGTCTCGCGAGTGCAAACATTCGAAGATCATCAAAGGTAAGCAATTCATTTTATTGCTTTTCTGACTTTCGTGACCAATCTACTTGGCTGCTAGCTGTTGGTAATGTTTTGTCTACTGAGAGAGATGTCCTTACATAAACTCTTGGTATGCTTTCGCCGAAAAGCTTTTTTGAAATCTGACATGCCAGGTGGATTAACAACAAGCTAAGCTGTGTTTTGCTATATTGCACTTGTGATTTCATGAAAATTAAAACATTTGAGTCATTTAATTTGAATTTGGCGCTTTGCAATTCAGCGGATGTTGACGAAAATTATCCTGGTAACGGAATTAATATAAATATCACGTAACGGAGATCGGGGAGCAGGGCAGGCTCCCACACACATGTCTGTGAGGTCCAGGGGAACGGGGACTTCAATAAGATAGAATGTCCAATAAAGGCTGTTATACACTGTATTGTGTTAATGAGATTAAAGAGGTCTGATTACCTGTGGAGACTGCGGTCCACGTAGATGCCAGTCATGACGAAGGTGTTGCCCACCTAGACCCAACACACACACACACACACACACAAACACACACACACACACACACACACACACACACACACACACACACACACACACACACACACACACACACACACACACACACACACACAGCAGAAATTACCCAAAATGGAAGTTCTTAAATTAGTAACACCCTAGACCAGAGCTAGTAAGTAACACCCTGGACCAGAGCTAGGTAGTAACACCTTGGACCAGAGCTAGTTAGTAACACCCTGGACCAGAGCTAGTAAGTAACACCCTGGACCAGAGCTAGTTAGTAACACCCTGGACCAGAAGAAGTTAGTAACACCCTGGACCAGAGCTGGTTAGTACCTCCCTGGACCAGAGCTAGTTAGTAACACCCTGGACCAGAGCTGGTTAGTAACACCCTGGACCAGAGCTGGTTAGTAACACCCTGGACCAGAAGTATTTAGTAACACCCTGGACCAGAGCTAGTTAGTAACACCCTGGACCAGAAGTATTTAGTACCACCCTGGACCAGAGCTAGTTAGTAACACCCTGGACCAGAGCTAGTTAGTATCACCCTGGACCAGAGCTGGTTAGTAACACCCTGGACCAGAGCTAGTTAGTATCACCCTGGACCAGAGCTGGTTAGTAACACCCTGGACCAGAGCTGGTTAGTAACACCCTGGACCAGAAGTATTTAGTAACACCCTGGACCAGAGCTAGTTAGTAACACCCTGGACCAGAGCTGGTTAGTAACACCCTGGACCAGAGCTGGTTAGTAACACCCTGGACCAGAGCTAGTTAGTAACACCCTGGACCAGAGCTGGTTAGTAACACCCTGGACCAGAGCTGGTTAGTAACACCCTGGACCAGAGCTGGTTAGTAACACCCTGCAACAGAAGTAGTTAGTAACACCCTGGACCAGAGCTACAGCCTTACCAGAGAGATGATGTAAACAAAACAGAGGAAGATGTAGTAGTAGTTCATGTCGGGGATGGCTATGAAACCACTGATGAAGAAGTAAGGGGGTCGGATGATGGTGTTGACGTCTGTCTGGTTAGGGTCAGAGGTCAGGGAACTCATCCTGACTGGAGGTGTTAACGTCTCCCTCTGGCTGGTGATAATCTGTGGAAATACATTATCCATGAGTACATTATTACAAATAAAGGTATATTCAAAACTGTACATTACTTCACCTGTTGACAAAAACATAATTGAAGCATTGTTAGTGGAAAGGAAATTATCCAAGTTCATCAAAATTGTAAATTGCAAATAATTTATAATAATAAATTAATTAATATTATATTTAAATTGTGTTTATTTAGGTATTCAATGTTACTGCATTTGATACCAGTTGCTAAAAAACAGTTAATTAAACCACTCACTTCAGACATCAAACTAAATACCAGAATGTCAACATCTCCATCAACTACTAAAGCCACTGTTTATCATGTAAATGTAAAGTTGAACCCACCTCCTCAGGTGATATGGTGGACCTGACAGCCCAGGTCTAGTGTGAGTACCTGGGCAGAGACAACAGGCTTATATACTGTATCATCATTACCTGTTGGTCATTAGTACAACACATAGAGTTACATCACTGGTTCCCAATCCTGGTCCTGGGATCCCAAAGGGATTCACATTTTAGTTACTGCACCAACACACCTGATTCAGCTAATCAACTCATCATCAAGCCTTTGATTAGATGAATCAGGCAAACATAGGATACTAGGCAGGGTAGCCTAGTGGTTAGAGCGTTGGTCTAGTAACCGGAAGGTTGCAAGTTCAAATCCCCGAGCTGGCAAGTTGTTCTGCCCCTGAACAGGCAGTTAACTCACTGTTCCTAGGCTGTCATTGAAAATAAATAATATAGGACAGAGATAATATAGGACACAGATAATATAGGACACAGATAATATAGGACACAGATAACATAGGACAGAGATAATATAGGACAGAGATAATATAGGACAGAGTTAACACAGAGAACAAACAAAGCTATATAAAGGCGTTGTCAGATCAGGAGAACTTGAGTGCTGATTTAATAAAGGTCCTTTTCTGAACAGCACAGTCTTGAGCCGGGCCTTATTCTCTTTGGCAACAAGTATTTTACACATCCCACTTTGGGATGGATATGTCAATGTGTAGTTCATAAATGCTAATCTACTGTATGAGAAGAAATACTGTTTAATTTTAATTAGCCAAGAAATCCCTAGTTTGAAAGCCACAGTTTGTCTGTTCTCTACACCAGAGAACACTGTTACTCCAGCTGCTCTCTCTTCATCTGACGATATTTTCCTCTCACAGTCCGAGAGCATCTGGTCGTCACGGTGATGGCACAGGGCTACTCATGTCTCCAAAGTGTAGACTCTTTTCTCCACCTCTCTCTCACCTGTCCATCTCCTCATTTGAATTCCATGGCTGTCACTGTCACTTGTCCACTCAAGCTTCACATTATCGTCATCTGTTGCCAACCAGGTCACCTTAGAGAGTTGCCCAATGAGCTTGACACCTTAATAAACGAATTTCCTGACGATGGATCGCCGCTCCTCGTCGTTGGCGACTTCAAACTCCCGACATCTGCCTTCGACTAATTTTTCCCCAAATCTCTCTTTCCCCTCCTTTCCTCTTTGACTTCACCCTTTTTCAGTCACCTCCCACTCACAAGGTAGGCAATAAGTTTGACCTCATCTTTACTAGAGGCTGTTCTCCTACTAATCTCATTGTAACCCCTCTCCAGGTCTCTGTTCTCCTTCTAATCTCAATGTAACCCCCTCCAGGTCTGTGTTCTCCTGGTAATCTCACTGTAACCCCCTCCAGGTCTCTGTTCTCCTACTAATCTCACTGTAATCCCCTCCAGGTCTCTGTTCTCTTACTAATCTCACTGTAACCCTCCTCCAGGTCTATGTTCTCCTACTAATCTCACTGTAACCCCCTCCAGGTCTCTGTTCTCCTACTAATCTCACTGTAACCCCCTCCAGGTCTCTGTTCTCCTACTAATCTCACTGTAACCCCCTCCAGGTCTCTGTTCTCTTACTAATCTCACTGTAACCCTCCTCCAGGTCTATGTTCTCCTACTAATCTCACTGTAACCCCCTCCAGGTCTCTGTTCTCCTACTAATCTCACTGTAACCCCCCTCCAGGTCTCTGTTCTCCTACTAATCTCACTGTAACCCCCTCCAGGTCTCTGTTCTCCTACTAATCTCACTGTAACCCTCCTCCAGGTCTCTGTTCTCCTACTAATCTCACTGTAACCCCCTCCAGGTCTCTGTTCTCCTACTAATCTCATTGTAACCCTCCTCCAGGTCTCTGTTCTCCTACTAATCTCACTGTAACCCCCTCCAGGTCTCTGTTCTCCTACTAATCTCAATGTAACACCCTCCAGGTCTCTGTTCTCCTACTAATCTCACTGTAACCCCCTCCAGGTCTCTGTTCTCCTACTAATCTCACTGTAACCCCCTCCAGGTCTCTGTTCTCCTACTGATCTCACTGTAACCCCCTCCAGGTCTCTGTTCTCCTACTAATCTCACTGTAACCCCCTCCAGGTCTCCGTTCTCCTACTGATCTCACTCTAACCCCCTCCAGGTCTCTGTTCTCCTACTAATCTCACTGTAACCCTCTTCCAGGTCTCTGTTCTCCTACTAATCTCACTGTAACCCCCTCCAGGTCTCTGTTCTCCTACTAATCTCAATGTAACCCCCCCCAGGTCTCTGTTCTCCTACTAATCTCACTGTAACCCCCTCCAGGTCTCTGTTCTCTTACTAATCTCACTGTAACCCTCCTCCAGGTCTATGTTCTCCTACTAATCTCACTGTAACCCCCTCCAGGTCTCTGTTCTCCTACTAATCTCACTGTAAACCCCTCCAGGTCTCTGTTCTCCTACTAATCTCACTGTAACCCCCTCCAGGTCTCTGTTCTCTTACTAATCTCACTGTAACCCTCCTCCAGGTCTATGTTCTCCTACTAATCTCACTGTAACCCCCTCCAGGTCTCTGTTCTCCTACTAATCTCACTGTAACCCCCCTCCAGGTCTCTGTTCTTCTACTAATCTCACTGTAACCCCCTCCAGGTCTCTGTTCTCCTACTAATCTCACTGTAACCCCCTCCAGGTCTCTGTTCTCTTACTAATCTCACTGTAACCCTCCTCCAGGTCTATGTTCTCTTACTAATCTCACTGTAACCCCCTCCAGGTCTCTGTTCTCCTACTAATCTCACTGTAACCCCCCTCCAGGTCTCTGTTCTCCTACTAATCTCACTGTAACCCCCTCCAGGTCTCTGTTCTCCTACTAATCTCACTGTAACCCTCCTCCAGGTCTCTGTTCTCCTACTAATCTCACTGTAACCCCCTCCAGGTCTCTGTTCTCCTACTAATCTCATTGTAACCCTCCTCCAGGTCTCTGTTCTCCTACTAATCTCACTGTAACCCCCTCCAGGTCTCTGTTCTCCTACTAATCTCAATGTAACACCCTCCAGGTCTCTGTTCTCCTAATAATCTCACTGTAACCCCCTCCAGGTCTCTGTTCTCCTACTAATCTCACTGTAACCCCCTCCAGGTCTCTGTTCTCCTACTGATCTCACTGTAACCCCCTCCAGGTCTCTGTTCTCCTACTAATCTCACTGTAACCCCTCCAGGTCTCCGTTCTCCTACTGATCTCACTCTAACCCCCTCCAGGTCTCTGTTCTCCTACTAATCTCACTGTAACCCTCTTCCAGGTCTCTGTTCTCCTACTAATCTCACTGTAACCCCCTCCAGGTCTCTGTTCTCCTACTAATCTCAATGTAACCCCCTCCAGGTCTCTGTTCTCCTACTAATCTCACTGTAACCCCCTCCAGGTCTCTGTTCTCTTACTAATCTCACTGTAACCCTCCTCCAGGTCTATGTTCTCCTACTAATCTCACTGTAACCCCCTCCAGGTCTCTGTTCTCCTACTAATCTCACTGTAACCCCCTCCAGGTCTCTGTTCTCCTACTAATCTCACTGTAACCCCCTCCAGGTCTCTGTTCTCTTACTAATCTCACTGTAACCCTCCTCCAGGTCTATGTTCTCCTACTAATCTCACTGTAACCCCCTCCAGGTCTCTGTTCTCCTACTAATCTCAATGTAACCCCCCTCCAGGTCTCTGTTCTCCTACTAATCTCACTGTAACCCCCTCCAGGTCTCTGTTCTCCTACTAATCTCACTGTAACCCTCCTCCAGGTCTCTGTTCTCCTACTAATCTCACTGTAACCCCCTCCAGGTCTCTGTTCTCCTACTAATCTCATTGTAACCCTCCTCCAGGTCTCTGTTCTCCTACTAATCTCACTGTAACCCCCTCCAGGTCTCTGTTCTCCTACTAATCTCAATGTAACACCCTCCAGGTCTCTGTTCTCCTACTAATCTCACTGTAACCCCCTCCAGGTCTCTGTTCTCCTACTAATCTCACTGTAACCCCCTCCAGGTCAATGTTCTCCTGCTGATCTCACTGTAACCCCCTCCAGGTCTCTGTTCTCCTACTAATCTCACTGTAACCCCCTCCAGGTCTCCGTTCTCCTACTGATCTCACTCTAACCCCCTCCAGGTCTCTGTTCTCCTACTAATCTCACTGTAACCCTCTTCCAGGTCTCTGTTCTCATACTAATCTCACTGTAACCCCCTCCAGGTCTCTGTTCTCCTACTAATCTCAATGTAACCCCCTCCAGGTCTCTGTTCTCCTACTAATCTCACTGTAACCCCCTCCAGGTCTCTGTTCTCCTACTAATCTCCCTCTAACCCCCTCCAGGTCTCTGTTCTCCTACTAATCTCCCTCTAACCCCCTCCAGGTCTCTGTTCTCCTACTAATCTCCCTCTAACCCCCTCCAGGTCTCTGTTCTCCTACTGATCTCACTGTAACCCCCTCCAGGTCTCTGTTCTCCTACTAATCTCCCTCTAACCCCCTCCAGGTCTCTGTTCTCCTACTAATCTCCCTCTAACCTCCTCCAGGTCTCTGTTCTCCTACTAATCTCACTGTAACCCCTTCCAGGTCTCTGTTCTCCTACTAATCTCACTGTAACCCCCGCCAGGTCTCTGTTCTCCTACTAATCTCCCTCTAACCCCCTCCAGATCTCTGTTCTCCTACTAATCTCCCTCTAACCCCCTCCAGGTCTCTGTTCTCCTACTAATCTCCCTCTAACCCCCTCCAGGTCTCTGTTCTCCTACTAATCTCCCTCTAACCCCCTCCAGGTCTCCGTTCTCCTACTAATCTCACTGTAACCCTCCTCCAGGTCTCTGTTCTCCTACTAATCTCACGGTAACCCCCTCCAGGTCTCTGTTCTCCTACTAATCTCACTGTAACCCCCTCCAGGTCTCCGTTCTCCTACTAATCTCCCTCTAACCCCCTCCAGGTCTCTGTTCTCCTACTAATCTCCCTCTAACCCCCTCCAGGTCTCTGTTCTCCTACTAATCTCCCTCTAACCCCCTCCAGGTCTCTGTTCTCCTACTAATCTCCCTCTAACCCCCTCCAGGTCTCTGTTCTCCTACTAATCTCCCTCTAACCCCCCAGGTCTCTGTTCTCCTACTAATCTCCCTCTAACCCCCTCCAGGTCTCTGTTCTCCTACTAATCTCACTGTAACCCCCTCCAGGTCTCTGTTCTCCTACTAATCTCCCTCTAACCCCCCAGGTCTCTGTTCTCCTACTAATCTCACTCTAACCCTCCTCCAGGTCTCACTACTTTGTTTCTTTTTCTGTCCCCTGTCTCTGCCCTCCCTTCCTTCTCCGTGGCTGAGTGACTCATTGTGAGTTTATTGAACAGGAAGCTGAGTGACTCATTGTGAGTTTATTGAACAGGAAGCTGAGTGACTCATTGTGAGTTTATTGAACGGGAAGCTGAGTGACTCATTGTGAGTTTATTGAACAGGAAGCTGGGTGACTCATTGTGAGTTTATTGAACAGGAAGCTGAGTGACTCATTGTGAGTTTATTGAACAGGAAGCTGAGTGACTCATTGTGAGTTTATTGAACGGGAAGCTGAGTGACTCATTGTGAGTTTATTGAACAGGAAGCTGAGTGACTCATTGTGAGTTTATTGAACAGGAAGCTGAGTGACTCATTGTGAATTTATTGAACAGGAAGCTGAGTGACTCATTGTGAGTTTATTGAACAGGAAGCCGAGTGACTCATTGTGAGTTTATTGAACAGGAAGCTGAGTAACTCATTGTGAGTTTATTGAACAGGAAGCTGAGTAACTTATTGTGAGTTTATTGAACAGGAAGCCGAGTGGAAATGTCCGGAGGACCTAACATCCTTCCACTCCCTTCTTTACCTTCTCTTCCTCTGTATCCATTGCTAAAGCCACTTTCTCTAACATTAGGAAACTATCTTCCACCTCCTCTCTCCTTAATCCTCCAACCCATGCCCCCTCCCTCTCTGCGGACAACTTTTTCAACCACTTTGCAAAGAAGGTTATTGGAATCCGCTCCTCCTTCACTCAGCCTATTGAGTCAACTGGTCCCACTCATCCACTCCTTCAGCCTATTGAGTCCACTGGTCCCACTCCATCACTCAGCCTATTGAGTCCACTGGTCCCCCTCCTTCACTCAGCCTATTGAGTCAACTGGTCCCCCTCCTTCACTCAGCCTATTGAGTCAACTGGTCCCCCTCCTTCACTCAGCCTATTGAGTCAACTGGTCCCACTACTTCACTCAGCCTATTGAGTCAACTGGTCCCCCTGCTTCACTCAGCCTATTGAGTCAACTGGTCCCCCTCCTTCACTCAGCCTATTGAGTCAACTGGTCCCCCTCCTTCACTCAGCCTATTGAGTCCACTGGTCCCACTCCTTCAATCAGCCTATTGAGTCATCTGGTCCCACTCCTTCACTCAGCCTATTGAGTCAACTGGTCCCACTCCTTCACTCAGCCTATTGAGTCAACTGGTCCCACTCCTTCACTCAGCCTATTGAGTCAACTGGTCCCACTCCTTCACTCAGCCTATTGAGTCAACTGGTCCCACTCCTTCACTCAGCCTATTGAGTCCACTGGTCCCACTCCTTCAATCAGCCTATTGAGTCAACTGGTCCCACTCCTTCACTCAGCCTATTGAGTCCACTGGTCCCACTCATTCACTCAGCCTATTGAGTCCACTGGTCCCCCTCCTTCACTCAGCCTATTGAGTCTACTGGTCCCACTCCTTCACTCAGCCTATTGAGTCAACAGGTCCCACTCCTTCACTCAGCCTATTGAGTCAACTGGTCCCACTCCTTCACTCAGCCTATTGAGTCAACTGGTCCCCCTCCTTCACTCAGCCTATTGAGTCAACTGGTCCCACTCCTTCACTCAGCCTATTGAGTCAACTGGTCCCACTCAGCCTATTGAGTCAACTGGTCCCCCTCCTTCACTCAGCCTATTGATTCAACAAGTCCCACTCCTTCACTCAGCCTATTGAGTCCACTGGAGAACAGCTACCCAAGAGTGGTAAAGCGGCCTTTACTGATTCCAACAGCAGACATATAAGCTTGCTGCCAGCTCTTAGCAAACTGTTGGAAAAAATTGTGTTTGACCAAATACAATGCGTTTTCTCTGTAAACAAATTAAGACTTTTCAGCATGCTTATTGTGAGGGGAACTCAACATGTACTGCACTGACACAAATGACTGATGATTGGTTGAAATAAATATATAATAAGAAGATTGTGGGATCTGTACTGTTAGTTTTCAGTGCAGCCATTGATATTATTGACCATAACCTGTTGTTGAAAAAACTTAAGTGCTATGACTTTTCAATCTCTGACATATCGTGGATTCAGAGCTATCTATCCAATGGAACTCAAAGGGAAATCTATAATGGAAGCGTCTCTAATGTCAAACATGTAAAGTGTGGTGTACCGCAGGGCAGCTCTCTAGGCCCTCTACTCTTTTCTATTTTCACCAATGACCTGCCACTGGCATTAAACAAAGCATGCATGTCCATGTATGCTGATGATTCAACCACATACTCATCAGCAACCACAGCTAATGCTGTCACTGATACCCTTAACAAAGAGTTTCTGGGATGGAATGGGTGGCCAGTAATAAACTGGTCCGGAACATCTCTAAAACTAAGAGCATTGTATATGGTACAAATCATTCCTTAAGTGCTAGACCTCAGCTGAATCTGGTAATGAATGGTGTGGCTGTTGAACAAGTTGAGGAGACTAAATTACTTGGTGTTACCTTAGATTGTAAACTGTCACGGTCAAAGCATATAGATTCAATGGTTGCAAAGATGGGGAGAGATCTGTCCGTAATAAAGAGATGCTCTGCTTTTTTTAACACCACACTCCAAAAAGAAAGTTCTTCAGGCTCTAGTTTAGTCTGATCTTGATTATTGTCCAGTCATGGGGTCCAGTGATGCAAGGAAAGACCTAGTTAAGCTGCAGCTGGCCCAGAACAGAGCGGCACATGTTGCTCTTAACTGTAATCAGAGGGCTGATATAAATACTATGCATGCCCAGTCTCTCTTGGCTAAGAGTTGAGGAGAGACTGACTGCATCACTTCTTATTTTTATGAGAAACATTAATGTGTGGAAAATCCCAAATTGTTTGCATAGTCAATTTACACACAGCTCTGACACACACACACTTATCCCACCAGGCATGCCACCAGGGATAATTTTATAGTCCCAAAATCCAGAACAAATGAAAGAAAACGTACAGTATTATATATAGTGTACATATTTTACTTGTTTTTCAAACCACTTCACTTCATTGAGTGAAGCAACAATGCAATCATTCACTATGCCAGATCCACTGTAGTTACACATAGCTTTCTTCCAATCGAAAAATGAAATATATATAAGTAGCAACCGAGATAGCAAAAGAGAGATATAAATGTATTTGAGACTTCAAGTACTTCTAAATATAACTATATCTAAATACACATTAAATACATTAAACCGTGATATCACACTGATATATGTTATTTATTGAATGGCTATAAAGGCTTATAGACATCATATACTGAGCCTTCAGAATGTATTCACACCTCTTGAATTACCACACATGTTGTTGTGTTACAGCCTGAATTTAAAATGGATTCCATTCAGATGTTTGGATCACTGGCCTCCACACAATACCCCATAATGTCAAATTGGAATTATGTTTTTAGAAATGTTTACTAATGAATTCAAAATTAAAAGCTGAAGTTTATTGAGTTGATAAGTATTCAACTCCTTTATAATAGCAAGTCCAAATACGTTCTGGAGTAAAAATGTGCACTTGTTAAGGTGTAGGGGGCGGCATTTTCACTTTTGGATAAATATCGTTTCAACTTTCAACGTGGAGTTATAGTAAATATACCACATCTCTCTACCGACACTGTCAGTAAGGTTCGTCAGTCGAGCAGTGCATTTCAAACACAGATTCAACCACTAAGACCAGGGAGGTTTTCCAATGCAGAAAAAAAGAAGAAAAAAAAAAATAAAAAAAAAGAAATGAACTTCATGTCCTGAATACATTGCGTCATGGTTGAGCCAACACATCACTGACTACCACTCTTCCTATTTCCAACATGGTGGTGGCTGCAACACGTTATGGGTATGCTTGTCATCGCCAAGGACTAGAGAGTTTTTAGGATAAAGATGAAGGCAAAATCCTAGAGGAAACCCTGCTTCAGTCTGACTTCCAACAGACACTGGGAGACAAATGACCCTTTCAGCTGGACAATAATAACACTATAATATATGTATATATATAATAACTACAATATCCATAAAACACAAGATCAAATATCCACTGGCTTATCAAGATGATATTGAATGTTCCTGAGTGGCTTAGTTACAGTTTAAA
Source organism: Oncorhynchus mykiss (assembly GCF_057628025.1). NCBI lineage: Eukaryota > Metazoa > Chordata > Actinopteri > Salmoniformes > Salmonidae > Oncorhynchus > Oncorhynchus mykiss. The sequence goes on along the minus strand of NC_143031.1, from coordinate 5,010,024 downwards.
CTTAAATCGCCTTGAAAATCTATGGCAAGACTTAAAAATGGTTGTTTAGGTATGAATACTTTCTGAAGGCACTGTAAATATTATTATTCTTAAGAAAAATAATTCAAGTACTTCATGTTGGTTTGACCTGCGTCACAGCTCTTTGGGACCCTCTTCTGAGCATCTTCTTGACCGATACCTTAAACTCCTCCGTCTTCAGAACGTATACGATGGGATTGAGCATTGGTGGCAGTATCGAGGTCAGGGAGAGGTTGATGATCCGGGCGTTGGTTGGTATGAGGGATTGGAGGAGGTATGTTAAAATAACTGGCAGGTAGAATATGGCCACCAGTATTAGGTGTGAGGTACATGTCTTTATGGCTCTGAGTCTGGGAAAGAGAGAGAGAGAGAGAGAGAGAGAGAGAGAGAGAGAGAGAGAGAGAGGGAGAGAGAGAGAGAGTTAGAGGTGGAGGGAAAGAGTAGAGGGAGAGAGAAAGAGAGGGAGAAGGAGGGAGGGAGGGAGGGAGAGAGAGAAAGAGAGGAGAGAGAGAGAGAGAGAGAATTTATCCAGTTTAATTGCATTCTCAATATTTCCCAGCATTTATCATTCCTGTAACAAGTCCATAACTAAAAACATATTTCTGAGGCCTCACACCAATCAGCATATGGGCCCGTTCTGGCTTGGACAAGTCTACTTACTGACTTGACTTACTTATTCCAATCAGTATTACTTCTCACCTGTCCTGGGGCAGTGTGATGGTGAACAGGGCGTGTGTTATACAGATGTATGATGATATGATGAAGACCATGGGGAGATAGAGAACTATACAGGGGTTGAGAAACGCCATCATCTGATTAGGGAACACGTTAGAACAGGGGGCCGCCAGACGGAACAGGGGACCGTGGTCACAGAGGTAGCTGTCGATCACCAGAGACCTACAATACAATACATTATATACCATGTTATTACCCAGATATTAAGGAGAACAACAGAAACGTTGTCTTCTGCTAATCCAGGGTTTTTAGAAACATTTTTAGAGATGTTGTTGTTAGGTTCACCTCCTTATCTGTTGGAGTTAGTTAGTTAGTTAATTAGTTAGTTAGTTAGTTAGTTAGTTAGTTAGAATTAGTTACTGTTGAATTAGCATTGAAGAGGAACCGAGTTCATGACAACATTGAGCCATCAACTTTTACAAGAACCTGACAGATGACAACGACAACGTGACATTCTGTTTGTTTATCTCCTTTGTGTTATTGGTTTACTGTAAAGTAAAATTTGAAATGCACTTAATTAAACCAATAGTTTGACATGATTTAACAGATAAATCTATACTTCACAGAAGCTATGCTTTTGCAGTGGAGTTGGTGCACCAAACCCAATACGATACATACTAACCTACAGAAAGAGAGCCGGGTGATGAGACACACAGAGATCAACATCATCAACACAGCAAACGTCCAGGCGGCCCCCGTCAGCTGGAGCATGGACCTGTGAGTGATCATCATGTGGTACCTGGAAAGAACATTACAATGGAACTTTGAGAGTTGATGACACAGCCCCTCTGGTCATTTAATTGCATCTCTGTGGGGGAAAAGATGTTCAACTTTATCGTGTTATTATCGGCAATGTTTTATATGATTAGTCTTTATATGTTTTTCATATATAAAATTATTCAGTCGAGATTCCCACATTTGGAGAACTTGCAGGGGTCAGCACGACCAGAGTGGCCGAACCTCACCCTGGTAATCCTCCTTTGTGATCAAGGTGTTTCCCCTGTCAGGTAACAATATCCTTATATATATGAATTTAAAAGAATTGAATCCATGTTAAATCATATTTATTTTATATAATACATTTAATAAATACATTTGAATAAATTGTCAAATCAAATTATTCAATTTAAAATGTAAAAAAATTATCCCAAAAGGGTAAAATTAAATAGTGTTTCTGAATGTTATTTTAATTGAGTTAATAATGTGATGTATTATCTGAGACCTGAGCGGGCAGCAGATGGCCACCAGTCTGTCATAGGAGAGGATGGTGAGGTTGAAGGACTGCATGGTGATGAAGAGGAAGATGAAGAAGAGGCTCGTGAGACACTGGTCGTAGGAGATGAGCTGTCTGCTGAACAGAAACATATCCAGCAGCTTGGGAACCAGGGCCGTGCTTTCACACACGTCTGTGAAGGCCAGGTTGAACACAGCGATGTACTTGGGGCTGTATGGTCAGAACATAAATGTATTTTAATATTAACCTGTGGAGTGTAGGGGGCAGTATTTTGATGTTTGGATGAAAAACGTACCCACATGAAACTGCCTATTTCTCAGGCCCAGAATCTAGAACATGCATACAATTGTCAGATTAGGATAGAAAACACTCTAAAGTTTCCAAAACTGTTAAAACATTTTGAGTACAACAGAACTGATATTGCAGGCGAAAACCTGAGGAAAACCCAACCCGGAAGTGCTGTTTTTCCTGAAAGCTCTCTGTTCCATAGCCTGCCTTCGCTCCATCAACCAGATTCCTTTTCCTATGACTTCCCCATGGTGTGAAAAGTCTTTAGACATAGTCTCAGGCTTTTATTTTGAAAAATGAACCAGAAAGATCACATCGTGTCATTGAATGGCTGGGTGCCAGCAGCGTTTTGCATGTGCAACAGCTTGAACAGCTTGAAGTAGACATTTTCTCTCTCTCTCCTATTGAAGAAGCTACAGTCCCGGTTGAAATATTATTGATTATATATTGTAAAAACAACCTGAGGATTGATTATAAAAAACGTTTGACATGTTTCTACAAAATTTACGGATACTATTTGGAATTTTCGTCTGCCCGGACTTGAACACTCGAGCGTGTGGATTTCTGAACATAAAGCGCCCAACAAATGGAGGTATTTTGGATATAAAAATAATGTTTATGGAACAAAAGGAACATTTATTGTGTAACTGGGAGTCTCGCGAGTGCAAACATCCGAAGATCATCAAAGGTAAGCGATTCATTTTATTGCCTTTCTGACTTTCGTGACCAATCTACTTGGCTGCTAGCTGTTGGTAATGTTTTGTCTACTGAGAGAGATGTCCTTACATAAACGCTTGGTGTGCTTTCGCCGAAAAGCTTTTTTGAAATCTGACATGCCAGGTGGACTAACAACAACCTAAGCTGTGTTTTGATATATTGCACTTGTGATTTCATGAAAATTAAAACATTTGAGTAATTTAATTTGAATTTGGCGCTTTGCAATTCAGCGGATGTTGACGAAAATTAATATAAATATCACGTAACGGAGATCGGGGAGCAGGGCAGGCTCCCACACACATGTCTGTGAGGTCCAGGGGAACGGGAAGCAGGGCAGGCCCCCACACACATGTCTGTGAGGTCCAGGGGAACGGGGAGAAGGGCAGACCCCCACACACATGTCTGTGAGGTCCAGGGGAACGGGGAGAAGGGCAGACCCCCACACACATGTCTGTGAGGTCCAGGGGATCGGGGAGCAGGGCAGGCTCCCACACACATGTCTGTGAGGTCCAGGGGAACGGGGAGCAGGGCAGGCCCCCACACACATGTCTGTGAGGTCCAGGGGAACGGGGAGAAGGGCAGACCCCCACACACATGTCTGTGAGGTCCAGGGGAACGGGGAGCAGGGCAGGCTCCCACACACATGTCTGTGAGGTCCAGGGGAACGGGGACTTCAATAAGATAGACTGTCCAATTAAGGCTGTTATACACTGTATTGTGTTAATGAGATTAAAGAGGTCTGATTACCTGTGGAGACTGCGGTCCACGTAGATGCCAGTCATGACGAAGGTGTTGCCCACCTAGAACCAACACACACACACACACACACACACACACGCACACACACACACACACACACACATACACACACACACACACACACACACACACACACACACACACACACACACACACACACACACACACACACACACACACAGCGGAAATGACCCAAAATGGAAATGTATATTATATTACGTTTCCTTAAGTGTGCTTTCCTGAGGAAAGTGAACAACTAGCTAGTTAGTAACACCCTGGACCAGAGCTGGTTAGTAACACCCTGGACCAGAGCTAGTTAGTAACACCCTGGACCAGAGCTGGTTAGTAACACCCTGGACCAGAAGAAGTTAGTAATACCCTGGACCAGAGCTGGTTAGTACCACCCTGGACCAGAAGAAATTAGTAACACCCTGGACCAGAAGAAATTAGTAACACCCTGGACCAGAGCTGGTTAGTACCACCCTGGACCAGAAGAAATTAGTAACACCCTGGACCAGAGCTGGTTTGTACCACCCTGGACCAGAGCTAGTTAGTAACACCCTGGACCAGAAGTAGTTAGTAACACCCTGGACCAGAGCTGGTTAGTAACACCCTGGACCAGAGCTACGGCCTTACCAGGGAGATGATGTAAACAAAACAGAGGAAGATGTAGTAGTAGTTCATGTCGGGGATGCCTATGAAACCACTGATGAAGAAGTAAGGGGGTCGGATGATGGTGTTGACGTCTGTCTGGTTAGGGTCAGAGGTCAGGGAACTCATCCTGACTGGAGGTGTTAACGTCTCCCTCTGGCTGGTGATAATCTGTGGAAATACATTATCCATGAGTACATTATTACAAATAAAGGTATATTCAAAACTGTACATTACTTCACCTGTTGACAAAAACATAATTGAAGCATCGTTAGTGGAAAGGAAATTATCCAAGTTCATCAAAATTGTAAATTGCAAATAATTTATAATAATAAATTAATTAATATTATATTTAAATTGTGTTTATTTATGTATTCAATGTTACTGCATTTGATACCAGTTGCTAAAAAATAGTTAATTAAACCACTCACTTCAGACATCAAACTAAATACCAGAATGTCAACATCTCCATCAACTACTAAAGCCACTGTTTATCATGTAAATGTAAAGTTGAACCCACCTCCTCAGGTGATATGGTGGACCTGACAGCCCAGGTCTAGTGTGAGTACCTGGGCAGAGACAACAGACTTATATACTGTATCATCATTACCTGTTGGTCATTAGTACAACACATAGAGTTACATCACTGGTTCCCAATCCTGGTCCTGGGATCCCAAAGGGATTCACATTTTAGTTACTGCACCAACACACCTGATTCAGCTAATCAACTCATCATCAAGCCTTTGATTAGATGAATCAGGCAAACATAGGACACTAGGCAGGGTAGCCTAGTGGTTAGAGCGTTGGTCTAGTAACCGGAAGGTTGCAAGTTCAAATCCCCGAGCTGGCAAGGTACAAATCTGTTGTTCTGCCCCTGAACAGGCAGTTAACCCACTGTTCCTAGGCCGTCATTGAAAATAGATAATATAGGACAGAGATAACATAGGACACAGATAATATAGGACACAGATAATATAGGACAGAGATAAAATAGGACACAGATAATATAGGACACAGATAATATAGGACACAGAGAATGTAGGACAGAGATAATATAGGACACAGATAATATAGGACAGAGATAATATAGGACACAGATAACATAGGACACAGATAATATAGGACACAGATAATATAGGACAGAGATAATATAGGACAGAGTTAACATAGGACACAGAGAACAAACAAAGCTATATACAGGTGTTGTCAGATCAGGAGGACTTGAGTGCTGATTTAATAAAGGTCCTTTTCTGAACAGCACAGTCTTGAGCCGGGCCTTATAGACATTCTCTTTGGCAACAAGTATTTTACACATCCCACTTTGGGATGGATATGTCAATGTGTAGTTCATAAATGCTAATCTACTGTATGAGAAGAAATACTGTTTAATTTTAATTAGCCAAGAAATCCCTAGTTTGAAAGCCACAGTTTGTCTGTTCTCTACACCAGAGAACACTGTTACTCCAGCTGCTCTCTCTTCATCTGACGATATTTTCCTCTCACAGTCCGAGAGCATCTGGTCGTCACGGTGATGGCACAGGGCTACTCATGTCTCCAAAGTGGAGACTCTTTTCTCCACCTCTCTCTCACCTGTCCATCTCCTCATTTGAATTCCATGGCTGTCACTGTCACTTGTCCACTCAAGCTTCACATTATCGTCATCTGTTGCCAACCAGGTCACCTTAGAGAGTTGCCCAATGAGCTTGACACCTTAATAAACTAATTTCCTGACGATGGATCGCCGCTCCTCGTCGTTGGCGACTTCAAACTCCCGACATCTGCCTTCGACTAATTTTTCCCCAAATCTCTCTTTCCCCTCCTTTCCTCTTTGACTTCACCCTTTTTCAGTCACCTCCCACTCACAAGGTAGGCAATAAGTTTGACCTCATCTTTACTAGAGGCTGTTCTCCTACTAATCTCACTGTAACCCCCCTCCAGGTCTCTGTTCTCCTACTAATCTCACTGTAACCCCCACCAGGTCTCTGTTCTCCTACTAATCTCACTGTAACCCCTCTCCAGGTCTCTGTTCTCCTTCTAATCTCATTGTAACCCCCTCCAGGTCTGTGTTCTCCTGGTAATCTCACTGTAACCCCCTCCAGGTCTCTGTTCTCTTACTAATCTCACTGTAACCCTCCTCCAGGTCTATGTTCTCCTACTAATCTCACTGTAACCCCCTCCAGGTCTCTGTTCTCCTACTAATCTCACTGTAACCCCCACCAGGTCTCTGTTCTCCTACTAATCTCACTGTAACCCCCTCCAGGTCTCTGTTCTCCTACTAATCTCAATGTAACCCCCTCCAGGTCTCTGTTCTCCTACTAATCTCACTGTAACCCCCTCCAGGTCTCTGTTCTCCTACTAATCTCCCTCTAACCCCCTCCAGGTCTCTGTTCTCCTACTAATCTCCCTCTAACCCCCTCCAGGTCTCTGTTCTCCTACTAATCTCCCTCTAACCCCCTCCAGGTCTCTGTTCTCCTACTAATCTCCCTCTAACCTCCTCCAGGTCTCTGTTCTCCTACTAATCTCACTGTAACCCCTTCCAGGTCTCTGTTCTCCTACTAATCTCACTGTAACCCCCGCCAGGTCTCTGTTCTCCTACTAATCTCCCTCTAACCCCCTCCAGGTCTCTGTTCTCCTACTAATCTCCCTCTAACCCCCTCCAGGTCTCTGTTCTCCTACTAATCTCCCTCTAACCCCCTCCAGGTCTCTGTTCTCCTACTAATCTCCCTCTAACCCCCTCCAGGTCTCCGTTCTCCTACTAATCTTACTGTAACCCTCCCCCAGGTCTCTGTTCTCCTACTAATCTCACGGTAACCCCCTCCAGGTCTCTGTTCTCCTACTTAATCTCACTGTAACCCCCAGGTCTCCGTTCTCCTACTAATCTCCCTCTAACCCCCCAGGTCTCCGTTCTCCTACTAATCTCCCTCTAACCCCCCAGGTCTCCGTTCTCCTACTAATCTCCCTCTAACCCCCCAGGTCTCTGTTCTCCTACTAATCTCAATTTAACCCCCTCCAGGTCTCTGTTCTCCTACTAATCTCCCTCTAACCCCCCAGGTCTCTGTTCTCCTACTAATCTCCCTCTAACCCCCTCCAGGTCTCTGTTCTCCTACTAATCTCCCTCTAACCCCCTCCAGGTCTCTGTTCTCCTACTAATCTCCCTCTAACCCCCTCCAGGTCTCTGTTCTCCTACTAATCTCCCTCTGACCCCCTCCAGGTCTCTGTTCTCCTACTAATCTCCCTCTAACCCCCCAGGTCTCTGTTCTCCTACTAATCTCCCTCTAACCCCCTCCAGGTCTCTGTTCTCCTACTAATCTCACTGTAACCCCCTCCAGGTCTCTGTTCTCCTACTAATCTCCCTCTAACCCCCCAGGTCTCTGTTCTCCTACTAATCTCACTCTAACCCCCCAGGTCTCTGTTCTCCTACTAATCTCACTCTAACCCTTCTCCAGGTCTCACTACTTTGTTTCTTTTTCTGTCCCCTGTCTCTGCCCTCCCTTCCTTCTCCGTGGCTGAGTGACTCATTGTGAGTTTATTGAACAGGAAGCTGAGTGACTCATTGTGAGTTTATTGAACAGGAAGCTGAGTGGCTCATTGTGAGTTTATTGAACAGGAAGCTGAGTGACTCATTGTGAGTTTATTGAACAGGAAGCTGAGTGGCTCATTGTGAGTTTATTGAACAGGAAGCTGAGTGACTCATTGCTAGTTTATTGAACAGGAAGCTGAGTGACTCATTGTGAGTTTATAGAACAGGAAGCTGAGTGACTCATTGTGAGTTTATTGAACAGGAAGCTGAGTGACTCATTGTGAGTTTATTGAACGGGAAGCTGAGTGACTCATTGTGAGTTTATTGAACAGGAAGCTGAGTGACTCATTGTGAGTTTATTGAACAGGAAGCTGAGTGACTCATTGTGAGTTTATTGAACGGGAAGCTGAGTAACTCATTGTGAGTTTATTGAACAGGAAGCTGAGTAACTCATTGTGAGTTTATTGAACAGGAAGCTGAGTAACTCATTGTGAGTTTATTGAACAGGAAGCCGAGTGAAAATGTCCGGAGGACCTAACATCCTTCCACTCCCTTCTTTACCTTCTCTTCCTCTGTATCCATTGCTAAAGCCACTTTCTCTAACACTAGGAAACTATCTTCCACCTCCTCTCTCCTTAATCCTCCAACCCATGCCCCCTCCCTCTCTGCGGACAACTTTTTCAACCACTTTGAAAAGAAGGTTATTGGAATCCGCTCCTCCTTCACTCAGCCTATTGAGTCAACTGGTCCCACTCATTCACTCAGCCTATTGAGTCCACTGGTCCACCTACTTCACTCAGCCTATTGAGTCCACTGGTCCCACTCCTTCACTCAGCCTATTGAGTCAACTGGTCCCCCTCCTTCACTCAGCCTATTGAGTCAACTGGTCCCCCTCCTTCGCTCAGCCTATTGAGTCAACTGGTCCCACTACTTCACTCAGCCTATTGAGTCAACTGGTCCCCCTCCTTCACTCAGCCTATTGAGTCAACTGGTCCCCCTCCTTCACTCAGCCTATTGAGTCCACTGGTCCCACTCCTTCAATCAGCCTATTGAGTCATCTGGTCCCACTCCTTCACTCAGCCTATTGAGTCAACTGGTCCCACTCCTTCACTCAGCCTATTGAGTCCACTGGTCCCACTCATTCACTCAGCCTATTGAGTCCAATTGGTCCCACTCCTTCACTCAGCCTATTGAGTCTACTGGTCCCACTCCTTCACTCAGCCTATTGAGTCAACAGGTCCCACTCCTTCACTCAGCCTATTGAGTCAACTGGTCCCACTCATTCACTCAGCCTATTGAGTAATCTGGTCCCCCTCCTTCACTCAGCCTATTGAGTCAACTGGTCCCACTCCTTCACTCAGCCTATTGAGTCAACTGGTCCCACTCCTTCACTCAGCCTATTGAGTCAACTGGTCCCACTCCTTCACTCAACCTATTGAGTCAACTGGTCCCACTGCTTCACTCAGCCTATTGAGTCAACTGGTCCCACTCCTTCACTCAGCCTATTGAGTCCACTGGTCCCACTCCTTCACTCAGCCTATTGAGTCTACTGGTCCCACTCCTTCACTCAGCCTATTGAGTCAACAGGTCCCACTCCTTCACTCAGCCCATTGAGTCCACTGGTCCCACTCATTCACTCAGCCTATTGAGTCCACGTGTCCCACTCCTTCACTCAGTCTATTGAGTCAACTGGTCCCCCTCCTTCACTCAGCCTATTGAGTCAATTGGTCCCACTCCTTAAACTCAGCCTATTGAGTCCACTGGTCCCACTCCTTCACTCAGCCTATTGAGTCAACAGGTCCCACTCCTTCACTCAGCCCATTGAGTCCACTGGTCCCACTCATTCACTCAGCCTATTGAGTCCACTGGTCCCACTCCTTCACTCAGTCTATTGAGTCAACTGGTCCCCCTCCTTCACTCAGCCTATTGAGTCAACTGGTCCCACTCCTTCACTCAGCCTATTGAGTCAACTGGTCCCCCTCCTTCACTCATACTATTGAGTCAACTGGTCCCACTCCTTCACTCAGCCTATTGAGTCAACTGGTCTCACTCCTTCACTCAGCCTATTGAGTCAACTGGTCCCACTCCTTCACTCAGCCTATTGAGTCAACTGGTCCCACTCCTTCACTCAGCCCATTGAGTCCACTGGTCCCACTCATTCACTCAGCCTATTGAGTCCACTGGTCCCACTCCTTCACTCAGCCCATTGAGTCAACTGGTCCCACTCATTCACTCAGCCTATTGAGTCCACTGGTCCCACTCCTTCACTCAGCCTATTGAGTCAACTGGTCCCACTCCTTCACTCAGCGTATTGAGTCAACTGGTCCCACTCCTTCACTCAGCCTATTGAGTCAACTGGTCCCACTCCTTCACTCAGCCTATTGAATCAACTGGTCCCACTCCTTCACTCAGCCTATTGAGTCCACTGGTCCCACTCCTTCACTCAGCCTATTGAGTCCACTGGTCCCACTCATTCACTCAGCCTATTGAGTCCACTGGTCCCACTCCTTCACTCAGCCTATTGAGTCTACTGGTCCCACTCCTTCACTCAGCCTATTGAGTCAACAGGTCCCACTCCTTCACTCAGCCCATTGAGTCCACTGGTCCCACTCATTCACTCAGCTTATTGAGTCCACTGGTCCCACTCCTTCACTCAGTCTATTGAGTCAACTGGTCCCCTCCTTCACTCAGCCCATTGAGTCAACTGGTCCCACTCTTTCACTCAGCCTATTGAGTCAACTGGTCCCCCTCCTTCACTCAGCCTATTGAGTCAACTGGTCCCACTCCTTCACTCAGCCTATTGAGTCCACTGGTCCCCATCCTTCACTCAGCCTATTGATTCCACTGGTCCCACTCCTTCTCTCAGCCTAGTGAGTCAACTGGTCCCACTCCTTCACTCAGCCTATTGAGTCAACTGGTCCCCCTCCTTCACTCAGCCTTTTGAGTCAACTGGTCCCACTCCTTCACTCAGCCTATTGAGTCAACTGGTCCCACTCCTTCACTCAGCCTATTGAGTCCACTGGTCCCACTCCTTCACTCAGCCTATTGAGTCTACTGGTCCCCCTCCTTCACTCAGTCTATTGAGTCCACTGGTCCCATTCATTCACTCAGCCTATTGATTCAACAAGTCCCACTCCTTCACTCAGCCTATTGAGTCCACTGGAGAACAGCTACCCAAGAGTGGTAAAGCAGCCTTTACTGATTCCAACAGCAGACATATAAGCTTGCTGCCAGCTTTTAGCAAACTGTTGGAAAAAATTGTGTTTGACCAAATACAATGCGTTTTCTCTGTAAACAAATTAACAAGACTTTTCAGCATGCTTATAGAGAGGGGAACTCAACATGTACTGCACTGACACAAATGACTGATGATTGGTTGAAATAAATATATAATAAGAAGATTCTGGGAGCTGTACTGTTAGTTTTCAGTGCAGCCATTGATATTATTGACCATAACCTGTTGTTGAAAAAACTTAAGTGCTATGACTTTTCAATCTCTGACATATCGTGGATTCAGAGCTATCTATCCAATGGAACTCAAAGGGAAATCTTTAATGGAAGCGTCTCTAATGTCAAACATGTAAAGTGTGGTGTACCGCAGGGCAGCTCTCTAGGCCCTCTACTCTTTTCTATTTTCACCAATGACCTGCCACTGGCATTAAACAAAATATGCGTGTCCATGTATGCTGATGATTCAACCACATACTCATCAGCAACCACAGCTAATGCTGTCACTGATACCCTTAACAAAGAGTTTCTGGGATGGAATGGGTGGCCAGTAATAAACTGGTCCGGAACATCTCTAAAACTAAGAGCATTGTATATGGTACAAATCATTCCTTAAGTGCTAGACCTCAGCTGAATCTGGTAATGAATGGTGTGGCTGTTGAACAAGTTGAGGAGACTAAATTACTTGGTGTTACCTTAGATTGTAAACTGTCACGGTCAAAGCATATAGATTCAATGGTTGCAAAGATGGGGAGAGATCTGTCCGTAATAAAGAGATGCTCTGCTTTTTTTAACACCACACTCCAAAAAGAAAGTTCTTCAGGCTCTAGTTTAGTCTGATCTTGATTATTGTCCAGTCATGGGGTCCAGTGATGCAAGGAAAGACCTAGCTGCAGCTGGCCCAGAACAGAGCGGCACATGTTGCTCTTAACTGTAATCAGAGGGCTGATATAAATACTATGCATGGCAGTCTCTCTTGGCTAAGAGTTGAGGAGAGACTGACTGCATCACTTCTTATTTTTATGTGAAACATTAATGTGTGGAAAATCCCAAATTGTTTGCATAGTCAATTTATACACAGCTCTCACACACACACTTATTCCACCAGGCATGCCACCAGGGATAATTTTATAGTCCCAAAATCCAGAACAAATGAAAGAAAACGTACAATATTATATATAGTGTACATATTTTACTTGTTTTTCAAACCACTTCACTTCATTGAGTGAAGCAACAATGCAATCATTCACTATGCCAGATCCACTGTAGTTACACATAGCTTTCTTCCAATCGAAAAATGAAATATATATAAGTAGCAACCGAGATAGTAAAAGAGAGATATAAATGTATTTGAGACTTCAAGTACTTCTAAATATAACTATATCTAAATACACATTAAATACATTAAACCGTGATATCACACTGATATATGTTATTTATTGAATGGCTATAAAGGCTTATATACATCATATACTGAGCCTTCAGAATGTATTCACACCTCTTGAATTACCACACATGTTGTTGTGTTACAGCCTGAATTTAAAATGGATTCCATTCAGATGTTTGGGTCACTGGCCTCCACACAATACCCCATAATGTCAACGTGGAATTTATGTTTTTAGAAATGTTTACAAATGAATTCCAAATTAAAAGCTGAAATATAATATTGAGTTAATAAGTATTCAACTCCTTTATAATGGCAAGTCCAAATACGTTCTTGAGTAAAAATGTGCTTAACAACTCACATAATAAGTTGCATGGACTCCCTCGGTGTGCAATAATAATGTTTAAAATGATTTTTGATTGCTTACCTAACCTTTGTATCCCACATATGCAATTATCTGAAAGGTCCCTCAGTCGAGCAGTGATTTTCAATCACAGATTCAATCACGAAGACCAGGGAGGTCTTCCAATGCCTCGCAAAGAAGACCACCTATTTGTTGATCGGTAAAAATCAACATTAACAAATAATAAGACATTGAATATCCCTTTGAGCATGATGAAGTTATTCATTACACTTTGGATGGTGTATCAACACCCCCACCTCCTCCTTTTGGATTAATAAACATCCAACCATCTGCCTCCTGTGTCTGCATCTGTGTCTTGCCTTGTGTCATGATACATGAGTTCTTCCTAACTCAGTTGCAGGAGAGGAAGGAAGCTGCCATAAAACAGTTGCAGATTTGAATGGCTGTGATAGGAGAAAACTGAGGATGGATCAACAGCATTGTAGTTACTCCACAATACTAACCTAAATTACAGCCTGAAAAGAAGGAAACCTGTGCAGAATAAAGATATTCCAAGACAGGAGTCCTGTTTTCAATAAGGCACTAAAGTAAAACTGCAAAAAGAAATGGATAAGAAGTTAACTTTATGTCCTGAATACAAAGTGTTATGGTTGGGGTAAATCCAACTCAACAGATCACAAAGTACCACATATTTCCATGCATGGTGGTGGCTGCAACATGTTATAGGTATGCTTGTCATCGGCAAGGACTAGAGTTTTTTAGGATAAAAAGAAACTAAGCACCGGCTAAATCCGAGAGGAAAAGCTGGTTCAGTCTGCTTTCCAAAAGACACTGGAAGACAAATTCACCGTTCAGCAAGACAATAACCCAAAACATAAGATCAAATATACACTGGCATTGCTTACCATGGTGACAGTGAATGTTCCTGAGTGGCTTAGTTACAGCTTAGACTTAAATCGCCTTGAAAATCTATGCCAAGACTTGAAAATGGCTGTTAGGTGTGAATACTTTCAGAAGGCACTGTAAATATATCATTTTTAAGAGAAAAAATTCAAGAACTTCATGTTGGTTTGACCTGCGTCACAGCTCTTTGTGCCCCTCTTCTGAGCATCTTCTTGACTGATACCTTAAACTCCTCCGTCTTCAGAACGTATATGATGGGATTAAGCATTGGTGGCAGTATCGAGGTCAGGGAGAGGTTGATGATGCGGACGTTGGTTGGTATGATGGTGTAGAGAGAGTACGTGAAAATAATTGGCAGGTAGAATATGGCCACCAGTATTAGGTGTGAGGTACATGTCTTAATGGCTCTGAGTCTGGGAAAGAGAGAGAGAGAGAGAGAGAGAGAGAGAGAGAGAGAGAGAGAGGAACAGAGAGGGGAACAGAGAGAGAGATAAAGAGAGAGAGAGAGAGAGAGAGAGAGAGAGAGAGAGAGAGAGAGAGAGAGAGAGAGAGAGAGAGAGAGAGGAACAGAGAGGGGAACAGAGAGAGAGATAAAGAGAGGGAAAGAGAGCGTGAGAGAGGGTAAGAAAGAGAGAGAGGGAGAGACGTGAAGGGAGAGAAAGAGAGAGACAGAAAGAAGTGGACAGAGAGAGGGAGTGAGAGAAAGAGAGGTAGAGGGAGAGAGACAGAGAGACAGAAAGAAGTGGATTGAGAGAGGGAGATAGGGAGAGAGAGGTGGAGGGTGAGAGAGGGAGAGAGAGGGAGAGAGAGGTGGAGGGTGAGAGAGGGAGAGAGAGAGAGAGGTGGAGGGTGAGAGATGTAGAGAGAGAAAGAGAGGTGGAGGGTGAGAGAGGGAGACAGAGAGAGAAAGAGGTGGACATAGAGAGAGAAAGAAAGAGAGAGCGAGAGAGCGAGCGAGAGCGAGAGAGAGGGAGAGAATGTGTGTCAGTACACCATGTGATTATCTATACAGTTTAATTGCATTCTCAATATTTCCCAGCATTTATCATTCCTGTAACAAGTCCATAACTAAAAACATATTTCTGAGGCCTCACACCAATCAGCATATGGGCCGTTCTGGCTTGGACAAGTCTACTTACTGACTTGACTTACTTATTCCAATCAGTATTACTTCTCACCTGTCCTGGGGCAGTGTGATGGTGAACAGGGCGTGTGTTATGCAGATGTATGATGATATGATGAAGATCATTGGGAGATAGAGAACTATACAGGGGTTGATTTCGCTCATCGCTATGTTAGGGACCACATTAGAACAGGGGGCCGCCAGACGGAACAGAGGACCGTGGTCACAGAAGTAGCTGTTGATCACCAGAGACCTACAATACAATACATTATATACCATGTTATTACCCAGATATTAGAGCGAACAACAGAAATGTGTCAAAAAAACTCTCGACCAGCTATTGGTACACCTCCGCCACTGGAATTTCTCTCACATTCAAGATGAAGGTTATTAAAGGAACATAAAGGAACAATTCCAGAACTTTTTGGAGATCAAACTGCTTCAGAAATGTGTTTTGCTGCTCGGAACAAAACATTTGGAAAATAATTTTGGTTTTAATCCCTGATTGTGTGTAGATGAGAAAAAAAAAGTGTGCCCAAAGTAAACTGCCTGTTATTCAGGCCCAGAAGCTAGGATATGCATATTATTAGTAGATTTGGATAGAAAACAGTAATGTTTCTAAAACTGTTAAAATGTCTGTGCGTATAACAGAACTGTTTTGGCAGGCAAAACCCCGAGGACAAACCTTCCAGGGGGAAAACAATTGAGGTCATAGTATTTCCCAATAAGTTTCTATGGGAAATTTAATAGGAACCTGGTTGCAGTTCCTATGGCTTCCACTAGATGTCAACAGTCTTTAGAAATTGTTCAATGTTTTTCTTTTGAGAAATGAAGAAGTACAGCTGTTCTTTGTTTGTGTCCAGATGGATTCTACTGTTTGGTGCGTGAACTGGAACGCGCTTCACGTTGTTTTTATCCGGTATTGGAAACAGTTTATCCCGTCTTAAATTTTGTCAATTATTTACGTTTCAGGATACCTGAGGTTGGATTAGGAACGTTGTTTGAAATGTTTGGACCAAGTTTACAGGTAACTTATTAGATCCTTTGTGGGCATGTTGGGACCGGTGTATTTCTGAATCAAACGCGCCAAATAAATGGACATTTTGGGGATATAAAGAAGGAATTTATCGAACAAAACGACCATTCATTGTGTCACTGAGACATTTGAGATTACAAAAAGAAGAAGATCTTAATGAGTAAGGCATTTATTATATCGTTATTTCTGACTTTTGTGTCGCCACCTGCCTGGTTGAAAATTACTTTCATGTGTTTGTATTCGGGGCGCAGTCCTCAGATAATCTGCTTTTTGAAATCTGACACTGCGGCTGGATGAACAAGAAGTTAAGCTTTATTTTGATGTAATACACTAATATTTTCTGTTATCTTGAAGTTTGAATTTGGCGCTCTGCAATTTCACTGGGTGTTGTCAAATCGATCCCGCTAAAGGGATTGGCGCGCGAAGGGATCAATATCAGGTTTAAACAAGTGACATCAATAAGGGATCATAGGTTAAACCTGGATTCACCTAGTCAGTCATGGAAAGAGCAGGTGTTGACCCGCACGTCTTGATCAAGTCTGACAATAAAACAGCGGGAGCATTCATCAACGTAAGGATATATTATATTCGACTATATTTATATCTACTATACTGTATTTTATCATGAATTGATTTTTTTGCACCAGCAAGTCATTGGACTGGAGGTTCGTACGTCTGAAACCAATAGTTTGATGTGATTTAACAGATAAATCTATGCTTCACAGAAGCTATGCTTTTGCGGTGGAGTTGGTGCACTACAACACGCTACATACTAACCTACAGAAAGAGAGCCGGGTGATGAGACACACAGAGATCAACACCATCAACACAGCAAACGCCCAGGCGGCCCCCGTCAGCTGGAGCATGGACCTGTGAGTGATCATCATGTGGTACCTGGAAAGAACATTACAATGGAACTTTGAGAGTTGATGACACAGCCCCTCTGGTCATTTAATTGCATCTCTGTGGGGGAAAAGATGTTCGACTTTATTGTGTTATTATCGCCAATGTTTTATATGATTTGTCTTTATATGTTTTTCATATATAAAATTATTCAGTCGAGATTCCCACATTTGGAGAACTTGCAGGGGTCAGCACGACCAGAGTGGCCGAACCTCACCCTGGTAATCCTCCTTTGTGATCAAGGTGTTTCCCCTGTCAGGTAACTATATCCTTATATATGATTTTAAAAGTAGTGAATCCATGTTAAATCGTATTTCTTTTATATAATACATTTAATAAATACATTTGAATAAATTGTCAAATCAAATTATTCAATTCAAAATAAATAAAAAATATCCCAGAAGGGTAAAATTAAATTGTGTTTCTGAATGTTATTTTAATTGAGTTAATAATGTGATGTATTATCTGAGACCTGAGCGGGTAGCAGATGGCCACCAGTCTGTCATAGGACAGGATGGTGAGGTTGAAGGACTGCATGGTGATGAAGAGGAAGACGAAGAAGAGGCTCGTGAGACACTGGTCGTAGGAGATGAGCTGTCTGCTGAACAGAAACATATCCAGCAGCTTGGGAACCAGGGCCGTGCTTTCACACACGTCTGTGAAGGCCAGGTTGAACACAGCGATGTACTTGGGGCTGCAAGGTCAGAACATAGATATCTTTTAATATTAATATAAATATCATGTAACAGAGATCAGGGAGCAGGGCAGGCTCCCAGACACATGTCTGTGAGGTCCAGGTTGAACACAGCAATGTACAGCAATGTACCGTTCACGTGCTGGGCGTCACTACAGGTTCTATTATATTATATTATATTCACTATAAGTAACTATAAGTATATGTTACTATAAGTAACATAATAATAATATAAGTATTATGTAACGGAGGGGCCCCACAAGGGTGCGTTCTGAGCCCTCTCCTGTACTCCCTGTTCACCCACGACTGCGTGGTCACGCACGCCTCCAACTCAATCATCAAGTTTGCGGACGACACAACAGTGGTAGGCTTGATTACCAACAACGACGAGATGGCCTACAGGGAGGAGGTGAGGGCCCTCGGAGTGTGGTGTCAGGAAAATAACCTCACACTCAACGTCAACAAAACTAAGGAGATGATTGTGGACTTCAGGAAACAGCAGAGGGAACACCCCCCTATCCACATCGATGGAACAGTGGTTGAGAGGGTAGCAAGTTTTAAGTTCCTCGGCGTACACATCACAGACAAACTGAATTGGTCCACCCACACAGACAGCATGGTGAAGAAGGCGCAGCAGCGCCTCTTCAATCTCAGGAGGCTGAAGAAATTCGGCTTGTCACCAAAAGCACTCACAAACTTCTACAGATGCGCAATCGAGAGCATCCTGGCGGGCTGTATCACCGCCTGGTACGGCAACTGCTCCGCCCACAACCGTAAGGCTCTCCAGAGGGTAGTGAGGTCTGCACAACGCATCACCCGGGGCAAACTACCTGCCCTCCAGGACACCTACACCACCCGATGTCACAGGAAGGCCATAAAGATCATCAAGGACAACAACCACCCGAGCCACTGCCTGTTCACCCCGCTATCATCCAGAAGGCGAGGTCAGTACAGGTGCATCAAAGCTGGGACCGAGAGACTGAAAAACAGCTTCTATCTCAAGGCCATCAGACTGTTAAACAGCCACCACTAACATTGAGTGGCTGCTGCCAACACACTGACTCAACTCCAGCCACTTTAATAATGGGAATTGATGGGAAATGATGTAAAATATATCACTAGCCACTTTAAACAATGCTACCTAATATAATGTTTACATACCCTACATTATTCATCTCATATGTATACGTATATACTGTACTCTATATCATCTACTGCATCTTTATGTAATACATGTATCACTAGCCACTTTAACTATGCCACTTTGTTTACATACTCATCTCATCTGTATATACTGCACTCAATACCATCTACTGTATCTTGCCTATGCCGCTCTGTACCATCACTCATTCATATATCTTTATGTACATATTCTTTATCCCCTTACACTTGTGTCTATAAGGTAGTCGTTTTGGAATTGTTAGCTAGATTACTTGTTGGTTATTACTGCATTGTCGGAACTAGAAGCACAAGCATTTCGCTACACTCGCATTAACATCTGCTAACCATGTGTATGTGACAAATAAAATTTGATTTGGAGATCGGGGAGCATGGCAGGCTCCCACACACATGTCTGTGAGGTCCAGGGGAACGGGGAGCAGGGCAGGCTCCCACACACATGTCTGTGAGGTCCAGGGGAACGGGGACTTCAATAAGATAGAATGTCCAATTAAGGCTGTTATACACTGTATTGTGTTAATGAGATTAAAGAGGTCTGATTACCTGTGGAGACTGCGGTCCACGTAGATGCCAGTCATGACGAAGGTGTTGCCAACCTAGACCCAACACACACACACACACACACACACACACACACACACACACACACACACACAGCAGAAATGACCCAAAATGTAAGTTCTTAAGTTAGTAACACCCTAGACCAGAGCTAGTAAGTAACATCCTGGACCAGAGCTAGGTGGTAACACCTTGGACCAGAGCTGGTTAGTAACACCCTGGACCAGAGCTGGTTAGTAACACCCTGGACCAGAGCTGGTTAGTAACACCCTGGACCAGAGCTGGTTAGTAACACCCTGGACCAGAGCTGGTTAGTAACACCCTGCAACAGAAGTAGTTAGTAACACCATGGACCAGAGCTAGTTAGTAACACCCTGGACCAGAGCTACGGCCTTACCAGAGAGATGATGTAAACTAAACAGAGGAAGATGTAGTAGTAGTTCATGTCGGGGATGGCTATGAAACCACTGATGAAGAAGTAAGGGGGTCGGATGATGGTGTTGACGTCTGTCTGGTTAGGGTCAGAGGTCAGGGAACTCATCCTGACTGGAGGTGTTAACGTCTCCCTCTGGCTGGTGATAATCTGTGGAAATACATTATCACAAATAAAGATATATTCAAAACTGTACATTACTTCACCTGTTGACAAAAACATAATTGAAGCATCGTTAGTAGAAAGGAAATTATCCAAGTTCATCAGAATTGTATTTGCAAATAATTTATAATAATAAATTAATTAATATTATATTTAAATTGTGTTTATTTATGTATTCAATGTTACTGCATTTGATACCAGTTGCTAAAAAATAGTTAATTAAACCACTCACTTCAGACATCAAACTAAATACCAGAATGTCAACATCTCCATCAACTACTAAAGCCACTGTTTATCATGTAAATGTAAAGTTGAACCCACCTCCTCAGGTGATATGGTGGACCTGACAGCCCAGGTCTAGTGTGAGTACCTGGGCAGAGACAACAGGCTTATATACTGTATCATCATTACCTGTTGGTCATTAGTACAACACATAGAGTTACATCACTGGTTCCCAATCCTGGTCCTGGGAACCCAAAGGGATTCACATTTTAGTTACTGCACCAACACACCTGATTCAGCTAATCAACTCATCAACAAGCCTTTGATTAGATGAATCCGGACAACAACCTAAATGTTGTTGACCTTTTGGGATACACTGAAACAGCTAACGACACGTATAATAATGTATTATGTTAGTTTTACAAATAGCCTACATTATGTTCGTTTTGTAAAATCTAAAATGTGAAATAATACTTGACATAGATTTAGTGAAGTGAAACGGTTGTATTCCCCAGCTCATGAATCAACTAATCTTTGGACTGTGTTGTCGGTCACCAGATTGCTATCAAATCAAATTTATTTATAAAGCCCTTCTTACATCAGCTGATGTCACAAAGTGCTGTACAGAAACCCAGCCTAAAACCCCAAACAGCAAGCAATGCAGTTGTAGAAGCACGGTGGCTAGGAAAAACTCCCTAGAAAGGCCAAAACCTAGGAAGAAACCTAGAGAGGAACCAGGCAATGAGGGGTGGCCAGTCCTCTTCTGGTTGTGCCAGGTGGAGATTATAACAGAACATGGCCAAGATGTTCAAATGTTCATAGATGACCAGCAGGGTCAAATAATAATAATCACATTGGTTGTCGAGGGTGCAACAAGGCAGCACCTCAGGAGTAAATGTCAGTTGGCTTTTCATAGCCGAACATTCAGAGTATCTCTACCGCTCCTGCTGTCTCTAGAGAGTTGAAAACAGCAGGTCTGGGACAGGTTGCACGTCCGGTGAACAGGTCAGGGTTCCATAGCCGCAGGCAGAACAGTTGAAACTGGAGCAGCAGCCCGGCCAGGTGGACTGGGGACAGTAAGGAGTTCAGGCCAGGTAGTCCTGAGGCATGGTCCTAGGGCTCAGGTCCTCCTTCTCCGAGAAAGAAAGAAAGAAAGAAAGAAAGAAAGAAAGAAAGAAAGAAAGAAAGAAAGAAAGAAAGAAAGAAAGAAAGAAAGAAAGAAAGAAAGAAAGAAAGAAAGAAAGAAAGAAAGAAAGAAAGAAAGAAAGAAAGAAAGAAAGAAAGAAAGAAAGAAAGAAAGAAAGGAGAGAGAAAAAGAGATGGAATTAGAGAGGGAATTAGAGAGAGCCTACTTAAATTCACACAGGACACCGGATAAGAAAAGAGAAATACCTCAGATATAACAAACTGACCCTAGCCCCCCAACACATGAACTACTGCAGCATAAATACTGGAGGCTGAGACAGGAGTGGTCAGGAGACACTGTGGCCCCATCCGATGACACCCCCGGACAGGGCCAAACAGGCAGGATATAACCCCACCCACTTTTCCAAAGCACAGCCCCCACACCACAAGAGGGATATCTTCAACCACCAACCTACCATCCTGAGACAAGGCCGAGTATAGCCCACAAAGATCTCCACCATGGCACAAACCCCAAGGGGGGCGCCAACCCAGACAGGAAGATCACATTAGTGACTCAACCCACTCAAGTGAAGCATCCCTCCTAGGGACGGCATGAAAGAGCAACAGTAAGCCAGTGACTCAGCCCCTGTAATAGGGTTAGAGGCAGAGAATCCCAGTGGAAAGAGGGGAACCGGCCAGGCAGAGACAGCAAGTGCGGTTCGTTGCTCCAGAGCCTTTCCGTTCACCTTCACACCCCTATGCCAGACTACACTCAATCATAGGACCTACCGAAGAGATGAGTCTTCAATAAAGACTTAAAAGTTGAGACCGAGTCTATGTCTCTCACATGGGTAGGCAGACCATTCCATAAAAATGGAGCTCTATAGGAGAAAGCCCTGCCTCCAGCTGTTTGCTTAGAAATTCTAGGGACAGTTAGGAGGCCTGCATCTTGTGACCGTAGTGTACGTGTAGGTATGTGTGGCAGGACCCAATCGGAAAGATAGGTAGGAGCAAGCCCATGTAACGCTTTGTAGGTTAGCAGTAAAACCTTGAAATCAGCCCTATCCCAGGAAGCCAGTGTAGAGAGGCTAGCACTGGAGTAATAGGATCAATTTATTTGGTTCTAGTCAAGATTCTAGCAGCCGTGTTTAGCACTAACTGAAGTTTATTTAGTGCTTTATACGGGTAGCCAGAAAGTAGAGCATTGCAGTAGTCTAACCCCTGACAAAAGTATGGATTTATTTTTCTGCATCATTTTTGGACAGAAAGTCCCTTATTTTTGCAATGTTACATAGATGGAAAAAAGCTGTCTTTGAAACAGTCTTGATATGTTCGTCAAAAGAGAGATCAGGGTCCAGAGTAACACCGAGGACCTTCACAGTTTTATTTGAGACAACTGTACAACCATCAAGATGAATTGTCAGATTCAACAGAAAATCTCTTTGTTTCTTGGGACATAGAACTAGCATCTCTGTTTTGTCCGAGTTTAAAAGTAGAACATTTGCAGCCATCCACTTCCTTATGTCTGAAACACAAGTTCCAGCGAGAGCAATTTTGGGGCTTCACCATGTTTCATCGAAATGTACAGCCGTGTGTCGTCCACACAGCAGTGAAAGTTAACATTATGTTTCCAAATGACATCATCAAGAGCTAAAATATATAGTGACAACAATAGTGGTCCCATAACGGAACCTTGAGGAACACCGAAATTTACAGTTGATTTGTCAGAGGACAAACCATTCACAGAGACAAACTGATATCTTTCCGACAGATAAGATCTAAACCGGGCCAGAACTTGTCCCTGTAGACCAATTTTGGTTTCCAATCTCTCCAAAAGAATGCAGTGATCGATGGTATCAAAAGCAGCACTTAGGAGCACGAGGACAGATGCAGAGCCTCGGTCTGACGCCATTAAAAGGTCATTTACCACCTTCACAAGTGCAGTCTCAGTGCTATGATGGTGTCTAAAACTTGACTGAAGCGTTTTGTATACATTATTTGTCTTCAGGAAGGCAGTGAGTTGCTGCGCAACATTGTTTGCTAGCATTTGAGAGGAATGGGAGATTTGATATAGGCCGATAGTTTTTAATATTTTCTGGGTCAAGGTTTGGCTTTTTCAAGAGAGGTTTTATTACTGCCACTTTTAATGAGTTTGGTACACATCCGGTGGATAGAGAGCCGTTTATTATGTTCAACATGTTCCTGTGCCAAGCACAGGAAGCAGCTCTTTCAGTAGTTCAGTTGGAATAGGGTCCAGTATGCAGCATGAAGGTTTAGAGGCCATGATTATTTTCATCATTGTGTCAAGAGATATAGTACTAAAACACTTGAGTGTCTCTCTTGATCCTAGGTCCTGGCAGAGTTGTGCAGACTCAGGACAACTGAGCTTTGGAGGAATACGCAGATTTAAAGAGGAGTCCGTAATTTGCTTTCTAATAATCATGATATTTTCCTCAAACGTGATGTGGTTAACTGATGCGTAAAATCCCACAGATGTCAATTCAACATCTATTCCACGTTGGTTCAATGTAAATTCATTGAAATGGCATAGAAACAACGTTGATTCAACCAGTGTGTGCCCAGTGGGCATGCTTCAGCAACGTCTGAGCAGGGGAACACAACCAACATGTCAGAGCTGACTGCCCTTGATGTTGCTGTTGTTGTCATAGGACTTTTTCAGAACCACATTGTACCAGCCCCATAGGCTGAATAGGCTATAATGTATACTTAGCTGAGACAGGAGGAAGGAGTGAGAAAGAGAGGAGGTAGGTTAGAGAAAGAGAGGAGGTAGGAGAGAGAAAGAGAGGAGGTAGGAGAGGGAATGAGAGGAGGTAGGAGAGAGAATGAGAGGAGGTAGGAGAGAGAAAAAAAAGAAGGTAGGAGAGAGAATGAGAGGAGGTAGGAGAGAGAATGAGAGGAGGTAGGAGAGAGAAAAAAAGAAGGTAGGAGAGAGAATGAGAGGAGGTAGGAGAGAGAATGAGAGGAGGAAGGAGAGAGAATGAGAGGAGGTAGTGAGAGAGAATGAGAGGAGGTAGGGGAGAGAATGAGAGGAAGTAGGAGAGAGAATGAGAGGAGGTAGGAGAGAGAATGAGAGGAGGTAGGAGAGGGAAAGAGAGGAAGTAGGAGAGGGAAGGAGAGGAGGAAGGAGGAGGTAGGAGAGAGAAAGTAGGAAACAGGTAATGAATGTCTGCTCTCAGGTCAATGCTAGCTGCTCCCTGGCATGGTCTGCTGCTGGGTCTGCAGGCTTTCTCTCCAACCCTGCTCTAACACACCAGATTCTTCTAATTGGCTCATCATCAGGACCTTGATCCCGACAGCGGATACACATTCTAAAAATGTATGCAATCACTGTACTATATCATCTGCTACTTATTTTGGAGAAAAGATCGGATCGTTGGTAGAGAACGGGCCTGGATCGGATCATTGTAGAGATCAGGTCTAGATCGTATTCATTGTAAAGATCGTGCCTAGGACGGATCACTGTAGAGAACGGGCCTAGATGAGCTCGTTGGGGAGATCGGGCTTAGATCAGATCATTGTAGAGAGTGGGCCTAGATCGAATCAATGTGGAGATCGGGCCTAGATCGGCTCATTGTAGAGATCAGGCCTAGATTTGACTCTTTGTGTTATTCAGTGTTATTCAGTGTTATCATAGAGGATGACTACTAGACCTCTATCTATATATCAACACACGAGTCTCCTACTGAGTACACAGTCAGTCTAATGAGATACCTAATGAGGACCTGTTTGTCCATACTGCTTAGAAACTCTCTCTGCAGATGATGAAGGAAGGAGAGGGATGGAGGGAGGGAGGCAGGCAGGGAGCCAGGGAGGGGTGTTTGTTGACACTGTGTCTCTAGTATGCAGAGGATGACACAGGGAGGGAGGAAGGGAGGGAGGCAGGGAGGGGTGTTTGTTGACACTGTCTCCAGTCTGCAGAGGATGACACAGGGAGGGAGGAAGGGAGGGAGGCAGGGAGGGGTGTTTGTTGACACTGTCTCCAGTCTGCAGAGGATGACAGATACAGTAAAACTGACCTGTGAGAATACCGCCTTCTCTACAGAATACTAACGTCGACATATCTCATTAGTTCAGTGGTGTAAACAGAAGTGGATGGGAGGGAAGAAAGGAAGAAAGGAAGGAAGAAAGGAGATCAATGTACACAAAGAACAAGTGTGCAGTTAAAATGGGCGAAAAATACACAAATTTCTTTCCTCAGGGTCGTGGAGTGAGATAGAGATGCATCCCCGCCCTCTTTATATCAATGAATTGGTCACTAGAACATTCTGCAGCACCCAGCACTACTGGACTCAGAAATCAAATGTCTACTGTTTGCTGATGATCTGGTGCTTCTGTCCCTAACCAAGGAGGGCCTACAGCAGCACCTAGATATTCTGCACAGATTCTGCCAGACTTGGGCCCTGACAGACCTGGGTCCTGACAGTAAATCTCAGTAAGGCAAAAATAATGGTGCTCCAAAAAGGTCCAGTATCCAAAACAACAAATACAAATTTTATCTAGACACCACAAAGAATTACTAGAGAAAACAACGAATTACACCTACCTCAGCCTAAACATCAACACCACAGGTAACTTCTACAAGGCTGTGAACGATCTGAGAGAGAAGGCAAGAAGGGCCTTCTGAAGGAACCTAAAACTCAACATCCCAATTAGGATCTGGCTAAAAATAATTCAGTCTGTTATAGAGCCCATTGCCCTTTATGGTTGTGAGGTCTGGGGTCCGCTCACCAACCAAGAATTCACAAAATGGGGCCAATACCAAATTGAGACTCTGCAAAAAAACACTATACTCTGCGTCCAACGCAAACGTCCAAACAATGAACCTGCTAATTATCAAACTCCAGAAAATAGATTCTAAAATTCTACAACCACCTAAAAGGAAGCGATGCCCACACATTCCATCACAAATACATCACCTACAGAGAGATGAACCTAGAGTCCCCTCAGCCAGCTGGTTCTGGGGCTCTGTTCACAAACACAAACAGACCCCACAGAGCCCCAGGACAGCAGCAGATTTAGACCTAACAAAATCATGAAAAGCAAAAAGTTACTATTTGACACACTGGAAATACAGTAATCAACCCAAAAACAGAGCAAATTGGAACACTATCTTACCCTAAACAGACAGTGCAAAGTGGCAGAATACCTGACCCTTGTGACTGACCCCAAATTAAGATAATCCTTTACTATGTACTGACTCAGTGAGCATAGCCTTGCTATTGAGAAAGGCCACCAAAAGGCAGACCTGGCTCTCAAGAGAAGACAGGCTATGTGCTCACTGCCCACAAAATGAGGTGGAAACTGAGCTGAACTTCCTAACCTCCTGCCCAATATGTGACCATATTAGAGACACATATTTCCCTCAGATTACACAGATCCACAAAGAATTTGAAACCAAATCAAACATTGACAAACTAGCATATTCATCAGGTGAAATACCACAGTGTGCAAGATTTGTGGACTGTTGCAATGCGATACGGGCAACCAGTGGAACACAAACAGCATTGTAAATACTATCTATATATCTGTGTATTTATCTTCCCCTCACTATATGTACTACAGCCATTGGCACACACTATACATTGCTAACACATAGCTGATAATATATGATATGTCTTGATCTTTTTCAAACAATCGTGCAATGTGTTGCTGTTACTTTCTTTCTTTTTTTGTTGATGTTGTTTTGTCTCACTTTTGTTTACTGTTTATTTTTACTTGCTTTGTCACAAAAAAAAATCACCTGATGTCACTGTTTTCAGAGTTAACAAACAGGTGGTCATCCGAGAGCCAATTAAAAGAGGTTGACACACCTGAAGAGAGTGTTTCCATGTAGACAGCTGGGGACGGACACGGACACACACACACACACACACACACACACACACACACACACACACACACACACACACACACACACACACACACACACACACACACACACACACACACAGTCAGCTGAGGACAACTGCTGTTTTGACTTACACACTGACTGGTGACACTGGGACTGACAACACTTAAAGTATTCCACTTGCATCATTGTATCATTACTAAACTTCAAAGTGAAAAAATATATATATCAATAACAGCAATAAATGGTAACATTGTCATCTTGTCTCATAAAGTCCTAGTTTGAAGTTGGGACCATTCATCATCAATACACGTTCAGCTCCATCTTGAAAACGTCACAGCTGACATTGGGGGGGGGGGGGGGGGGGAGGGTATCACCAATGGACTGATGAACAAAATACAAAATTATATATAAAGGGATCCTTTACAGTTTTTTCCAACTGCTTACACTGCTTACACAAGTTTTCAAAACTGTCTCCTTTTTTCAAAACACACAATTCCCAAACTGCACACACAAAATGTAAAACGCCTCATATCACCTTCAAAATGTAACACTGCATTCAAAATGCCATAAACACATGTCAACACGCTTCATCTCTTCTCCGGCCACAATACTTCGTCCACATAACAAGATACGTTTTCTCTTGCCAAACATGGAGGGAAGTATCTCCTAGCACGGCGTATCCAACCTTGGACAGAGGCAACCTCTATGTCGCCACATGGAGGGAAGTATCTCCTAGCATGGCGTATCCAACCTTGGACAGAGGCAACCTCTATGTCGCCACATGGAGGGAAGTATCTCCTAGCATGGCGTATCCAACCTTGGACAGAGGCAACCTCTATGTCCCCACATGGAGGGAAGTATCTCCCAGTATCCATCCTTGGCCAGAGACAACCTCTATGTCCCCACATAGCCTGGAGAAGCGGCATGCGGGCATAGGGTTGGTGATCATACACTTTCCAGCGCCAGGCTGAGAAAGATTCCTCTATGGGCTTTAGAAAAGGTGAATATGGGGGTAGGTACAATACTACAACTTGTGGATGGGTGGCAAACCAATTTTGTACCAGAACAGCTCGGTGAAAACTAACATTGTCCCATAAAACCACAAATCTAGCAGGCTCCAGAAAAGTGAGCATATGGCCGGTGTTGTACGGACCCAGTGTGGCGTTGTGATGGAGGACCCCGTTTTGAGTGATGGCAGCACACATAGTTATATTACCCCCACGCTGTCCAGGGACATTGGTCATTGCCCTCGGTCCTATTACATTTCTTCCGCGGCGCCTGGTTTTGGTGAGGTTGAAGCCAACCTCATCCACATAAATAAATTAATGGCGAATTACATGGGCATCCAGCTCCAATACTCCAATATTGTTATCATAGAGGATGACTAATTGCATTGTTGGCCAAAACCATATTTATTATTGCAGTCTCTTGTACATCTGTAAACAAGCGTCCTCGTCCTCCATGATGTCTTTGCCTTTCCACTCTGTACATAATTCAAACACAGTATGTGTTCAGCATAGGAACTGTAAACAATGTACAACAACATGTAGTACAGCATGATAACCAACCTCATTCATTCAATGCAGTGCAGGAAATGGATGGCTTAGAGTTACAAAATGTTTATGCAATACTATGCAGTCATACGTATTTTACAGTACATTACTGTAATGCTAAAATAGTCATTAGATAGTTGCATACCTGTTCTCATTTCTGAAGGTTCAAATTATGGACGCCACTGTTAATCGACTCAAGTTGGGCTGGACTCTCAGTCCAGCCTCTCTCATGGTCAAATCGTGGTTGATCACATGATCAACAAGTGTTGCCCTAATCTCATCAGAGATGGCTCTCCTTCCTTCCCTTCTTTGCCCTCGCCCTCTTCTTCCTTCCTCTTCCTCTCCCTCCTACTCCTCTTGCTCTCTGTCCATTGTTGGCATCCATTGTTCAAAACAGGTAATCTGACCTTTGACCTATTTATAGGCCTATACTACAGTAAAGCAGTGATTGGTTAGTGATCAGTTAAGCTATTAGTGTTTGCACATGTGAGGAGTGTGTGTGTGACCTGGTGAATAAGTGTAGCATTTTGATTGGTTGTGTTTGGAAAAGGAAAGTAAATCACTTCCTGTTAGATTTTTGTGTTTTAGGTAGAGAATTGTATGTAATGTTTTGAAAAAAGTGTTTCATGCATTTGACAACTGAGTCCAAGGCATAGAAATAGCTTATGGTTTTGGATATTTGGTGTGTAGTTTTTGCACTTTGAGTGAGAGGTTTCAAAAATCCTGTGACATGAAAAGATTTTGTGTGTAAGCAGTTGGAAAAAACGGTAAGAACCAGATCCTAAACAAGAACCAGGTTCTTGGGCCAGTAACCGGAAGGTTGCTAGTTCAAATCCCTGAGCCTACTAGGTGAAAAATCTATCAATGTGCCCTTGAGACAGATATTTATCTCTAATAGTTCCTGAGAGTCACTCTGATTAAGAGCGTCTGCTAAATGCTGGTGGGGATTTTGACCTTCCAAAGCTGTGTGTAGAATAGTATAGCTATTCTACTTTAGTAGCCCTAACTTATTGACTTAATTATCTATCACCTTCTCCAAAGCACTCCGGTACCGATGATAAAGAATTGGGTTACGATCAAGTTCATTTCTATGGATTTTAATCCATCCAAGTAGCAGCAGCACAAACTGTAGCGACACAACAACACGTTATCTCCTCACTTCACTTCTTTGTCACTCACACATCTCTCACGTGAATCTCTTGTCACGCGCAGGTGAGTATGGGAAGGGTTTTTTCAGAAAAAGAGCCCCAACATGAATTGTAGATGGCGATGCCATAATAAAAGTCTCTAATTTACATTACATACAGTGGTTCTGATTACTAAACATATATTTCTGCACACCAAACCATGGCTAGAAATGATGGGTCAGGACCCACTTGGAGGTCACAGTTAATTACTTTTGTATCGTGGTCTAAGTTTTGGTTCTGGTGCTATGCAATGCTACGCAACACTATGCAATGCTACGCAACGCCATGCAATGCTACGCAACACTATGTAATGCTATGGAGCTATGTTTTCCCTTGGGCTCAACACCTACAGTCCCCTGGTTCAGAGGTCTATTTATTAGACTAATGGTTTTCCCTGAATCCCCCACCTCTCTAATTAAGGTTAATAAATATCATCAGGGACCAGGATTAGTGCTTTCTCATTGAATTGATAATCCTCACGGATCCTCCTAGTGCCCCTCATTGAGCGGTCAACCAATTGGCTCTAAACAGAGCAAGATACAGTTGATGATTTTCAAGGTATAAGCTATCTCTAGATATATACCCAGGCAATTCCCACAAGAGGCACAATTTTGAATGTCTCATCCGCTTCATACTGCAAGAAGGAACTGTGACTATCAGATTCTAATGGTAGAAGATGATGGTTGTAATGGTAGAAGATGATGATTGTAATGATGATTGTAATGGTAGAAGATGATGGTTGTAATGGTAGAAGATGATGGTTGTCATGATGGTTGTAATGGTAGAAGATGATGATTGTAATGGTAGAAGATGATGATTGTAATGGTAGAAGATGATGGTTGTAATGGAAGAAGATGATGGTTGTAATGGTAGAAGATGATGGTTGTAATGATGATTGTAATGGTAGAAGATGATGGTTGTAATGGTAGAAGATGATGATTGTAATGGTAGAAGATGATGGTTGTAATGGTAGAAGATGATGGTTGTAATGGTAGAAGATGATGATAGGAATGGTAGAAGATGATGTTTGTAATGGTAGAAGATGATGGTTGTAATGGTAGAAGATAATGGTTGTAATGGTAGAAGATGATGGTTGTAATGGTAGAAGATGATGGTTGTAATGGTAGAATATGATGGTTGTAATGGTAGAAGATGATAGTTGTAATGGTAGAAGATGATGGTTGTAATGGTAGAAGATAATGGTTGTAATGGTAGAAGATGATGATTGTAATGGTAGAAGATGATGGTTGTAATGGAAGAAGATGATGGTTGTAATGGTAGAAGATGATGGTTGTAATGGTAGAAGGTGATGATTGTAATGGTAGAAGATGATGGTTGTAATGGTAGAAGATGATGATTGTAATGGTAGAAGATGATGGTTGTAATGGTAGAAGATGATGGTTGTAATGGTAGAATATAATGGTTGTAATGGTAGAAGATGATGGTTGTAATGGTAGAAGATGATGGTTGTAATGGTAGAAGATGATGGTTGTAATGGTAGAAGATAATGGTTGTAATGGTAGAAGATGATGGTTGTAATGGTAGAAGATGATGGTTGTAATGGTAGAAGATGATGGTTGTAATGATGATTGTAATGGTAGAAGATGATGGTTGTAATGGTAGAAGATGATAGTTGTAATGGTAGAAGATGATGATTGTAATGGTAGAAGATGATGGTTGTAATGGTAGAAGATGATGGTTGTAATGGTAGAAGATGATGGTTGTAATGGTAGAAGATGATGGTTGTAATAGTAGAAGATGATAGTTGTAATGGTAGAAGATGATGGTTGTAATGGTAGAAGATGATAGTTGTAATGGTAGAAGATGATGGTTGTAATGGTAGAAGATGATGGTTGTAATGGTAGAAGATGATGGCGTTGCAGCTGTCTTATGAGCTCCGGACCAATTTTGCTATTTCTTTGTGTGTTTTTTTTTTTACTCTGATCTTACATTTTTTTTGGTACATAATGTTGGATGCCGAAAACGTTGGTAAAAAAACTATATATATATATAACTATATATATATTATACATGGAGTGTGCGCCTTTCTTCATTTTGATAGTTTATAGTTTATAGGCTGTTAGTCAGCACCTCCACATTCTGGGTGTACGCCAGCTCATGTTTTTTTATCTACATGTTTCCGCCATCATTTCCAATGACCGAAAACTGGTACCCCGAGTATTTGGCCAATTTATCATCACTCAGTGTGTATTTAATCTTTGTGTTATTATTTTTTTCTTATTTTTTTCTCTCTGCATTGTTGGGAAGTAAACATTTCACTGTTAGTCTACACCTGTTTTTCACAAAGAATGTGACGAATACAATTTTATTTTATTGGAAGTGAAAACATAAAGTGTTGGGGCCAAATTTGTGGCCTAAAGTTAGTTACAACAACAGTTCCATCATCACCTGCATGGCTACATGTAAACAGGTGAGGTGATTACTCAGCCATCCCAGGTGTACCAACACTCTAATTAGGTCTCTGATGACCACCTGTTTGTTGACGATGAATCTGAGGAATTTGACAGGAACACTAGACCAGGTGGGAATACTGCTCTGCTTGTTACTGAGCACTCATTAGGACAGAGAGAGAGAGAGAGAGAGAGAGAGAGAGAGAGAGAGAGAGAGAGAGAGCGAAGAGAGATGAGATGAGAGAGACGGAGAGAGAGAGAAGAGTTACAACGTTTTAATGTCAAAGGGCTAAACAACAAGGCCAATGCAAGTCAGCCAGTTTGTTCCAACTTGCATTTGGCTGCAAAGCTCTCTAAATAAACTACTGAAAATGTGGGACTAGACAAGGCTGTCCCTTCTCCCCCATTTTATTAATTACTACTGCACTGTTGGAGCTCGGAACACAAGCATTTCGCTACACTAACAATAACATCTGCTGAATATGTGTATGTGACCAATAACATTTGATTTGATTTGATGTTTTGATGATAACATGAGGACAGTGAAACGGGAAGACAGGGACCAGAAAGTCCTGACCCATGGTCACTTAAAAAAAAAAGTGTTTCTGTACATGCTCATAACATAGGCACCTATGTAGAAGGACAGCTTCTCAGCTGTTAGAGGCTTGTACTGCATCCCTACAAGTTATCGAGAGGCCCAATATTTCCCAATGAAAATGTATTTTTTGAAGCCAGGTCAGACAGCCAACCCATCAGCTGAGATTGCACCAATCATATTCACCACTTCTTCCTTAGCATGGTGGTCTATTTAAGTTGACCATATCGGATCACACATCCTCTGGTGTTCCACTGCTGAACCACCACCATGATCTCTGTCCTGCTGGCCCACCACCATGATCTCTGTCCTGCAGGCCCACCATCATGTCCATCTCCAGCACCACCATGATCTCTGTCCTGCTGGCCCACCACCATGATCTCTGTCCTGCTGGCCAACCACCATGATCTCTGTCCTGCTGGCCCACCATTATGTCCATCTCCAGCACCACCATGATCTCTGTCCTGCTGGCCCACCATCATGTCCATCTCCAGCACCACCATGATCTCTGTCCTGCTGGCCCACCACCATGATCTCTGTCCTGCTGGCCCACCATCATGTCCATCTCCAGCACCACCATGATCTCTGTCCTGCTGGCCCACCACCATGATCTCTGTCCTGCTGGCCCACCACCAGGATCTCTGTCCTGCTGGCCCACCACCATGATCTCTGTCCTGCTGGCCCACCACCATGATCTCTGTCCTGCTGGCCCACCATCATGTCCAGCACTTGCACCACCATGATCTCTGTCCTGATGGCCCACCATCATGTCCAGCACCAGCACCACCATGATCTCTGTCATGCTGGCCCACCATCATGTCCATCTCCAGCACCACCATGATCGCTGTCCTGCTGGCCCACCATCATGTCCATCTCCAGCACCGCCATGATCGCTGTCCTGCTGGCCCACCATCATGTCCATCTCCAGCACCACCAGGATCTCTGTCCTGCTGACCCACCACCATGATCTCTGTCCTGCTGGCCCACCATCATGATCTCTGTCCTGCTGGCCCACCACCATGATCTCTGTCCTGCTGGCCCACCACCATGATCTCTGTCCTGCTGGCCCACCATCATGTTAATCTCCAGCACCACCATGATCTCTGTCCTGCTGGCCCACCATCATGTCCTTCTCCAGCACCACCATGATCTCTGTCCTGCTGGCCCACCACCATGATCTCTGTCCTGCTGTCGCACCATCATGATCTCTGTCCTGCTGGCCCACCACCATGATCTCTGTCCTGCTGGCCCTCCACCATGATCTCTGTCCTGCTGGCCCACCATCATGTCCTTCTCCAGCACCACCATGATCTCTGTCCTGCTGGCCCACCATCATGTTCATCTCCAGCAACACCATGATCTCTGTCCTGCTGGCCCACCACCATGATCTCTGTTCTGATGGCCCACCATCATGTCCAGCACCAGCACCACCATGATCTCTGTCCTGCTGGCCCACCATCATGTCCATCTCCAGCACCACCATGATCTCTGTCCTGCTGGCCCACCCATCATGTCCATCTCCAGCACTACCATGATCTCTGTCCTGCTGGCCGAGGTTTAAACCATCTCCTACTACTCCTGCATGTGCATCTACCACCTGTGTGACATCACAGAGTGTCTGTCCCTGTCACTGATGACTTTGGACTGAACCATCTCCATCAGCACCCCTCTTAGGTACCACAGCGTGTTACACCAATTGTGTTAGAGTAGCTTCCTGGTTCATAGTGTTCTCAGGAATTGAGCTTGCTTGGGCAGACTTTGACAGCCTTCCATACTGGCAGCCAATCAATACAATATGGGTTCTGTGATTACATAGCCTTAATCAGGGCTGCCTATGTCAACCCTGAACCTTACTTCCTGATGCCTACCATTCTGGCTCTATGGCTCATCGCTGATAAGTTTCCCTTAATTCTAGTGACGTACGTCAAAATAATTTACCCATTACTGAGACTGCTGAACATCATTGTGGTGTCAAGTTACTACGCTCCCATGTTAGCCTCTGGGTTGTTGACGAGGACAGACTCGAGGCTGAGGCTGACGGAGTGTAGTACCTTACTGATTATAGCCCCGTTGTTACCTTCTCTGATCAACCCTACAGTCTACTGTCTGAAGACAAGAGAGATTAGAGAGACTGGTTCTGAAACTCTCTAGAAACAGAGTCGCAGCATTAAAATAATATAGGGAATAGAGGCGGCGAGCATTGATCCTGGGTCACTCTTGGGAAAGGCAAACAGGCTACACACGGTCCAAATTTCCCTTGGTGGAAATTGTAACGTGTCTCATTAGTGAGGATCGCTACAATAATATTTTGATGCTTCCAGTAACCTGACC
The DNA here is from genome assembly GCF_057628025.1 of Oncorhynchus mykiss. Lineage (NCBI taxonomy): Eukaryota > Metazoa > Chordata > Actinopteri > Salmoniformes > Salmonidae > Oncorhynchus > Oncorhynchus mykiss. The sequence goes on along the minus strand of NC_143031.1, from coordinate 4,974,839 downwards.
CTGACCCTGACCCTGACCCTGACCTAGACCCTGACCATGACCGTGACCTAGACCCTGACCCTGACCCTGACCCTGACCTAGACCCTGACCCTGACCTAGACCCTGACCTAGACCCAGACCTAGACCCTGACCTAGACACAGACCCAGAACCTGACCCTGACCTAGACCCTGACCCTGACCTAGACACTGACCCTGTCCTAGACTCTGACCTAGACCTGAACCTGAACCTGATCCTGACCCTGACCCTGACCTAGACCCTGACCATGACCCTGACCCTGACCTAGACCCTGACCCTGACCCTGACCTAGACCCTGACAATGACCTAGACCCTGACCTAGACCCAGACCCTGACCCTGACCCTGACCTAGACCCTGACCCTGACCTAGACCCTGACCGTGACCCTGACCTAGACCCTGACACTGACCCAGACCCTGACCTAGACCCTGACCCTGACCTAGACCCTGACCATGACCCTGACCTAGACCTAGACCCTGACCCTGACCCTGACCTAGACCCTGACCATGACTCTGAATTAGAGCTAGACCCTGACCCTAACCCTGACCCTGACCCTGACCCTGACCTAGACCCTGACCCTGACCTAGACCCTGACCTAAACCCAGACCCGTACCCTGACAGTGACCCTGACCCTGACCTAGACCCTGACCCTGACCTAGACCCTGACCTAGACCCAGACCCAGACCCAGACCCTGACCTAGACCCTGACCTAGACCCTGACCCTGACCCTGACCCTGACCCTGACACTGACCCAGACCCTGACCCTGACCCTGACCCTGACCTAGACCCTGACCTAGACCCTGACCTAGACCTAGACCCTGACCTAGACCCTGACCCTGACCCTGACCTAGACCCTGACCCTGACCCTGACCTAGACCCTGACCATGACCCTGAATTAGAGATAGACCCTGACCCTAACCCTGACAGACTCAGACCTAGACCTAGACCCTGACCCTGACCTAGACTCAGACCTAGACCCTGACCTAGACCCTGACCCTGACCTAGACTCAGACCTAGACCCAGACCTAGACCCTGACCAAGACCCAGACCTAGACCCTGACCCTGACCTAGACCCTGACCTAGATCCTGACCTAGACCCAGACCCAGACCCAGACCCAGACCCTGACCCTGACCTAGACCGAGACCCTGACCCTGACCATGACCCTGACCTAGACCTAGACCCTGACCCTGACCTAGACTCAGACCCTGACCTAGACCCTGACCTAGACCTAGACCCTGACCCTGACCTAGACTCTGACTCAGACCTAGACCCTGACCTAGACCCTGACCTTTTCTCAGACCTAGACCCTGACTTAGACCCAGACCCTGACCTAGACCTATATCATGAGCTAGACCCTGACCTAGACCCTGACCTAGACCTAGACCCTGACCTAGACCCTGACCTAGACCCCGACGTAGACCCTGATCTAGACCTAGACCCTGACCCTGACCCTGACCTAGACCCTGACCTAGACCTAGACCCTGACCTAGACCTAGACCCTGACCTAGACCCTGACCCTGACCTAGACCCTGACCTAGACCCTGACCCTGACCTAGACCCTGAACCTGACCCTGACCCTGACCCTGACCCTGAACCTGACCATGACCCTGACCTAGAACCTGACCTAGACCCTGACCTAGACCCTGACCTAGATCCTGACCTAGACCCTGACCCTGACCTAGACCCTGAACCTGACCCTGACCCCAACCTAGACCTAGACCCTGACCTAGACCCTGACCATGACCCTGAACCTGACCCTGACCCCAACCTAGACCTAGACCCTGACCTAGACCCTGACCTATAACCTGACCTAGATCCCAGAGAGCAAACAGAAGCACAGTGACCTCCGTCCAGATCTCCAGCTGTTGAAGCACAGTGACCTCCGTCCAGATCTCCAGCTGTTGAAGCACAGTGACCTCCGTCCAGATCTCCAGCTGTTGAAGCACAGTGACCTCCGTCCAGATCTACAGCTGTTGAAGCACAGTGACCTCCGTCCAGATCTCCAGTTGTTGAAACACAGTGACCTCCGTCCAGATCTCCAGCTGTTGAAGTATATTTACATGACCCAGGAATTTGACACGGAGAAATGATGCTGACAACAATAAATAAACACAATACACAGACAGAATAGAAAGACGAAGAGTTGACACCTAATCCACATTCAGTATATGCAGAAAAAAAACAGAGCAATTATGCAGAGTAAATAGGAAGTGTAAACACATTTACAGTAGATGATGTATGCCACAACTCCTACCGAAGGTGGCTCCCCTTCCTGTTCGTGTGGCGCTCGGCGGTCGTCGTCACCGGCCTACTAGCTGCCACTGATCCTTTTCACCCCCCACCTTGTCTGTTTATTAGTTACACCTGTGTTTAGTTAGGTTGATGAGTTGGGCTTTATTATGTGTGCGGGATTGTTTTATGTGTGCTCTCTACACGCCTGTACGTTTTACGTGTACGTGTTCGGGACTGTTTAGTTCAGCTGTGTTTTGGGGCATTTGTTTGAGTGGCGTCGTTTTCACCTGCGTGGTGAATAAATAAGTAGCGCTACTCTGAACTCTCTGTTTCCTGCATCTGACTTCTTCCTCCACTACACCCCGGGCATTACAATGTACAATATGGAGTGGATATATACACTCACCGGACAGTTTATTAGGTACACCGATCTAATGTGGCGTTCTGCATTAGCATCGAATAGCCCCGTGATATGCAACTTTTCAGGGAAGTCAGGAACCAATATACACAGGCAGTTAGGAAAGCTAAGGCTAGCTTTTTTTAAGCAGAATTTTGTTTCCTGCAGTACAAACTCAAAAAAGTTCTGGGACACTGTAAAGTCCATGGAGAATAAGAGCACCTCATCCCAGCTACCCACTGCTCTGAGGCTAGGGAACACTGTTAAAACCGACAAATCCACTATAGTTGATAATTTCAATAAGCCTTTCTCTACGGCTGGCCATGCTTTCCACCTGGCTACCCCTACCTCGGTCAACTGCCCGGCACCCTCCACAGCAACCCGCCCAAGCCCCCACCATTTCTCCTTCACCCATATCCAGATAGCAGATGTTCTGAAAGAGCTGCAAAATCTGGACCCCTACAAATCAGCCGGGCTAGACAATCTGGACCCTCTCTTTCTTAAATTATCTACCGAAATTGTTGCTACCCCTATTACTAGCCTGTTCAACCTCTCTTTTGTATCGTCTGAGATTCCCAAAGATTGGAAAGCTTCCGTGGTCATCCCCCTCTTCAAAGGGGGAGACACTCTAGACCCAAACTGCTGCAGACCTATATCCATCCTGCCCTGCCCTGCCTCTAGACCCAAACTGTTACAGACCTATATCCATACTGCCCTGCCTCTAGACCCAAACTGTTACAGACCTATATCCATCCTGCCCTGCCTTTAGACCCAAACTGTTACAGACCTATATCCATCCTGCCTATATCTATCCTACCCTGCATCTCTAAGGTCATCGAAAGCCAAGTTAAAAACAGATTGCTGACCATTTTCAATCACATCGTACCTTTTCCGCTATGCAATCTGGTTTCCAAGCTGGTCATGGGTGCACCTTAGCCACGCTCAAGGTCCTTAACGATATCATAACCGCCATCGAAAAGAGACATTACTGTGCAGCTGTATTCATTGACCTGGCCAAGGCTTTCGACTCTGTCAATCACCACATTCTTATTGGCAGACTCAACAGCCTTGGTTTCTCAAATGATTGCCTCGCCTGGTTTACCAACTACTTCTCTGATAGAGCTCAGTGTGTCAAATCGGAGGGCATGTTGTCCGGACCTCTGGCAGTCTCTATGGGGGTGCCACAGGGTTCAATTCTCGGGCCGACTCTCTTCTCTGTATACATCAATGATGTCGTTCTTGCTGCTGGTGATTATCTAATCCACCTCTACGCAGACGACACCATTCTGTATACTTCTGGCCCTTCTTTGGACACTGTGTTAACTAACCTCCAGACGAGCTTCAATGCCATACAACTCTCCTTCCGTGGCCTCCAACTGCTCTTAAACACAAATAAAACTAAATGCATGCTATTCAACCGATCATTGCCCGCATTGCCCGATCATTGCCCGCACCTGCCCACACTCTACTCAGCAAACTGGATGTAGTCTATCACAGTGCCATCCGTTTTGTCACCAAAGCCCCATATACTACCCACCACTGCGACCTGTACACTCTCGTTGGCTGGCCCTCACTTCATACTCGTCGCCAAACCCACTGGATACAGGTTATCTACAAGTCTCTGCTAGGTATCTCAGCTCGCTGGTCACCATAGCAGCACCCACTCGTAGCACACGCTCCAGCAGGTATATCTCACTGGTCACCCCCAAAGCCAATTCCTCCTTTGGTCGCGTTTCCTTCCAATTCTCTGCTGCCACTGACTGGAACGAACTGCAAAAATCACTGAAGCTGGAGATTCCCTTCTCCCTCACTAGCTTTAAGAACCATCTGTCAGAGCAGCTCACAGATATACATCTGTATACAGCCCATCTATCTACCGCATTCCCATACTGTATTTATTTATTTAGCTCCTTTTGCACCACAGTATCTCTACTTGCACATCCATCTTTTGCACATCTACCATTCCAGTGTTTAATTGCCATATTGTAATTACTTCGCCACCATGGCCTATGTGTTGCCTTAACTCTCTTATTTGACCTTATTTGCACTCACTGTATATAGACTATGTTTTCTTAATTTTTTTCTACTGTATTATTGACTGTATGTTTGTTTATTCCATGTGTAACTCTGTGTTGTTGTTTGTGTCGAACTGCTTTGCTTTATCTTGGCCAGGTCGCAGTTGCAAATGAGAACTTGTTCTCAACTTGCTTACCTGGTTAAATAAAGGTGAAGTAAAAAAATATAAAATAATACCGGGTCGGACCCACCTTTGCCTCCAGAACAGCCTGAATTCTTCGAGGAATGGATTCTACAAGTAGGAAATGCTCCACATGGATGTTGGTCTATGCTGACGCGATGGAGTTATTGCAGATTTGACGGTGGTACTGCATCGCCCCCAGCCTGTACCGCTGACAGGCATCAGGCAGGATGGGTCCATGGATTCATACTGCTTAAGCCAAACACTGACTCTGCCATCAGCGTGATGCAACAGGAAATGGGATTCGTCGGACCAGGCTTTGTTTTTCCACTCCTAAATTGTCCAGTGTTGGTGATCGCATGCTCACTGGAGCAGTTTCTTCTTGTTTTTAGCTGATAGGAGGGGAATCAGAGTCCAAGGTCAGGTAAGCGGGGTCAACAGAGTCCACGTTCAGGTAAGCAGGGTCAACAGAGTCCAAGTTCAGGTCGGAGGGGTCATCAGAGTCCACGTTCAGGTAAGCAGGGTCAACAGAGTCCAAGTTCAGGTCGGAGGGGTCATCAGAGTCCACGTTCAGGTCTGCGGGGTCATCAGAGTCCAAGGTCAGGTGGGCGGGGTCAACAGAGTCCAAGTTCAGGTCGGCGGGGTCATCAGAGTCTACGTTCAGGTCTGTGGGGTCATCTACTTCTGGGCTTCCCACGGTGGGAAGGCTTTAATACATTTGGAGTAGCTGTCAACCATTACCAACATATCTTTTATCTTATTTTACAAGTGAACAAAAATAATTTACATATTTACAAACTTAGACATTGGGAACAGATTTTTGCCCTTTTACCATCCCCCCTTGGACCCAAGACTCACACAGTGATTCATCCCCAAACAAATGGCAGTGCCTGTTAAATAAAAAAGAATCACTAATCGTCCGAATCAGAATTATTGATCAATAATAAAGGGATATAAATACAAATACAAACCCAGCCCACAAAACCTTCCCACAACACACCATAATTTACCGTACGCTGCGGTAAAAAAAATTTCACAGTATTTTACTGCCGGTAAAACCCCAAATGACTGTAGAAATTGCAGATTTTCATTACGACTCTGTCTAGGATTTTGAGAATGGTTGTATTTCTCCAGGCCCATCCCTCTGCTGTTTATCAAAACATGATGTGGGGTTGGCCACTTCATTATTGTTTGAACTACAGATTGGCCCTTTAGCCATCGCTGTGCACCAAGCTCCAAACATGTACACGATTCTCTAATGCTTCCTGAGACTCTTGGAGTGATCGACCCCGCTGCCACCAGTGTAGTGGGAGAGGACCAACGGTTGGGGTTGTATGAAAATGTCTTCTAAATAAGAGCCTGTTCACATTACACATTACACTGTGTTCACATTACACAGTGTTCACATTACACATTACACCATGTTCACATTACACCGTGTTCACATTACACCGTGTTCACATTACACATTACACCGTGTTCACATTACACCGTGTTCACATTACACATTACACTGTGTTCACATTACATATTACACCGTGTTCACATTACACATTACACCGTGTTCACATTACACCGTGTTCACATTACACATTACACTGTGTTCACATTACACATTACACCGTGTTCACATTACACATTACACCGTGTTCACATTACACTGTGTTCACATTACACATTACACCGTGTTCACATTACACCGTGTTCACATTACACATTACACCGTGTTCACATTACACATTACACTGTGTTCACATTACACCGTGTTCACATTACACATTACACTGTGTTCACATTACACATTACACCGTGTTCACATTACACATTACACTGTGTTCACATTACACCGTGTTCACATTACACATTACACTGTGTTCACATTACACATTACACCGTGTTCACATTACACATTACACCGTGTTCACATTACACCGTGTTCACATTACACATTACACTGTGTTCACATTACACATTACACCGTGTTCACATTACACCGTGTTCACATTACACCGTGTTCACATTACACATTACACTGTGTTCACATTACACATTACACTGTGTTCACATTACACATTACACCGTGTTCACATTACACCGTGTTCACATTACACATTACACTGTGTTCACATTACACATTACACTGTGTTCACATTACACATTACACTGTGTTCACATTACACATTACACCGTGTTCACATTACACCATGTTCACATTACACATTACACTGTGTTCACATTACATATTACACCGTGTTCACATTACACATTACACTGTGTTCATATTACACTGTGTTCACATTATACCGTGTTCACATTACACTGTGTTCACATTACACTGTGTTCACATTACATATTACACCGTGTTCACATTACACCGTGTTCACATTACACCGTGTTCACATTACACCGTGTTCACATTACACCGTGTTCACATTACACTGTGTTCACATTACACATTACACCGTGTTCACATTACACCGTGTTCACATTACACTGTGTTCACATTACACCGTGTTCACATTACACATTACACTGTGTTCACATTACACTGTGTTCACATTACACATTACACCGTGTTCACATTACATCGTGTTCACATTACCCATTACACTGTGTTCACATTACATATTACACCGTGTTCACATTACACATTACACTGTGTTCATATTACACTGTGTTCACATTATACCGTGTTCACATTACACTGTGTTCACATTACACTGTGTTCACATTACACATTACACAATGTTCACATTAAAACTGTGTTCACATTACACCGTGTTCACATTACACATTACACTGTGTTCACATTACACATTACACAATGCTCACATTAAAACTGTGTTCACATTACACCGTGTTCACATTACACATTACACTGTGTTCACATTACACTGTGTTCACATTACACATTACACTGTGTTCATATTACACCGTGTTCAGATTACAATGTGTTCACATTACACCGTGTTCACATTACACCGTGTTCACATTACACATTACACTGTGTTCACATTACACTGTGTTCACATTACACATTACACTGTGTTCACATTACGCTGTGTTCACATCACACATTACACCGTGTTCACATTACATCGTGTTCACATTACACATTACACTGTGTTCACATTACACTGTGTTCACATTACACTGTGTTCACATTACACATTACACTGTGTTCACATTACACTGTGTTCACATTACACATTACACTGTGTTCACATTACACTGTGTTCACATTACACATTACACTGTGTTCACATTACACTGTGTTCACATTACACATTACACCGTGTTCACATTACATCGTGTTCACATTACACATTACACTGTGTTCACATTACACTGTGTTCACATTACACTGTGTTCACATTACACATTACACTGTGTTCACATTACACATTACACTGTGTTCACATTACACTGTGTTCACATTACACATTACACCGTGTTCACATTACATCGTGTTCACATTACACATTACACTGTGTTCACATTACACTGTGTTCACATTACACATTACACTGTGTTCACATTACACTGTGTTCACATTACACATTACACCGTGTTCACATTACATCGTGTTCACATTACACATTACATCGTGTTCAGATTACACTGTGTTCACATTACACCGTGTTCACATTACACCGTGTTCACATTACACATTACACTGTGTTCACATTACACTGTGTTCACATTACACATTACACAATGTTCACATTAAAACTGTGTTCACATTACACCGTGTTCACATTACACATTACACTGTGTTCACATTACACTGTGTTCACATTACATATTACACCGGGTTCACATTACACATTACACTGTGTTCATATTACACCGTGTTCAGATTACACCGTGTTCAGATTACACCGTGTTCACATTACACCGTGTTCACATTACACATTACACCGTGTTTACATTACACCGTGTTCACATTACACATTACACTGTGTTCACATTACACTGTGTTCACATTACACCGTGTTCACATTACACCGTGTTCACATTACACCGTGTTCACATTACACCGTGTTCACATTAAAACTGTGTTCACATTACACCATATCTGTTTAGATAGAGAAGACTTGCCCAGCCCTAGAGAGGGATGGCCAGGGATATCTGTGAGGGACATGAGTGGAGTGACAACAGTGACATCAGCAGAGGGCAGGTTTTTTATTGGCTGTTGGCTGTCCTGTCAAAAGAGCATGCTGGGTATAAGGCTGGGAGGTACAGAACGGGACACGGCACACACCTCTGGGGGCTCTGGTTAGGAGGGAGGTAAGGATGGAGAGATGTAGACTGGCTCTTTATATTTGTGTCACTTCAGGTATGTTGCATGGGAGGTAAGAATGGAGAGAGATCAGACAGGGTCTTCAACATCTCTCTCCCCCCTCTCTCTCTCTCTCTCTCTCTCTCTCTCTCTCTCCCTCTCTCTCTCTCTCTCTCTCTCTCTCTCTCTCTCTCTCTCTCTCTCTCTCTCTCTCTATCTCTCTCTCTCTCTATCTCTCTCTCTCTCTCTATCTCTGTCTCTCTCTCTCTCTCTCTCTCTCTCTCCCTCTCTCTCTCTCTCCCTCTCTCCTGCAGCTGAAACTATTCTAGATGAGTAATTAACCATTTCAGGACCGGCTTTAGTGTCTCTATCTATCTTCATGTATGAGAGGTTTTCTCTCTGATTTTGTCTCTCCCCATCCCTTCCCCAATACAGTATGTTTGAGTTAGATGAGAACTACACACGTGTGTCAGAGTTTGTGATCGTGGGCTTCCCGGGGCTCCATCCATCCTTCTTCCAGTTGGTGGCCTGGTTCTTCTTCTGCGTCTATGTGACCACGGTGGTGGGGAACTTCCTGCTGGTGGTGCTGTTTGCCCTGGAGCACAGCCTGCAGAAACCCATGTACATCATCATGCTCAGCCTGGCTCTGTCAGATATAGGTAAGATACTCAGCCTGGTTCTGTCAGATATAGGTAAGATACTCAGCCTGGCTCTGTCAGATATAGGTAAGATACTCAGCCTGGTTCTGTCAGATATAGGTAAGATACTCAGCCTGGCTCTGTCAGATATAGGTAAGATACTCAGCCTGGCTCTGTCAGATATAGGTAAGATACTCAGCCTGGTTCTGTCAGATTTAGGTAAGATACTCAGCCTGGTTCTGTCAGATATAGGTAAGATACTCAACCTGGTTCTGTCAGATATAGGTAAGATACTCAGCCTGGTTCTGTCAGATTTAGGTAAGATACTCAGCCTGGTTCTGTCAGATATAGGTAAGATACTCAGCCTGGCTCTGTCAGATATTGGTCATATACTCAGCCTGGCTCTGTCAGATATAGGTAAGATACTCAGCCTGGTTCTGTCAGATATAGGAGTCATGTTAGAATGTCTGTTCTTTTTAAATGTGAACTCTGTCTTGCTCCTTCCTTCCCCAATGTGACTGCTGAGGGAGTATAAATGTGTCTCGCTGGGCACAGACATCAATGAGAGAGGCGAGCTCATGAGAGAAAGAGTGTGCTGTTAAAATGTGTCCCAATACCTGCCTCCTTTAATCACGTGTAGAGTCCCTCTCTGTCGTCACAGTCATCTACAAATGTGTTATTTTTAATCAGTGATTACTCCCATCCATTGAAGGTAATGAGAATTTTAACAGGGTCGCTGTGTCTATTTTCCCTCTTAGAGTCAGTGGCTACAACTCTAGGTCCCGAGTGTTTCCACAGGAGGGGTGTTTGCACGTTGATAATCCGATACTGGTGGAACAACGGGAGGATCTCCTTCCCTACCTGTCTGTGTCTCAATAGTCTAATGTGGTCTCCTCCACCCTCCCTCCTCCTCTCCCCATCCCACCTCTCCTTCCCCCTCCTTTCCACTTCCCACCACTCCTCCTCCCTCCTCTCCCCTTCCCACCTCTCCTTCCCCCTCCTCTCCCCTTCCCACCTCTCCTTCCCTCTCCTCCACCCTTCCCACCTCTCCTCCTCCCTCCTCCACCCTTCCCACCTCTCCTTCTCCCTCCTCTCCCCTTCCCACCTCTCCTTCCCCCTCCTCTCCCCTTCCCACCTCTCCTTCCCCCTCCTCTCCCCTTCCCACCTCTCCTTCCCTCTCCTCTCCCCTTCCCACCTCTCCTTCCCCCTCCTCACCCCTTCCCACCTCTCCTTCCCTCTCCTCTCCCCTTCCCATCTCTCCTTCCCCCTCCTCTCCCCTTCCCACCTCTCCTTCCCCCTCCTCCACCCTTCCCACCTCTCCTTCCCTCTCCTCTCCCCTTCCCACCTCTCCAGGTTTTGCCACAGTGGCCCTTCCCAATCTGATAGCTCGGTGGTGGTGGAACGACGGGAGGATCTCCTTCCATACCTGTATGTTCCAGGAACAAATGATCCACTATTTTGGAACGCTCAACTCTCTCATTATGTTGACCATGGCTATGGACCGGTACCTGGCAATATGTCACCCTCTCAGGTAACATAGATCTATATTAAGGCAGCACCCCACACCTTTCTGATTCAGAGGGTTAAATGCAGAAGACACATTTCAGTTGATTGCATTCAGTTGTACAACTGACAAGATATCCCCTATTCCCCCTACACCTAACCTTAACCCTCTCACAATGGTAACCACGGCTATGGGCCGGTACCTGGCTATCAGGTAACAACAACAATATCTCATTAATATGAGATGATGTCATTGATGAAAAATACATACACGTGAAATGGGAGAATTCATTATTTTTTTGGTCCTCTCCCCCATTCCTCTTTCTCTCCCTCTTCTTCTCTCCCCATCTCACCATCCCTCTCTCTCCCCGTCTTCTTCTCTCCCCTGTACCTTCCTCTTCCCCATCTCACTCTCATCTTCTCTCCCCCTCTCACCATCCCTCTCTCTCCCCGTCTTCTTCTCTCTCCCGTACCTTCCTCTTCCCCATCTCACTCTCTCATCTTCTCTCCCCCTCTCCCCATCCCTCTCTCACTTTCTCTCTTCTTCTCTCCCCCATACCTTCCTCTTCCCCATCTCACTCTCATCTTCTCTCCCCCTCTCACCATCCCTCTCTCTCCCCCTCTTCTTCTCTCCCCCATACCTTCCTCTTCCCCATCTCACTCTCTCATCTTCTCTCCCCCTCTCCCCGTCCCTCTCTCACTCTCTCTCTTCTTCTCTCCCACATACCTTCCTCTTCCCCATCTCACTCTCTTCTTCTCTCCCCATCTCACTCTCATCTTCTCTCCCCCTCTCACCATCCCTCTCTCTCCCCGTCTTCTTCTCTCCCCCGTACCTTCCTCTTCCCCATCTCACTCTCTCATCTTCTCTCCCCCTCTCCCCATCCCTCTCTCTCTCTCTCTCTCTTCTTCTCTCCCCCATACCTCCTATCTCTTTCCCTCTGTCCCCTGCTCGCTCCTCTCCAGATATCCTATGTTGATGACCAACCGGACAATGAGTGGTCTAACAGTCTTTTCCTGGATATCAGCCCAAGTGGCACCTGGCATCGTCACCATAGACTTCAGCAGGGTACTGTCATGATATTGTTGGCTTGGTTGTTTTATGCATGTGTGCCACTATTGGGGAAACTAGATTTAGTCTCCAAATGAATTTCACATAAATGAACAATTGTTGTCTCTCAAATACATCGCTAAAGTTTTGTTGGCTAGCTAGCTAGAGAATTTCAGCCACATTAGCATGGACGTAACATCAGTCAAAACATCTCAAAACAAGTCCTAGAATTATTGTTGCTGAATCTCTGATTGTTCAGAATCACAACACCGAATGGACTCTGCCTCATCGATGCGAGCGTCCCAGGGGAGGATGGGCCTATGAGCTCTGTCAGACATAGTCAGACCTATAATTATTGTTGCTGAATCTCTGATTGTTCAGAATCACAACACCGAATGGACTCTGCCTCATCGATGCGAGCGTCCCAGGGGAGGATGGGCCTATGAGCTCTGTCAGACATAGTCAGACCTATAATTATTGTTGCTGAATCTCTGATTGTTCAGAATCACAACACCGAATGGACTCTGCCTCATCGATGCGAGCGTCCCAGGGGAGGGAGTTGTTCCTTCAATCAATCAATCAATCAATCATTCAATCAATCAATCAATCATTCAAACAATCATTCAATCAATCATTCAATCAATCAATCATTCATTCAATCAATCCATCAATCAATCATTCAATCAATCAATCAATCATTCAAACAATCATTCAATCAATCATTCAATCAATCAATCATTCATTCAATCAATCCATCAATCAAACGTATTTATACTTTTTTTTGCAATGTTACGTAGATGGAAGTAAGCTGTCCTTGAACCAGTCTTGATATGTTGGTCAAAAGAGAGATCAGGGTCCAGAGTAACGCCGAGGTCCTTCACAGTTTTATTTGAGACGACTGTACAACCATCAAGATTCATTGTCAGATTCAACAGAAGTTCTCTTTGTTTCTTGGGACCTAGAACTAGCACCTCTGTTTTGTCCAAGTTTAAAACTTTTACATTTGCTGCCATCCACTAACTTATGTCTGAAACACAGGCTTCCAGGGAGGGCAATTTTGGGGCTTCACCATGTTTCATCGAAATGTACAACTGTGTGTCGTCCGAATAGGAGTGAAAGTTAACATTATGTTTCCAAATGACATCACCAAGAAGTAAACTATGAGGTGAAAACAATAGTGGTCCTAAAACGGAGCTTTGATGAACACTGAAATACACAGTTGATTTGTCAGAGGACAAACCATTCACAGAGACAAACTGATATCTTTCCGACAGATAAGATCTAAACCAGGCCAGAACTTGTCCATGTAGACCAATTTGGGTATCCAATCTCTCCAAACGAATGTGGTGATTGATGGTATCAAAAGCAGCACTAAGGTCTTGGAGCACGAGGACAGATGCAGAGCCTCGGTCTGACACCATTAAATGGTCATTTACCACCATCACAAGTGCAGTCTCAGTGCTATGATGGTGTCTAAAACCAGACTGAAACATTTCGTATACATTGTTTGTCTTCAGGAAGACAGTGAATTACTGCGCAACAGCTTTTTTTTTGAGAGGAATTGGAGATTTGATATAGGCCGATAGTTTTTTATATTTTCTGGGTCAAGGTTTGGCTATTTCAAGAGAGGCTTTATTACTGCCACTTTTAGTGAGTTTGATACACATCCGGTGGATAGAGAGCAGTTTATTATGTTCAACATAGGAGGGCCAAGAACAGGAAGCAGCGCTTTCAGTAGTTTAGTTGAAATAGGGTCCAGTATGCAGCTTGAAGGTTTAGAGGCCATGATTATTTTTATCATTGTGTCAAGAGATATAGTACTATAACACTTGAGTGTCTCCCTTGGTCCTAGGTCCTGGCAGTGTTGTGCAGACTCAGGACAACTGAGCTTTGGAGAAATACGCAGATTTAAAGAGGAGTCCGTAATTTGCTGTCTAATGATCATCATCTTTTTCCTCAAAGAAGTTCATCAATTTATCACTGCTGAAGTGAAAGCCATCCTCTCTTGGGGAATGCTGCTATTTAGTTAGCTTTGCGACAGTACCAAAAAACCATTTTGGATTGTTCTTATTTTCCTCAATTAAGTTGGAAAAATAGGATGATGGAGCAGCAGTGAGGGCTCTTCGATACTGCACCAAGCTAGACGGAAGACTTCCAGTTTGGTGGAGCTCCATTTTCGGTCAAATTTTCTGGAACCTTGCTTCAGAGCACGGTTATTTTCTGTATACCAGGGAGCTAGTTTCTTATGACAAATGTTTTTTGGTTTTAGGGGTTCGACTGCATCTAGGGTATTGGGGAAGGTTAAATTGAGTTCCTCAGTTAAGTGGTTAATTGATTGTTGTTCTCTGGCGTCCTTGGTAGGTGGAGGGAGTCTGGAAGGGCATCTAGGAATCTTTGGGTTGTCAGAGAATTTATAGCACGACTTTTGATGTTCCTTGGTTGGGGTCTGAGCAGATTCTTTGTTGCAATTGCAAACGTAATAAAATGGTGGTCCGATAGTCCAGGATTATGAGGAAAAACATTAAGATCCACGACATTTATTCCATGGGACAAAACTAGGTCCAGAGTATGACTGTGACAGTGAGTAGGTCCGGAGACATGTTGGACAAAACCCACTGAGTCGATGATGGCTCCGAAAGCCTTTTGGAGTGGGTCTGTGGACTTTTTCACGTGAATATTGAAGTTATTTTTTTGTCAATTGCAATTTGCTATCGTGAATGTTAGCAACACCTCCGCGATGCGCGGGGGATACGGTCACTAGTGTAACCAGGAGGCGAGGCCTCATTTAACACAGTAAATTCATCAGGCTTAAGCCATGTCTCAGTCAGCCTGCTGCCTGCCTGCACCCTATCTCATTGTGGAGCTAGGGGAGTTAGAGCCCTGTCTATGTTCGTAGATAAGATGAGAGCACCCCTCCAGCTAGGATGGAGTCCGTCACTCCTCAGCAGGTCAGGCTTGGTCCTGTTTGTGGGTGAGTCCCAGAGAGAAGGCCAATTATCTACATATTCTATATTTTGGGAGGGGCAGAAAACAGTTTTCAACCAACGATTGAGTTGTGAGACTCTGCTGTAGAGCTCATCACTCCCCCTAACTGGGAGGGGGCCAGAGACAATTACTCGATGCCGACACATCTTTCTAGCTGATTTACACGCAGAAGCTATGTTGCACTTGGTGAACTCTGACTGTTTAATCCTAACATCGTTGGTGCCGACGTGGATAACAATATCTCTATACTCTCTACACTCGCCAGTTTTAGCTTTAGCCAGCACCATCTTCAGATTAGCCTTAACGTTGGTAGCCCTGCCCCCTGGAAAACAGTGTATGATCGCTGCATGATTCGTTTTAAGTCTAATACTGCAGGTAATGTAGTCGCCAATGACTAAGGTTTTCAATTTGTCAGAGCTAATGGTGAGAGGCTTCGGTGTCTCAGACACGGTACCGGGAGGAGTAGAGACCAGAGAAGGCGTTGCGTTGACCTGATCTTTAGAACCTACGGTGCACTTTGGGATCTGGGCCGGGTTGACATTGACAATGACTTTGTTTGTTTTTATCTCCCAGAAAGTGTCATTCTGTGGTCCCAACCATATCCTCCATGCCTACTGTGATGCTATAGCACTGACTAGGCTGTCCTGTTCCAACATGGTGGCGATCAATAATAGCTCCTATGGGCTGGCCATGTTTGTCCTCCTCGTCCCCCTCTCCCTTATCATCTTCTCCTACATCAGCATCATCGTCACCGTGATGCGCATGGCCAACGCACAGGTCAGATACAGTGTGTGTGGAAGGTGGGGCTGGATGTGTATGGGTTGGAGGGGGGGGGGGGGGTCTCTGCCTGTGTCCCTAATTCCAACTACTCTGTCCTAAACCTTACCCCTAACCCTAGCCCATTCCGCTAACCCTAACCCATAACCCACTGCATCTCTCCGTCCTAACCCTAACCCACTACATCTCTCTGTCCTAACCCACTACATCTCTCTGTCCTAACCCTAACCCACTACATCTCTCTGTCCTAACCCACTACATCTCTCTGTCCTAACCCACTACATCTCTCTGTCCTAACCCTAACCCACTATATCTCTCTGTCCTAACCCACTACATCTCTCTGTCCTAACCCTAACCCACTATATATCTCTGTCCTAACCCCTAACCCACTGTGTCTCTCTGCCCTAACCCTAACCCACCGGGTCTCTCTGCCCTAAACCTAACCCACCGGGTCTCTCTGCCCTAACCCTAACCCACTGCATATCTCTGCCCTAACCCTAACCCACCGGGTCTCTCTGCCCTAACCCTAACCCACTATATCTCTCTGCCCTAACCCTAAACCACCATATCTCTCTGTCCTAACCCTAACCCACTGCATATCTCTGCCCTAACCCTAACCCACCGGGTCTCTCTGCCCTAGCCCTAACCCACCGGGTCTCTCTGTCCTAACCCTAACCCACTGCATATCTCTGTCCTAACCCTAACCCACTGAGCGATTTTCTCCAACTTTCTCCTCTCTAACCCAGGGCAGACGGAAAACCTTCTCTACCTGTGGTACTCAGGGATGTCTCATTCTTATCTACTACATCCCCCGCTTCATAGTCTACTCCACGCCCTACATGCCCAACCTGACAATTACCCCTGATCTCCGCGTCGGCCTCAGCCTCATCTGTAGGTAAGTAGACCACAGATTAGAGAGGTGCGCCATGTTTCTAGGGTTGGGGAAAAGGGCAGAATACCCATTTACGTTAGAATCAAAAGGACAATAAACCTGCTCCAGGGGTGTGTTAGTGTTTCTCAAGGGGGGTTGTATAAAGGAAAAAATATTTGTTTTGACAAAGTCAACTTGTTCTGAAGTGGTCCTTCTATTCTACAGCCTGTTCCCCCCGGTGGCCAACCCGTTCATCTACTGTTTCAGGACCAAGGAGATCAAAACCATCCTGGGGCGATGGAGACAGCGTTGGGGGAATAGCCGGACTGAACCGCGTAAACCCAACACTGTGGCTGTTATCACGAGATGAGATACCACACACTGAGGGTTATTACAGGTTATAATACAAGTAGGATAGCCATCCTGGGGTGCTGGGGACAGGGCTGGAAGAACAACATTCTGCCTGTCATCAATAGATGAGGGGTTAGGTTATAACCTGTTCATTCAGAGATATAACGTGTTATTTCAGGGTAATAACCTGTTCATTCAGAGATATAACATGTTATTTCAGGGTAATAACCTGTTCATTCAGAGATATAACATGTTATTTCAGGGTAATAACCTGTTCATTCAGAGATATAACGTGTTATTTCAGGGTAATAACCTGTTCATTCAGAGATATAACATGTTATTTCAGGGTAATAACCTGTTCATTCAGAGATATAACATGTTATTTCAGGGTAATAACCTGTTCATTCAGAGATATAACATGTTATTTCAGGGTTATAACAGGTTATGAATATAACAGACAACTCAAAACTGTTATCACTAGACGAGACTCACACACACACGTGGTTCTGTATCATTGTATAAAAATATATGTCTGTTTCATCTTTAAAATACGACTTGCGTCGTCTACTGAGTGGTCTCGTTGCTGGATGTGATGGAGAGATGGCACTTGACATTCTGAAAATGGCATTTATTTGTATTTTATAGTATCATAACAAACAGTAAATAAAAAATTTCAAAAGCCAGTTAATTGTGCTGTCTGATTAACTCTCAACCAGTATGGATAATGTGTAATAAACAGAGGATAATGTATAATAAACAGAGGGTAATGTATAATAAACGAGGGATAATGTATAATAAACAGAGGATAATGAGTAATAAACAGAGCATAATGTATGATAAACAGAGGATAATGTATGATAAACAGAGGATAATGTATAATGAACCGAGGGTAATGTATAATAAACAGAGGATAATGTGTAATAAACAGAGGATAATGTGTAATAAACAGAGGATAATGTATGATAAACAGAGGATAATGTGTAATAAACAGAGGATAATGTATGATAAACAGAGGATACTGTGTAATAAACAGAGGATAATGTATAATAAACAGAGGATAATGAGTAATAAACAGAGGATAATGTATGATAAACAGAGGATACTGTGTAATAAACAGAGGATAATGTATAATAAACAGAGGATAATGAGTAATAAACAGAGGATAATGTATGATAAACAGAGGATACTGTGTAATAAACAGAGGATACTGTGTAATAAACAGAGGATAGAGCCGCCAGTCTGTCCTGAGCCGTCAGTCAGCCAGGAACTGCCAGAGCCGTCAGTCAGCCAGGAGCTGCCAGAGCCGCCCTTCACTCCGGCACTGCCGGAGTCTACCATTCATTCGGTACCCGTGGCTCGGGTCCCCAGTCCAAGATCGGCCACGGAGGCGGACTAAGAGGCGCACCAAAACTATGTTGACGTGGGGTCCACGTCCCGCGCCAGAGCCACCACCGCGGACAGATGCCCACCCAGACCCTCCCCTATAGGTTCAGGTTTTGTGGCCGGAGCCCGCACCTTTGGGGGGGAGGGTACTGTTACGTTCTGACCTTTATTTCCTTTGTTTTGTATTTATTTAGTGTGGTCAGGGCGTGAGTTTGGGTGGGCAGTCTATGTTTGTTTTTCTATGTTGTATTTTATGTTTGGCCTGGTATGGTTCTCAATCAGAGGCAGGTGTCATTAGTTGTCTCTGATTGAGAATCATACTTCGGTAGCCTTTTTCCACCTGTGTTTCGTGGGTGTTTCTGTTCTGTGTTTTATGAATGCACCGTACAGGACTGTTTTGGTTTCATTTCGTTCCCTTTGTCGTTTTATTATTTAGTGTTCTGGGCTATAAATAAATATAATGAACACTTACCACGCTGCGCATTGGTCCTCCGATCCTTCTTACTACTACTTACGGGACTGTTTCGGTTTGTTCACATTTATTGATTTTATATTTTGTGTTCATGTTGAGTTTTTCTTATGATAACATGGACACTTACCACCTACCACGCCGCATCTTGGTCCGATCCTCTTCACAGGAAGAAATCAGCCGTTACACACTTGATGTTTTTGGAACTGGTGAATCTAATACGCCACTGAGAGTCTGCTAAATGACTCCCTACTGTCAGTCTCTCTGGATAAGAGAGTCTGCTAAATGACTCACTACTGTAAGTCTCTCTGGATAAGAGAGTCTGTTAATAAATGACTCTCCACTCTCTAACGCGCCAATGTAAACTCAGATTTTTTTATATAAATATGAACGTTATCAAACAAAACATACATGTATTGTGTAACATGAAGTCCTATGAGTGCCATCTGATGAAGATAATTCAAGGTTAGTGATTACTTTTATCTCTATTTCCACTTTTTGTGAATGCTATATTTTGCTGGAAAATGGCTGTGTTTATTGTGGTTTGGTGGAGACCTAAAATAATCGTTTGTAGTGCTTTTGCTGAAAAGCATATTTGAAATCGGACACTTTGGTGGGATTAACAACAAGATTAACTTTAAAATTATACAAAATACATGTATGTTTTAGGAATTGTAATTATGAGATGTCTGTGGTTTGAATTTGGCGCCCTCTATTTTCACTAGTAATTATCATATCGATCCCGGTAGTGGGATTGCAGCCATAACAAGTTTAAGCCCCGCACCATGTCTCTCCATCCTTGGTGTGTGTGTGTGTGTGTGTGTGTGTGTGTGTGTGTGTGTGTGTGTGTGTGGTGTGTGAGAGAGTGTTTTTTCTTTGACATCTGTTGGGAGAAATGACTGATTTACAGTTCATGAGGGTTGAATCAATCTGGATCTGTAACTTTTTGGAACAAAAACACATTGTTTTGAGCATCACCAATTGTACATTGTACGATTTCTCTTAAATTATGATAGATAAATGGCTGGTTCATTTTTTCCTGACACCGTAGGTTCATGTACTTTGATGTGAAGCAGTCAAATTAGTGCTCTATTTTCGTTTTTGACTTTTAATCCCAGAAAAATGGCGTTAACTCAAAAAGCGTTGAGGACTCGACGCCATCTTGTTTCTGGGCCAACTGCCCATTATGCCAAACCTATGCTCACCAAGTTTCGTCTTCAAAGTCTTTTCCGTTTAGGAGAAATGGCCATGTCGTGATTGGTGATGTTTTGTACATTTGCAATAAGATTCCATTCGCTATATGGTGGAATTTACCAGGACAGCGGAAAAATGACCAGAATTTGAAAATGTAATAAAACGGAAACCGAATGTCCGAAAGACTCCGTTCGATGACTTCCCGGAAGATCTGGCCCCGGTGCAAGCTCCCCCGCCATCGGCGAATTCTACAAACGCGGACATCTAGTAAGGGAGCGTACATTTGCAATATGGAGTTTCTCATCGATCATACAGCAAATGCAGAAAAGTGCCTTTCATGTATGCACGGCCAGGCATGACTCCAACACCATCATTAAGTTTGACGATGACACACTCTAGCCCCATATTGACTCTTAACCAGTATGGATAATGTATAACAGGGGAATCTACACTCTACCTCCATATTGACTCTTAACCAGTATGGATAATGTATAACAGGGGAATCTACACTCTACCTCCATATTGACTCTTAACCAGTATGGATAATGTATAACAGGGGAATCTACATTCTACCTCCATATTGACTCTTAACCAGTATGGATAATGTATAACAGGGGAATCTACATTCTACCTCCATATTGACTCTCAACCAGTATGGATAATGTATAACAGGGGAATCTACACTCTACCTCCATATTGACTCTTAACCAGTATGGATAATGTATAACAGGGGAATCTACACTCTACACTCTACCTCCATATTGACTCTCAACCAGTATGGATAATGTATAACAGGGGAATCTACACTCTACACTCTACCTCCATATTGACTCTTCACCAGTATGGATAATGTATAACAGGGGAATCTACACTCTACCTCCATGTTGACTCTTAACCAGTATGGATAATGTATAACAGGGGAATCTACACTCTACCTCCATATTGACTCTTAACCAGTATGGATAATGTATAGCAGGGGAATCTACACTCTACACTCTACCTCCATATTGACTCTTAACCAGTATGGATAATGTATAGCAGGGGAATCTACACTCTACACTCTACCTCCATATTGACTCTTAACCAGTATGGATAATGTATAACAGGGGAATCTACACTCTACACTCTACCTCCATATTGACTCTTCACCAGTATGGATAATGTATAACAGGGGAATCTACACTCTACCTCCATATTGACTCTCAACCAGTATGGATAATGTATAGCAGGGGAATCTACACTCTACACTCTACCTCCATATTGACTCTTCACCAGTATGGATAATGTATAACAGGGGAATCTACACTCTACCTCCATATTGACTCTTCACCAGTATGGATAATGTATAACAGGGGAATCTACACTCTACCTCCATATTGACTCTTAACCAGTATGGATAATGTATAGCAGGGGAATCTACACTCTACCTCCATATTGACTCTCAACCAGTATGGATAATGTGTAGCAGGGGAATCTACACTCTACCTCCATATTGACTCTTAACCAGTATGGATAATGTATAACAGGGGAATCTACACTCTACACTCTACCTCCATATTGACTCTTAACCAGTCTGGATAATGTATAACAGGGGAATCTACACTCTACCTCCATATTGACTCTTAACCAGTATGGATAATGTATAACAGGGGAATCTACACTCTACACTCCACCTCCATATTGACTCTTAAGACTCTTAACCAGTATGGATAATGTATAACAGGGGAATCTACACTCTACCTCCATATTGACTCTTAACTAGTATGGATAATGTATAACAAGGGAATCTACACTCTACACTCTACCTCCATGTTGACTCTTAACCAGTATGGATAATGTATAGCAGGGGAATCTACACTCTACCTCCATATTGACTCTCAACCAGTATGGATAATGTATAGCAGGGGAATCTACACTCTACACTCTACCTCCATATTGACTCTTAACCAGTATGGATAATGTATAGCAGGGGAATCTACACTCTACACTCTACCTCCATATTGACTCTTAACTAGTATGGATAATGTATAACAGGGGAATCTACACTCTACACTCTACCTCCATATTGACTCTTCACCAGTATGGATAATGTATAACAGGGGAATCTACACTCTACCTCCATATTGACTCTCAACCAGTATGGATAATGTATAGCAGGGGAATCTACACTCTACCTCCATATTGACTCTTCACCAGTATGGATAATGTATAACAGGGGAATCTACACTCTACACACTACCTCCATATTGACTCTTCACCAGTATGGATAATGTATAACAGGGGAATCTACACTCTACACTCTACCTCCATATTGACTCTTAACCTGTAAGGATAATGTATAGCAGGGGAATCTACACTCTACCTCCATATTGACTCTTAACCAGTATGGATAATGTATAACAGGGGAATCTACACTCTACCTCCATATTGACTCTTAACCAGTATGGATAATGTATAGCAGGGGAATCTACACTCTACCTCCATATTGACTCTTAACCAGTATGGATCATGTATAACAGGGGAATCTACACTCTACTTCTATGTTTAATCTGAAATAAATAAATAAATATTGGTCACATACACATGTTTAGCAGATGTTATTGCGTATGTAGTGAAATGCTTGTGCTTCTAGCTCCGACAGCGCAGTAATATCTAACATATACCCCAAAATACACGTAAATCTAAGTAAGTCAGTTAATTAAGAACAACTTCTTATTTTCAATGACGGCCTAGGAACCTCATACAGATTTTCACCTTGTCAGCTCGGGGATTTGAACTTGCAACCTTCCGGTTACTAGTCCAACACTCTAACCGCTAGACTACCCTGCTGCCCCATATATACATATGAAATGGGTGATGTACTATGTAAACACAATTTAAAAGTGACTAAGATACCGTAGAATAGTGTGGAGTGCAGTTTATACATATGAGATGAGTAATGCAAGATATGGAAACATTATTAAAGTGGCTAGTGATCCACTTCTAAAAGTGGCCAGTGATTCATAATCTATGTCTGTAGGCAGCAGCCTCTGATGTGCTAGTGATGGCTGTTTAACAGTCTGATGGCCTTGAGGTAGAAGCTGTTTTTCAGTCTCTCGGTCCCTGCTTTGATGCACCTGTACTGACCTCGCCTTCTGGATGATAGCGGGGTGAACAGGCAGTGGCTCGGGTGGTTGATGTCCTTGATAATCTTTATGGCATTCCTGTGACATCAGGTGCTGTAGGTGTCCAGGAGGGAGGAAGGTTTGCCCCCTGGTAATGCGTTGGGCAGACCGCACCACCCTCCGGAGAGCTTTGCGGATGTGGGCGGTGTAGTTGCCGTACCAGGCGGTAATACAGCTCGAAAGGATGCTCTCAATTGTGCATCTGTAAAAATTTGTGATGGTTTTAGGTGTTAAGCCACATTTTTTCAGCCTCCTGAGTTTTAAGAGGCGCTGTTGCGCCTTCTTCACCACGCTGTGTGTGTGGACCATTTCAGTTTGTCAGTGTGAATAATGTCTAATAAACAGAGGAGGCTACACTCTACCTCCATACAAAACTAATTTAAAAAGCCCTCTGCTGGTCTTTTATTTATTCTTAACCAGAGTCATGCCATGTTGTAGCCAGAAGATGGCGCCAGATACCTCTACAGTGCAACTCCTGTGAATGCTGCTGGTGAGGACAGAGAGGAGGACAGAGAAGAGGACAGAGAAGAGGACAGAGAAGAGGACAGAGAACGTTAACTTTTAGTGTTCCCACCAGTTAGTTACCTGTATACACAAACTAAATCCACTATAGATGATTTGGACATGATGTGCCAAAAGTGCTATCACAGGTAGCATGACTTGCATTGGATTTGTGCCACAAATGCTAAAACGTTAGCATTTGGAAACAGTGCCAGGAAAACAAGAAATAAAGCATGGATTGCCGTCGTCCATAGACTGCTGACAGGGATTTGGGTGAACTATCCCGTTAAGTACATGTAAACGACTTTTACCATAGGAAAGTGGTTCAGAAGGCCCATGTGACTGAAAGTCCCATATTAGCTTCATGCATTCAATTGCATTAGAATATATAACCATTTTTATCACCTCAGGGACAATTAGAAAAGGGCACGTCAGGTTGAAAAATTACCAGTCAATAGTCTGATGTTCACTGCCTTGGATAACATCGGCTATACAATGATTATTATGGTCATCACAATGATGACATTATTACGGTCATCACAATGATGACATTATTATGGTCATCACAATGATGACATTATTATGGTCATCACAATGATGACATTATTATGGTCATCACAATGATGATATTATTAATGGTCATCACAATGATGACATTATTATGGTCATCACAATGATGACATTATTATGGTCATCACAATGGGGTGATGTTCACTGAAGGTCACTAGCTGACCTTTAACCTCTACAATGTCGAAAACAGAGTACATTAGGCCAGTTTGGGCTCTAAAACAGAGTACATTAGGCCAGTTTGGGCTCTAAAACCGAGTACATTAGGCCAGTTTGGGCTCTAAAAC
Source organism: Oncorhynchus mykiss (assembly GCF_057628025.1). Lineage (NCBI taxonomy): Eukaryota > Metazoa > Chordata > Actinopteri > Salmoniformes > Salmonidae > Oncorhynchus > Oncorhynchus mykiss. Next base: position 4,949,977 of record NC_143031.1, on the reverse strand, counting down.
CGAGTACATTAGGCCAGTTTGGGCTCTAAAACAGAGTACATTAGGCCAGTTTGGGCTCTAAAACAGAGTAAATTAGGCCAGTTTGGGCTCTAAAACCGAGTACATTAGGCCAGTTTGGGCTCTAAAACAGAGTACATTAGGCCAGTTTGGGCTCTAAAACAGAGTACATTAGGCCAGTTTGGGCTCTAAAACAGAGTACATTAGGCCAGTTTGGGTTCTAAAACAGAGTACATTAGGCCAGTTTGGGCTCTAAAACCGAGTACATTAGGCCAGTTTGGGCTCTAAAACCGAGTACATTAGGCCAGTTTGGGCTCTAAAACCGAGTACATTAGGCCAGTTTGGGCTCTAAAACCGAGTACATTAGGCCAGTTTGGGCTCTAAAACCGAGTACATTAGGCCAGTTTGGGCTCTAAAACAGAGTACATTAGGCCAGTTTGGGCTCTAAAACAGAGTACATTAGGCCAGTTTGGGCTCTAAAACCGAGTAAATTAGGCCAGTTTGGGCTCTAAAACAGAGTAAATTAGGCCAGTCTGGGCTCTAAAACAGGAGTAAATTAGGCCAGCCTGGGCTCTAAAACAGAGTAAACTAGACCAGTTTGGGCTCTAAAACAGAGTAAATTAGGCCAGTGTAATATACATAATATGGTGTAATATCACAAACAGTCCTTTGTTGTTGTGCTGGGCTTGGGGTAATGTAACCGCACAAACTCACATTGGTGTACTGAGTGGTAGTACTGTCACTGTAAGGACCAATCCCTTCTCTCCGTGTCTCTGTCTGTCCGCTCCCCATGTGGCACTACAGGAGAACAGAGGGCTGTGTGTGTGTGTGTGTGTGTGTGTGTGTGTGTGTGTGTGTGTGTAAGTAACAAGGCACAATGTACTTTCTGTGTAAGGAGTAATGATCACAGAAGTCATCCACTCCACAGACACCTACTCCACCTAACTGACCATATAAGGAAATAGGTGGATGTGGAGGGGAGGGGGGGGAGTTCTGGAATGCCTATTCTAGATCTCCATAAGGCTTTCGACACGGTAGATTAAGGGGTAACCAGGCAACCCTGATCCTGGATCACCGCAGCCACTTCATGTTTTTTGGGGGGATTAATCAAACCTAGAAGACCAGCTGTGTTAAATTGAGGTCAAGCAACTGAACTGATCGATTAGATCAATTGGTCAGGTGTGGCGACGTGTTGGAACAAAAAATCTCCCGCAGGACCTGCGACACTCCAGGAAGAGGGGTTGTCGACCCTTTTGCAGTAAAGTAATACATCTATCTGTTCAAACTACAAGCCCTGTGTTTTAACAACTCAGCCATCCCGGGGTGGGTCAAATAGTATCTCACGGGCCCTAATCAAACGGGTGGATGTGGACAGGCCTCTGTCAAAACCCAGAACCATAACCTATGGGATCCCACAAGGTAGCGTACATGGGACCCCATCCTCTTCCGGTTGTACATCAATTACTTGAAAGCAGCCTGTTCCTGTTTCTCTACGTCGATGATGCTGTGCCTCTTGCGTCCCACAATGCATTTGGTTGGAAAAAGTGCGGATCTTCTAAATGTTAGTACATGAATAAGCCACCTGGGAGAAACCGGATCGATCCTGTTTGGATCCAAGATCAAACTTGGAAGATCCCCGTTTTTTTTATGTCAAGGTGGGAGACACAGTGGTTACTGCCAAAGATACGCTGAGCTACCTGGGATACCTGGGATGCGAGGTAGGCCTTAAAAAAGTACGGACTTAAAAGCTCTCCCCGAGGTCAACTAAAAAAACTAACGTTTCTGGCTAGGAAGTCTAGATTCCTGGATAGACAAACGTCACCGACACTGGCAAGGGCCCTTTGTGTAGTGTCAATGTGGTTATACATGTGACTCTTGGTACAGAGGTCTCCCCCCCCCCCCCCCCCCCCACTAAGGTATGAAGAATGAGCTCCAGACCTCTCAGAATGCATTTGTCAGGATTATTCTGAAACTCACTCCCTGTAATCATCTTGAACCCTCTCACTTTGATTAATGTAGTAAATGGCTCAAGGTGGAACCAAGGGTCACCCAGACTAAGTTGAGGGCATTACCAACAACATCTTTCACGGCATTGCCCTAAATATATATTATATTATTATTATTATTATTATTTGAGTTGCATAAATGACACCCATCAGTACCCTACTAGAGGGAGCTCGACTAACTTTGTTCCCTGTAGATACTCTGCTGCAGTTCTATGGGTTACCAAGCTAACTGAATGGGTCACCAAGCTACCTGAATGGGTCACCAAGCTACCTGAATGGGTCACCAAGCTACCTGAATGGGTCACCAAGAAACCTGAATGGGTCACCAAGCTACCTGAATGGGTCACCAAGCTACCTGAATGGGTCACCAAGAAACCAGAATGGGTCACCAAGCTACCTGAATGGATCACCAAGCTACCTGAATGGGTCACCAAGCTACCTGAATGGGTCACCAAGCTACCTGAATGGGTCACCAAGCTACCTGAATGGGTCACCAAGAAACCTGAATGGGTCACCAAGCTACCTGAATGGGTCACCAAGCTACCTGAATGGATCACCAAGCTACCTGAATGGGTCACCAAGCTACCTGAATGGGTCACCAAGCTACCTCAATGGGTCACCAAGCTAACTGAATGGGTCACCAAGCTACCTGAAAACTGTCTTCAGAGAATAGCTCTAAGGAGTCTCGTAAAACATATCTGAGAAATTGCATGTCGGTGTGATTAGTGTTTTTGTCTCTCGAGGTGACCCTTATTAAACAGAGACCTCTGTTCTGCTGTTATAGTTCTAAATGAGGATACTGTCGCTGTTTTTAAATTGAGTATGTTATCGTGTTTTCAACCTCCATCATTTTGTATGTATGTACTGCAGTGGAGGCTGCTGAGGGGAGGACGGATTATAATAATGGCTGGAATGGAGCGAATGGAATGGCATCAGAAACACGTGTTTAATGTATTTGATACCATTCCACCCATTCCACTCCAGTCATTACCACGAGCCCTGTCCTCCAGTCCACCCATTCCACTCCAGTCATTTCCACGAGCCCTGTCCTCCCTGATTATGGTGACACCAACCTCCTGTGTTTAATGTATTTGATACCATTCCACCCATTCCACTCCAGTCATTACCACGAGCCCTGTCCTCCAGTCCACCCATTCAAATACATTAAACACAGGAGGTTGGTGTCACCATAATCAGGGAGGACAGGGCTCGTGGTAATGACTGGAGTAGTACTGGAGTAGTCATTACCACGAGCCCTGTCCTCCCTGATTATGGTGACACCAACCTCCTGTGTTTAATGTATTTGATACCATTCCACCCATTCCGCTCCAGTCATTACCACGAGCCCCGTCCTCCACGATTAAGGTGCCACCAGCCTCCTGTGACGTACCGTTGTCGCCGGCTGGAGAAACCTTGTACTTTTAACGATCAAATAAATTAAAATCAATCAATCAATCAATCAATCAAACCGGATGCACTTTCAATCATCTTTATTTGTTTGACAGATGCATGTATTCCATGTGAAGTATAGAAGGTCAAGAGAGAAGAAGCATCTAGATTACTATTATTTACAATCTGTTTGAAAAATGATTTTTGATATTATCACTGTACAAGAAACTCTGATCGCTGAGAAACTATACTCTACGTCCCAAATCGCATCCTATTCACCTGCGAAGCGCACTACTTTTGACCAGAGCCATATGGGTAGTGCACTATGCAGGGAAATATGATACAATTTGGGACGTATCCTTTAAGACCTAGTGCTGCAAGAAAGCAAAAAAAATAAAAATAAAAAATAAAAATAAGGATTATATTAAACTATGAACATTTGAAAATAAAAACAGAAAATAAAATGAGAAGTATAACATGTTTACAATAATTCTGTACGTCAATGATTAGGAGGATGGTTCTGTTCTGCTGCTTGTTGTCTGCGTCCTAAATTGGCACCTTATTTCCCCTAAATAGTGCACTACTTTGGACCCCGGTCCCTATGTCAGTAAGTAGCCTTGTCTGAGCTAGAAAAGCCCATAAGACAGGAGCGTGAGGTAGCTTGATGTACAAGTACACCCTCTGGACAGGACGCTAGCCTATCACAGGTTCTACGGGCCACGGTTGAAAGTAGTGCACTATATATGGAAAACGGGAACCAATCGTAGGGAGGGGGGCGGGACGCAGACCCTGTCACCAAGGTAACGGTTTGAACCACTGTCTAGAAAGCTAGCTAGCTAACCCATGGTGTACACACAGACACTAAGATACTGTATCAACATACTGGATCTATAGGCCTCAACTTGTTCAATATAACATTCATATTAAATATATTCTACACATATGGTAACTTATTTTTATATATATATATTTTTTATATTAATCCCATTGGAAAAATATAAAATAGAATAACATTTTCTTTTTACAGGTTTTCGATGTGGTGGGCGGCGGAGGGGGGTCCGAGGTTAAGGGGGCGGGGGGATGGCGTGGGGTCAGAGGTTAAGGGGGCGGGGGGATGGCGTGGGGTCAGAGGTTAAGGGGGCGGGGGGATGGCGTGGGGTCAGAGGTTAAGGGGGCGGGAGGATGGCGGGGGGTCAGAGGTTAAGGGGGTGGGGGGGTGGCGTGGGGTCAGAGGTTAAGGGGGTGGGGGGATGGCGTGGGGTCAGAGGTTAAGGGGGCGGGGGGATGGCGTGGGGTCAGAGGTTAAGGGGGCAGGGGGATGGCGTGGGGTCAGAGGTTAAGGGGGCGGGGGGATGGCGTGGGGTCAGAGGTTAAGGGGGCGGGGGGATGGCGTGGGGTCAGAGGTTAAGGGGGCGGGGGGATGGCGTGGGGTCAGAGGTTAAGGGGGCACATGCGTTCAGTGTTGTTAAAAAAAAATGGCTGAAGAAGAGAGGAGGGAGAAAGGAGATTTGGAAGAAAATAATTATTTATTCCAGAATGGTTTCTTTACCTTATCGTAGAGTTCAAGACTGATAACTACACTATGAAGAGTGTCCAAACACACTTTTTGATAATTTGAAATAAAAATTCACTTCCTTATGTTATAAAATACATTTTACCAGGACAAATATGATTATCCATGTTCTGAATCGCTCATATATATATATGTATTATATATTTTATTTTTTTAAGTCTGATTTCGTAGCCTAATCCATCCGATAATAAGCACTCTGCCGACATAGAGGTGCAAGGTTTCTCGTAACAACTTCTGAGGATTTAAAATGTTGTGGTCGTTGTCGTCTACCAAGTTGTTTCTACAGGTCGAGAAAAAAAATGAATTAGACGTGAAATAAATGTCAAAAAAGATTTGAAAAAAAAAAGCTCCGTTGACATTTCAGAGACTCGTTTGGTTTTGTGAAAAATATTCTAAAAAACATTTTATTTATTTTTTAAGAAGAGAAATTTAGAATGAATATGAAAAGCGTTACACTAAAATATGAAAATACTACACGTCATATCTCTAAACAGATATCTATCTGAATTGTATATTGTTTTATGTCCTGCAGATGAGAGAGAAAGATGAGTTCAAGGGGAAAAGTGAGTCTGTCAGGTAGCCTTCATTCTCAGACAGCATCGAGCTGACGCCATGTGACATTTTCAGGATTTTTTTGGCCCCTTTTGTTTCTCTGGCCTCTGTTGATTTAGTCACCCTAATTCTGACCATCCTACCATGGTAAAAAAAAGTGCAATAACCTTTAAACGGCTCATGATAGAGACATGGAATATTGGAGTATTGGTTTTCTTAGAGGATTATCTACACAATTAACATATTATTTTACCCAATGGTTCAAAAGAGGCGTTTTTGATCGACACCCTACGCTTTGGTCGTAGAAAAGAGAGGGAGGGATATTCTGTCTGTCTTTCCCCTAGTTCCCAGTCCCCTCGTTCAGGGATAAAAGGGAAGATGGAGGAGGGACATTCTGTCTGTCTTTCCCCTAGTTCCTAGTCCCCTCGTTCAGGGAGAAAAGGGAAGATGGAGGAGGGACATTCTGTCTTTCTTTCCCCTAGTTCATAGTCCCCTCGTTCAGGGAGAAAAGGGAAGATGGAGGAGGGACATTCTGTCTTGCTTCTCCTAGTTCAGGAAGGATGAGCGATCTGACAGAAGGAGGAAAGGACTGACTGTCAAAACACAGTCAACAGCATGTTATTATGGCCAAACAACAACAAGGTGGTTGGTTGGTTGGTTGGTTGGTTGGTTGGTTGGTTTGTTTGTTAGTCAGTCATTGGTTGGAACCTTGGTGGGGTAATAAAACAGTAGTTAATCCATCCATGAACTAGTGGAAGATTTAAGGACAGAAGTGATAGAGGGGGAATCTTCTCTATACACAGGAGACCGTGTGTGTGTGTGTGTGTGTGTGTGTCAGCATGATAGAGAGACTGCAGGACATCCAGTGTGTTGGTTGGATCCAGGGTGGATGATTAAAGAGGGAGGGAGGTGGGTATTTACAGGATGACACAGCAGTTACTCTCTCCAGTCTTCTCTCTGTTTCTCTGACCTGAGGAGGAACACAATAACACACGGTCAGGACACAGTCAGGACACGGTCAGGACACGGTCAGGACACGGTCAACACACGGTCAGGACACGGTCAGGACACGGTCAACACGCGGTCAGGACACGGTCAGGACACGGTCAACACACGGTCAGGACACGCTCAACAAACGGTCAGGACACGGTCAACACACGGTCAACACACGGTCAGGACACGGTCAGGACACGGTCAGGACACGGTTAACACACGGTCAGGACACGGTCAGGACACGGTCAGGACACGGTCAACACACGGTCAACACACGGTCAGACCTCAGAAGGAACACAAATCGAGTCAACACAGTAAAACACAGTAGCAGCAACACAGTAATGCAGAAGCAGTAACACAGAAGCAGTAACACAGTAGCAGTAAAACAGTAACACAGTAGCAGTAACACAGTAACACAGTAACACAGTAACACAGTAACGCAGTAGCAGTAACACAGAAGCAGTAACACAGTACCAGTAACACAGTAGCAGTAAAACAGTAACACAGTAGCAGTAACACAGTAACAGTAACACAGTAACACAGTAACACAGTAGCAGTAACACAGTAACACAGTAGCAGTAACACAGTAGCAGTAACACAGTAGCAGTAACACAGTAACAGTAACACAGTAGCAGTAAAACAGTAACACAGTAGCAGTAACACAGTAACAGCGACACAGTAGCAGCAACACAGTAGCAGTAAAACAGTAACACAGTAGCAGTAACACAGTAACAGTAACACAGTAGCAGTAAAACAGTAACACAGTAGCAGCAACACAGCAACACAGTAACACAGTAACAGTAACACAGTAGCAGTAACACAGTAGCAGTAAAACAGTAACAGTAACACAGTAACAGTAACACAGTAGCAGTAACACAGTAACACAGTAACACAGTAACACAGTAACGCAGCAGCAGTAACACAGAAGCAGTAACACAGTACCAGTAACACAGTAGCAGTAAAACAGTAACACAGTAGCAGTAACACAGTAACACAGTAACACAGAAGCAGTAACACAGTAACACAGTAGCAGTAACACAGTAGCAGTAACACAGTAACAGTAACACAGTAGCAGTAAAACAGTAACAGCAACACAGTAGCAGCAACACAGTAGCAGTAAAACAGTAACACAGTAGCAGTAACACAGTAACAGTAACACAGTAACACAGTAGCAGTAACACAGTAACACAGTAACAGTAACACAGTAACACAGTAACAGTAACACAGTAGCAGTAAAACAGTAACACAGTAGCAGTAACACAGTAACACAGTAACACAGTAGTAGTAACACAGTAGCAGTAACACAGTAGCAGTAAAACAGTAACAGTAACACAGTAACAGTAACACAGTAGCAGTAACACAGTAACACAATAGCAGTAACACAGTAGCAGTAACACAGTAGCACAGTAACACAGTAGCACAGTAACACAGTAGCAGTAACACAGTAGCAGTAACACAGTAACAGTAACACAGTAGCAGTAACACAGTAGCAGTAACACAGTAGCAGTAACACAGTAACACAGTAGCAGTAACACAGTAACACAGTAGCAGTAACACAGTAGCAGTAACACAGTAGCAGTAACACAGCAGCAGTAACACAGTAACACAGTAGCAGTAACACAGTAGCAGTAACACAGTAACACAGTAGCAGTAACACAGTAACACAGTAGCAGTAACACAGTAGCACAGTAACACAGTAACACAGTAACACAGTAGCAGTAACACAGTAGCAGTAACACAGTAACAGTAACACAGTAGCAGTAACACAGTAGCAGTAACACAGTAGCAGTAACACAGTAACACTAACACAGTAGCAGTAACACAGTAGCAGTAACACAATAGCAGTAACACAGTAGCAGTAACACAGTAGCAGTAACACAGTAACACAGTAGCAGTAACACAGTAGCAGTAACACAGTAACACAGTAGCAGTAACACAGTAACACAGTAGCAGTAACACAGTAGCATTAACACAGTAACACAGTAGCAGTAACACAGTAACACAGAAGCAGTAACACAGTAGCAGTAACACAGTAGCAGTAACACAGTAACACAGTAACACAGTAACACAGTAGCAGTAACACAGTAACACAGTAGCAGTAACACAGTAACACAGTAGCAGTAACACAGTAGCAGTAACACAGTAGCAGTAACACAGTAACACAGTAACACAGTAGCAGTAACACAGTAACACAGTAGCAGTAACACAGTAACACAGTAGCAGTAACACAGTAGCAGTAACACAGTAACACAGTAGCAGTAACACAGTAACACAGTAACACAGTAGCAGTAACACAGTAACACAGTAGCAGTAACACAGTAACACAGTAGCAGTAACACAGTAGCAGTAACACAGTAGCAGTAACACAGTAACACAGTAACACAGTAGCAGTAACACAGTAAAACAGTAGCAGTAACACAGTAACACAGTAGCAGTAACACAGTAGCAGTAACACAGTAACAGTAACACAGTAGCAGTAACACAGTAGCAGTAACACAGTAGCAGTAACACAGTAACAGTAACACAGTAGCAGTAACACAGTAGCAGTAACACAGTAACACAGTAGCAGTAACACAGTAGCAGTAACACAGTAGCAGTAACACAGTAGCAGTAACAGTAACACAGTAGCAGTAACACAGTAGCAGTATCACAGTAGCAGTAACACAGTAACACAGTAGCAGTAACACAGTAACACAGTAGCAGTAACACAGTAACACAGTAGCAGTAACACAGTAGCAGTAACACAGTAACACAGTAGCAGTAACACAGTAGCAGTAACACAGTAACACAGTAGCAGTAACACAGTAACACAGTAGCAGTAACACAGTAGCAGTAACACAGTAACACAGTAGCAGTAACACAGTAACACAGTAGCAGTAACACAGTAGCAGTAACACAGTAGCAGTAACACAGTAACACAGTAGCAGTAACACAGTAGCAGTAACACAGTAGCAGTAACACAGTAGCAGTAACACAGTAGCAGTAACACAGTAACACAGTAGCAGTAACACAGTAGCAGTAACACAGTAGCAGTAACACAGTAGCAGTAACACAGTAACACAGTAGCAGTAACACAGTAGCAGTAACACAGTAACACAGTAGCAGTAACACAGTAGCAGTAACACAGTAGCAGTAACACAGTACCACAGTAGCAGTAACACAGTAACACAGTAGCAGTAACACAGTAGCAGTAACACAGTAGCAGTAACACAGTAACACAGTAGCAGTAACACAGTAACACAGTAGCAGTAACACAGTAGCAGTAACACAGTAACACAGTAGCAGTAACTCAGTAACACAGTAGCAGTAACACAGTAACACAGTAGCAGTAACACAGTAGCAGTAACACAGTAGCAGCAACACAGTAACACAGTAGCAGTAACACAGTAGCAGTAACACAGTAGCAGTAACACAGTAACACAGTAGCAGTAACACAGTAGCAGTAACACAGTAGCAGTAACACAGTAGCAGTAACACAGTAACACAGTAGCAGTAACACAGTAACACAGTAGCAGTAACACAGTAGCAGTAACACAGTAACACAGTAGCAGTAACACAGTAACACAGTAGCAGTAACACAGTAACACAGTAGCAGTAACACAGTAGCAGTAACACAGTAGCAGTAACACAGTAGCAGTAACACAGTAACACAGTAGCAGTAACACAGTAGCAGTAACACAGTAGCAGTAACACAGTAGCAGTAACACAGTAACACAGTAGCAGTAACACAGTAGCAGTAACACAGTAGCAGTAACACAGTAACACAGTAACAGTAACACAGTAGCAGTAACACAGTAACAGTAACACAGTAGCAGTAACACAGTAACACAGTAGCAGTAACACAGTAGCAGTAACACAGTAGCAGTAACACAGTAACACAGTAGCAGTAACACAGTAGCAGTAACACAGTAGCAGTAACACAGTAACACAGTAGCAGTAACACAGTAACACAGTAGCAGTAACACAGTAGCAGTAACACAGTAGCAGTAACACAGTAGCAGTAACACAGTAACACAGTAACAGTAACACAGTAGCAGTAACACAGTAGCAGTAACACAGTAACAGTAACACAGTAGCAGTAACACAGTAGCAGTAACACAGTAACACAGTAGCAGTAACACAGTAACACAGTAGCAGTAACACAGTAGCAGTAACACAGTAACACAGTAGCAGTAACACAGTAGCAGTAACACAGTAGCAGTAACACAGTAGCAGTAACACAGTAACACAGTAACAGTAACACAGTAGCAGTAACACAGTAGCAGTAACACAGTAACAGTAACACAGTAGCAGTAACACAGTAGCAGTAACACAGTAACACAGTAGCAGTAACACAGTAACACAGTAGCAGTAACACAGTAGCAGTAACACAGTAACACAGTAGCAGTAACACAGTAGCAGTAACACAGTAGCAGTAACACAGTAGCAGTAACAATACATTTCAAAGAAGTCACGTAATTACATGTCATTTTACATTCTCCACACAAGGTGCTACTGACAGAGAATCTTCTACCTAAAGTATATCACCGCATAGGTCTATCTAAATGAACTAATGTAATGTCTTCCTGGTACATCCTTACAGGAACAGGAAGTAGTATTATATTGTAGGCAAAACTAACGCTGATACAAAGCACAGGCTAAATGTGTTGGCCATTCATAAAGGAAGTAAGTGTCCTGCATTTAATCAGAGTTTTAGCGTGTGAAAGTCCCCGTAAGGGACCAGTGAGGGGAAGGAACAAGGGATGACTGAAAGTCTGGCAGGAGAGATGAATGAAAAGCCTGTTACCTTGGGAGTTTGGCTCGGGCAATGTCTCTCTGGCAACTAAATGCATCACTGTGGATTTTCCCAAGGGTAATTTGAGAGCTGAGAGAGGGGAAGGAGAGGAGGGGAGGAGGTGGGAGAGGGAGAAGAGGGGAGAGAAAGAGATAGAGAGGGACAGATAAAGAGAGGGAGAAGGAGAGGAAGATAGAAAGGTTAGTCAACAGACAAATACTTATTACAATGCAAATATATCATTATGGTCATCTTGCTAATATATTATGAGAGAGAGCAGAGAGAGAGAGAGAGAGAGAGAGAGAGAGAGCTGAGAGAGAGAGAGAGAGAGAGAGAGAGAGAGAGAGAGAGAGAGAGAGAGAGGTTAAAATTGGCACAAAAAAAATCACACGTTTCTTTCCACAGGGCCGGGAGGTGAGACAGGGATGCAGCTTAAGCCCCACCCTCTTCAACATATATATCAACGAATTGGCGCGGGCACTAGAAAAGTCTGCAGCACCCGGCCTCACCCTACTAGAATCTAAAGTCAAATGTCTACTGTTTGCTGATGATCTGGTGCTTCTGTCACCAACCAAGGAGGGCCTACAGCAGCACCTAGATCTTCTGCACAGATTTTGTCAGACCTGGGCCCTGACAGTAAATCTCAGTAAGACCAAAATAATGGTGTTCCAAAAAAGGTCCAGTCGCCAGGACCACAAATACAAATTCCATCTAGACAACGTTACCCTAGAGCACACAAAAAACTATACATACCTCGGCCTAAACATCAGCACCACAGGTAACTTCCACAAAGCTGTGAACGATCTGAGAGACAAGGCAAGAAGGGCATTCTATGCCATCAAACATAAAATTCAACATACCAATTAGGATTTGGCTAAAAATACTTGAATCAATCATAGAGCCCATTGCCCTTTATGGTTGTGAGGTCTGGTTGTGAGGTCTGGGGTCCACTCACCAACCAAGAATTCATAAAATGGGACGAAAAACAAATTGAGACTCTGCACGCAGAATTCTGTAAGGCAATTCTGTACAACGTAAAATACCAAATAATATATGCAGAGTAGAATTGAGACGATACCCACTAATGATCAAAAGCTGTTATATTCTACAACCACCTAAAAGGCAGCGATTCCCAAACCTTCCATAACAAAGCCATCACCTACAGAGAGATGAACCTGGAGAAGAGTCCCCTAAGCAAGCTGGTCCTGGGGCTCTGTTCACAAACACAAACAGACCCCACAGAGCACCCAGGACAACAGCACAATTACCCCCAACCAAATCATGAGAAAACAAAAAGATAATTACTTGACACATTGGAAAGAATGAACAAAAAAACAGAGCAAACTAGAATGCTATTTGGCTCTACACAGAGATCACACAGTTGCAGAATACCTGACCACTGTGACTGACCCAAAATTAAGGAAATCTTTGACTATGTACAGACTCAGTGAGCATAGCCTTGCTATTGGCCGCCGTAGGCAGACCTGGCTCTCAAGAGAAGACACACTGCCCACAAAATGAGGTCAGGACGTTAACTCTCATATACTCTCAACAGAATAATCTGCACCTCAGTCTCCTCTCCCTCCAGTCCCTCCCCCCCTCCTTCTTTCTCAAACTCTCTCTCTCCCGTGTTCAAGTCTAGACCAGGTGTTCTATTTCATGAGAGATTTAAATGACTGAGGGCATAGTACAGTATCAGTACACACACACACACACACACACACACACACACACACACACACACACACACACACACACATAGACACACACACACACAGACACAGACACACACACCGTCCACCCATTTATCAAGATGTGCTGTGTATCTCCCATAGTGCAGCAAAAGACCGACAGACAGTTTGGAACCACAGGAAAGGTAACAGCCTAACAAACACTTGCTCTTCCCTCTCTCCTTCCCTCTCTCCCTTGTTTGACCACTCTCTCCTTCCCTCTCTCCCTTGTTTGGCCACTCTCTCCTTCACTCTCTCCTTCCCTCTCTCCCTTGTTTGGCCACTCTCTCCTTCACTCTCTCCTTCTCTCTCTCCTTCCCTCTTTCCCTTGTTTGGCCACTCTCTCCTTCCCTCTCTCCCTTGTTTGACCACTCTCTCCTTCCCTCTCTCCCTTGTTTGACCACTCTTTCCTTCCCTCTCTCCTTCCCTCTCTCCCTTGTTTGACCACTCTCTCCTTCCCTCTCTCCTTCCCTGTCTCCCTTGTTTGACCACTCTCTCCTTCCCTCTCTCCTTCCCTGTCTCCCTTGTTTGACCACTCTCTCCTTCCCACTCTCCTTCCCTGTCTCCCTTGTTTGACCACTCTCTCATTCCCTCCCTCGCTCTCCCCTCCCTCTCTCTCCCCTCCCTCTCTCTCCTCTCTCCCTCTCTCCCTCTCTCTCCCCTCCCTCTCTCTCCCCTCCCTCTCTCTCCCCTCCCTCTCTCTCCTCTCTCCCTCCCTCCCTCTCTCTCCCCTCCCTCCCTCTCTCTCTCTCCTCTCTCTTCTCTCCCTCCCTCCCTCTCTCTCCCCTCCCGTAAACACTGTCTGAGGTCTACCCAAACACAAACACAGTGCTTCCCTTTCCTGCCCAGTCTCTTTCCTCTCCACCCTGTCCAGTCAAAGCAAGTTTGTCTCTCCCTCTCTCCTCTCCACCCTGTCCAGTCAAAGCAAGTTTGTCTCTCCCTCTCCTCTCTCCCTTTCTCCTCTCTCCTCTCTCTCCTCTCTCTCCCTCTCTCCCTCTCTCCTCTCTCCCTCTCTCCCTCTCTCCTCTCTCCTCTCTCCTCTCTCCTCTCTCCCTCTCTCCTCTCTCCCTCTCTTCTCTCTCCTCTCTCCCTCTCTCCCTCTCTCCTCTCTCCACCTCTCCTCTCTATCTCCTCCTCTACTCTCTCCTCTCTCCTCTCTCCCTCTCTCCACTCTCCTCTCTCCACTCTCCTCTCTCCTCTCTCCCTCTCTCCATTCTCCTCTCTCCCTCTCTCCTCTCTTGTCCTGAGGCCTGAGGGTCCTCTGTTTCTCTGTTCAGGACAGGAGTCTAGGGGGAACAGAGACAGGAGTCTAGGGGGAACAGAGACTTACATGGAGACACACACCAGCTTCCCAACACTGCTCCAGCTGAGTGACTGTGTGTGTGTGTGTGACTGTGACTGTGTGGGTGAGTGTGACTGTGACTGTGTGTGACTGTGTGTGTGACTGTGTGTGACTGTGTGTGACTGTGTGTGACTGTGTGTGACTGTGTGTGTGACTGTGACTGTGTGTTTGAGTGTGACTGTGACTGTGTGTGTGAGTGTGACTGTGTGTGTGAGTGTGACTGTGTGTGTGACTGTGACTGTGTGTGACTGTGTGTGTGACTGTGTGTGTGAGTGTGACTGTGTGTGAATGTGACTGTGTGTGTGACTGTGACTGTGTGTGACTGTGTGTGTGACTGTGACTGTGTGTGTGAGTGTGTGTGAGTGTGACTGTGTGTGTGAGTGAGTGTGTGTGAGTGTGTGTGACTGTGTGTGTGACTGTGTGTGTGAGTGAGTGTGACTGTGTGTGTGAGTGAGTGAGTGTGAGTGTGTGTGTGAGTGAGTGAGTGTGAGAGTGTGTGAGTGAGTGTGACTGTGTGTGTGAGTGAGTGAGTGTGAGTGTGTGTGTGAGTGAGTGAGTGTGAGTGTGTGTGAGTGAGTGTGACTGTGTGTGTGAGTGAGTGTGACTGTGTGTGTGAGTGAGTGTGGCTGTGTGTGTGAGTGAGTGTGGTTGTGTGTGTGAGTGAGTGTGACTGTGTGTGTGAGTGAGTGTGTGTGAGTGTGTGTGTGTGTGTGTGTGAGTGAGTGAGTGAGTGAGTGAGTGAGTGAGTGAGTGAGTGAGTGTGAGTGAGTGTGACTGTGTGTGTGTGTGACTGTGTGTGTGACTGTGTGTGACTGTGTGTGTGAGTGTGTGTGACTGTGTGTGTGACTGTGTGTGACTGTGTGTGTGAGTGAGTGTGACTGTGTGTGTGAGTGAGTGAGTGTGAGTGTGTGTGTGAGTGAGTGAGTGTGAGTGTGTGTGAGTGAGTGTGACTGTGTGTGTGAGTGAGTGTGACTGTGTGTGTGAGTGAGTGTGGCTGTGTGTGTGAGTGAGTGTGGCTGTGTGTGTGAGTGAGTGTGACTGTGTGTGTGAGTGAGTGTGTGTGAGTGTGTGTGTGTGTGAGTGAGTGAGTGAGTGAGTGAGTGAGTGAGTGAGTGAGTGAGTGTGAGTGAGTGAGTGTGACTGTGTGTGTGAGTGAGTGTGACTGTGTGTGTGTGAGTGAGTGAGTGTGTGTGAGCTCTCACCTCCTAGTGTGACATTTCCATGTAGAAAACGACCCTGGTAGATGAGCCTCAGGATGTTAGGACTGCTGACCTGTTCCTCCTCCCAGTCTGAAAGAGAGATGAAGATCACCGTCATCATCATCATCATCATCGCCGTTGTCACCATCATCTATAGTATTCACAGTTTTTCTGTGTGATTATGTCTCATGGGAGAGAGAAAGATAGAGAGACAGGAAGATAAGGAATAGAGAAGAGGGAGAGAGGGGAGGGAAGAGAGGGGAGGGAAGAGAGGGGAGAGGGAGAGAGAAGAGAGAGAGAGGAGATGTAAGAGAAGGGAGAGAGAAGAGAGGAGACTGAGAGTGAAGAGAGGGGAGAGGGAGAGAGGGAAGAAAGGAGAGGGGAGAGAGGAGAGAGAAGAGGGAAGATGGGGAGAGAGGAGGGAGAGGAGAGAGGGAAGAGAGGAGGGGACAGAGGAGAGGGAAGAGAGGAGAGAGGCAGTGGAGTCTGGACACCATATGTGAATCCTAAACTAACCCACACACACAGATGTGATACAGGGCCCGTGAGGAGTTCTGGCTCAGGGCCTTCGAGTGATAGCTACAGTATCTTTGAGCTCATTAAGGTGTAAGATGTCAGATTCCCACCGGAGTCCCTCTTCAGGGATCTGTAGCACCAGACACACTGTGGAGGAGTCCAGTAGATAGTCATTGTAATACTACACGATGTAGGCTACAGCTTTGTGAGGTGTCACGTTTTGCTCCAGGGACGTCCCCGAAGACGATTTGAAGACATCCTCAGAACGATGTGTCATGGTCCCCGGGAGGTTATTGTCTAGCTCAAAATGTTTTCACGTGTAGTTTCCTGGTGTCACATGTAGTTTCCTGGTATCATGTGTAGTTTCAAGGTGTCATGTGTAGTTTCCTGGTATCACATGTCGTTTCCTGGTGTCACATTCAATGCCATACAACTCTCCTTCCGTGGCCTCCAATTGCTCTTAAATACAAGTAAAACTAAATGCATGCTCTTCAACCGATCGCTGCCTGCACCTGCCCGCCTGTACAACATCACTACTCTGGACGGCTCTGACTTAGAATACGTGGACAACTACAAATACTTAGGTGTCTGGTTAGACTGTAAACTCTCCTTCCAGACCCATATCAAACATCTCCAATCCAAAGTTAAATCTAGAATTGGCTTCCTATTTCGCAACAAAGCATCCTTCACTCATGCTGCCAAACATACCCTTGTAAAACTGACCATCCTACCAATCCTCGACTTTGGCGATGTCATTTACAAAATAGCCTCCAATACCCTACTCAACAAATTGGATGCAGTCTATCACAGTGCAATCCGTTTTGTCACCAAAGCCCCATATACTACCCACCATTGCGACCTGTACGCTCTCGTTGGCTGGCCCTCGCTTCATACTCGTCGCCAAACCCACTGGCTCAATGTCATCTACAAGACCCTGCTAGGTAAAGTCCCCCCTTATCTCAGCTCGCTGGTCACCATAGCATCTCCCACCTGTAGCACACGTTCCAGCAGGTATATCTCTCTAGTCACCCCCAAAACCAATTCTTTCTTTGGCCGCCTCTCCTTCCAGTTCTCTGCTGCCAATGACTGGAACGAACTACAAAAATCTCTGAAACTGGAAACACTTATCTCCCTCACTAGCTTTAAGCACCAACTGTCAGAGCAGCTCACAGATTACTGCACCTGTACATAGCCCACCTATAATTTAGCCCAAACAACTACCTCTTTCCCTACTGTATTTAATTTATTTATTTATTTTGCTCCTTTGCACCCCAATATTTTTATTTCTACTTTGCACATTCTTCCATTGCATATCTACCATTCCAGTGTTTTACTTGCTATATTGTATTTACTTTGCCACCATGGCCTTTTTTGCCTTTACCTCCCTTATCTCACCTCATTTGCTCACATCGTATATAGACTTGTTTATACTGTATTATTGACTGTATGTTTTGTTTACTCCATGTGTAACTCTGTGTTGTTATATGAGTCGAACAGCTTTGCTTTCTCTTGGCCAGGACGCAGTTGTAAATGAGAACTTGTTCTCAACTAGCCTACCTGGTTAAATAAAGGTGTTCTCAACTCGCCTACCTGGTTAAATAAAGGTGTTCTCAACTAGCCTACCTGGTTAAATAAAGGTGTTCTCAACTAGCCTACCTGGTTAAATAAAGGTGTTCTCAACTAGCCTACCTGGTTAAATAAAGGTGTTCTCAACTGGCCTACCTGGTTAAATAAAGGTGTTCTCAACTGGCCTACCTGGTTAAATAAAGGTGTTCTCAACTAGCCTACCTGGTTAAATAAAGGTGTTCTCAACTAGCCTACCTGGTTAAATAAAGGTGTTCTCAACTGGCCTACCTGGTTAAATAAAGGTGTTCTCAACTAGCCTACCTGGTTAAATAAAGGTGTTCTCAACTAGCCTACCTGGTTAAATAAAGGTGTTCTCAACTAGCCTACCTGGTTAAATAAAGGTGTTCTCAACTGGCCTACCTGGTTAAATAAAGGTGTTCTCAACTAGCCTACCTGGTTAAATAAAGGTGTTCTCAACTAGCCTACCTGGTTAAATAAAGGTGTTCTCAACTAGCCTACCTGGTTAAATAAAGGTGTTCTCAACTAGCCTACCTGGTTAAATAAAGGTGTTCTCAACTAGCCTACCTGGTTAAATAAAGGTGTTCTCAACTAGCCTACCTGGTTAAATAAAGGTGTTCTCAACTGGCCTACCTGGTTAAATAAAGGTGTTCTCAACTGGCCTACCTGGTTAAATAAAGGTGTTCTCAACTAGCCTACCTGGTTAAATAAAGGTGTTCTCAACTAGCCTACCTGGTTAAATAAAGGTGTTCTCAACTAGCCTACCTGGTTAAATAAAGGTGTTCTCAACTAGCCTACCTGGTTAAATAAAGGTGTTCTCAACTTGCCTACCTGGTTAAATAAAGGTGTTCTCAACTAGCCTACCTGGTTAAATAAAGGTGTTCTCAACTGGCCTACCTGGTTAAATAAAGGTGTTCTCAACTAGCCTACCTGGTTAAATAAAGGTGTTCTCAACTAGCCTACCTGGTTAAATAAAGGTGTTCTCAACTAGCCTACCTGGTTAAATAAAGGTGTTCTCAACTAGCCTACCTGGTTAAATAAAGGTGTTCTCAACTAGCCTACCTGGTTAAATAAAGGTGTTCTCAACTAGCCTACCTGGTTAAATAAAGGTGTTCTCAACTAGCCTACCTGGTTAAATAAAGGTGTTCTCAACTGGCCTACCTGGTTAAATAAAGGTGTTCTCAACTAGCCTACCTGGTTAAATAAAGGTGTTCTCAACTAGCCTACCTGGTTAAATAAAGGTGTTCTCAACTAGCCTACCTGGTTAAATAAAGGTGTTCTCAACTGGCCTACCTGGTTAAATAAAGGTGTTCCCAACTAGCCTACCTGGTTAAATAAAGGTGTTCTCAACTAGCCTACCTGGTTAAATAAAGGTGTTCTCAACTAGCCTACCTGGTTAAATAAAGGTGTTCTCAACTAGACTACCTGGTTAAATAAAGGTGTTCTCAACTAGCCTACCTGGTTAAATAAAGGTGTTCTCAACTAGCCTACCTGGTTAAATAAAGGTGTTCTCAACTACCCTACCTGGTTAAATAAAGGTGTTCTCAACTAGCCTACCTGGTTAAATAAAGGTGTTCTCAACTAGCCTACCTGGTTAAATAAAGGTGTTCTCAACTGGCCTACCTGGTTAAATAAAGGTGTTCTCAACTGGCCTACCTGGTTAAATAAAGGTGTTCTCAACTAGCCTACCTGGTTAAATAAAGGTGTTCTCAACTAGCCTACCTGGTTAAATAAAGGTGTTCTCAACTAGCCTACCTGGTTAAATAAAGGTGTTCTCAACTAGCCTACCTGGTTAAATAAAGGTGTTCTCAACTAGCCTACCTGGTTAAATAAAGGTGTTCTCAACTAGCCTACCTGGTTAAATAAAGGTGTTCTCAACTAGCCTACCTGGTTAAATAAAGGTGTTCTCAACTAGCCTACCTGGTTAAATAAAGGTGTTCTCAACTAGCCTACCTGGTTAAATAAAGGTGTTCTCAACTAGCCTACCTGGTTAAATAAAGGTGTTCTCAACTAGCCTACCTGGTTAAATAAAGGTGTTCTCAACTAGCCTACCTGGTTAAATAAAGGTGTTCTCAACTACCCTACCTGGTTAAATAAAGGTGTTCTCAACTAGCCTACCTGGTTAAATAAAGGTGTTCTCAACTAGCCTACCTGGTTAAATAAAGGTGTTCTCAACTGGCCTACCTGGTTAAATAAAGGTGTTCTCAACTAGCCTACCTGGTTAAATAAAGGTGTTCTCAACTAGCCTACCTGGTTAAATAAAGGTGTTCTCAACTAGCCTACCTGGTTAAATAAAGGTGTTCTCAACTAGCCTACCTGGTTAAATAAAGGTGTTCTCAACTGGCCTACCTGGTTAAATAAAGGTGTTCTCAACTGGCCTACCTGGTTAAATAAAGGTGTTCTCAACTAGCCTACCTGGTTAAATAAAGGTGTTCTCAACTAGCCTACCTGGTTAAATAAAGGTGTTCTCAACTAGCCTACCTGGTTAAATAAAGGTGTTCTCAACTGGCCTACCTGGTTAAATAAAGGTGTTCTCAACCTGCCTACCTGGTTAAATAAAGGTGTTCTCAACCTGCCTACCTGGTTAAATAAAGGTGTTCTCAACTGGCCTACCTGGTTAAATAAAGGTGTTCTCAACCTGCCTACCTGGTTAAATAAAGGTGTTCTCAACTGGCCTACCTGGTTAAATAAAGGTGTTCTCAACTAGCCTACCTGGTTAAATAAAGGTGTTCTCAACTAGCCTACCTGGTTAAATAAAGGTGTTCTCAACTAGCCTACCTGGTTAAATAAAGGTGTTCTCAACTAGCCTACCTGGTTAAATAAAGGTGTTCTCAACTTGCCTACCTGGTTAAATAAAGGTGTTCTCAACTAGCCTACCTGGTTAAATAAAGGTGTTCTCAACTGGCCTACCTGGTTAAATAAAGGTGTTCTCAACTAGCCTACCTGGTTAAATAAAGGTGTTCTCAACTAGCCTACCTGGTTAAATAAAGGTGTTCTCAACTAGCCTACCTGGTTAAATAAAGGTGTTCTCAACTAGCCTACCTGGTTAAATAAAGGTGTTCTCAACTAGCCTACCTGGTTAAATAAAGGTGTTCTCAACTAGCCTACCTGGTTAAATAAAGGTGTTCTCAACTAGCCTACCTGGTTAAATAAAGGTGTTCTCAACTGGCCTACCTGGTTAAATAAAGGTGTTCTCAACTAGCCTACCTGGTTAAATAAAGGTGTTCTCAACTAGCCTACCTGGTTAAATAAAGGTGTTCTCAACTAGCCTACCTGGTTAAATAAAGGTGTTCTCAACTGGCCTACCTGGTTAAATAAAGGTGTTCCCAACTAGCCTACCTGGTTAAATAAAGGTGTTCTCAACTAGCCTACCTGGTTAAATAAAGGTGTTCTCAACTAGCCTACCTGGTTAAATAAAGGTGTTCTCAACTAGACTACCTGGTTAAATAAAGGTGTTCTCAACTAGCCTACCTGGTTAAATAAAGGTGTTCTCAACTAGCCTACCTGGTTAAATAAAGGTGTTCTCAACTACCCTACCTGGTTAAATAAAGGTGTTCTCAACTAGCCTACCTGGTTAAATAAAGGTGTTCTCAACTAGCCTACCTGGTTAAATAAAGGTGTTCTCAACTGGCCTACCTGGTTAAATAAAGGTGTTCTCAACTGGCCTACCTGGTTAAATAAAGGTGTTCTCAACTAGCCTACCTGGTTAAATAAAGGTGTTCTCAACTAGCCTACCTGGTTAAATAAAGGTGTTCTCAACTAGCCTACCTGGTTAAATAAAGGTGTTCTCAACTAGCCTACCTGGTTAAATAAAGGTGTTCTCAACTAGCCTACCTGGTTAAATAAAGGTGTTCTCAACTAGCCTACCTGGTTAAATAAAGGTGTTCTCAACTAGCCTACCTGGTTAAATAAAGGTGTTCTCAACTAGCCTACCTGGTTAAATAAAGGTGTTCTCAACTAGCCTACCTGGTTAAATAAAGGTGTTCTCAACTAGCCTACCTGGTTAAATAAAGGTGTTCTCAACTAGCCTACCTGGTTAAATAAAGGTGTTCTCAACTAGCCTACCTGGTTAAATAAAGGTGTTCTCAACTAGCCTACCTGGTTAAATAAAGGTGTTCTCAACTAGCCTACCTGGTTAAATAAAGGTGTTCTCAACTAGCCTACCTGGTTAAATAAAGGTGTTCTCAACTACCCTACCTGGTTAAATAAAGGTGTTCTCAACTAGCCTACCTGGTTAAATAAAGGTGTTCTCAACTAGCCTACCTGGTTAAATAAAGGTGTTCTCAACTGGCCTACCTGGTTAAATAAAGGTGTTCTCAACTAGCCTACCTGGTTAAATAAAGGTGTTCTCAACTAGCCTACCTGGTTAAATAAAGGTGTTCTCAACTAGCCTACCTGGTTAAATAAAGGTGTTCTCAACTAGCCTACCTGGTTAAATAAAGGTGTTCTCAACTGGCCTACCTGGTTAAATAAAGGTGTTCTCAACTGGCCTACCTGGTTAAATAAAGGTGTTCTCAACTAGCCTACCTGGTTAAATAAAGGTGTTCTCAACTAGCCTACCTGGTTAAATAAAGGTGTTCTCAACTAGCCTACCTGGTTAAATAAAGGTGTTCTCAACTGGCCTACCTGGTTAAATAAAGGTGTTCTCAACCTGCCTACCTGGTTAAATAAAGGTGTTCTCAACCTGCCTACCTGGTTAAATAAAGGTGTTCTCAACTGGCCTACCTGGTTAAATAAAGGTGTTCTCAACCTGCCTACCTGGTTAAATAAAGGTGTTCTCAACTGGCCTACCTGGTTAAATAAAGGTGAAATAAAAAAATATAAAATAATAAATAAAAATGTAGTTCCAAGGTATCCGTGTAGTTTCCTGGTATCATGTGTAGTTTCCTGGTATCCGTGTAGTTTCCTGGTATCATGTGTAGTTTCCTGGTATCCGTGTAGTTTCCTGGTATCATGTGTAGTTTCCTGGTATCCGTGTAGTTTCCTGGTATCATGTGTAGTTTCCTGGTATCCGTGTAGTTCCAAGGTATCCGTGTAGTTTCCTGGTATCATGTGTAGTTTCCTGGTATCCGTGTAGTTTCCCGGTATCATGTGTAGTTCCAAGGTATCTGTGTAGTTTCCTGGTATCACGTGTAGTTTACTGGTGTCATATGTGTAGAAATTTTGCATCCTCATTTTGTCACATTTATTTCACGAGATAATTTTTTCACGTCGCTTTTACATGTTGTCAAATGTTATTACATTAAATTCACTTAAGATCACATGTGATCACGTGATCAAGTGATCAAGGGTCACCCATTGGCCAGTTGTAATGTGTGTCTGTGAGGCAGGGCCGGCCCTGGGCATAAGCGACATAAGGGGCTTTATAAAACACATTTAATAAATGTGTAGAATCTGACTAAATTTGTTATAAATTGCTACATTTTCTCTGCGCCCCATGGCAAAATGTGTAGAATCTGACTAAATTTGTTATAAATTGCTACATTTCTCTCCGCCGCATGGCAAAATGTGTAGAATCTGACTAAATGTGTTTATAAATTGCTACATTTCTCTCCGCCACATGGCAAAATGTGTAGAATCTGACGAAATGTGTTTATAAATTGCTACATTTCTCTCCGCCACATGGCAAAATGTGTAGAATCTGACGAAATGTGTTTATAAATTGCTACATTTCTCTCCGCCACATGGCAAAATGTGTAGAATCTGACGAAATGTGTTTATAAATTGCTACATTTCTCTCCGCCACATGGCAAAATGTGTAGAATTGCAGGAAATTAACAATTGTTTTTCTTCTTCTCCGCAGCCAAGAGGGGGACCACTAAAATATTTCACCTGCAAGATGGGCGCCTCCCTCCCAAACCAAATCTTATTTAGGGCCCCCAAAAAGATAGAGCTGGCCTTGCTGTGAGGCGTCACTCACCCATTGGCCAGTTGTCGTAAACGTGTTTGGCGATGTCTGCGGCCGAGTCGTTGGGGGAGAACAGGAACTCTTTCGTCTTCCCACTGACCAGGATGAGACGTAGGTTCATCTGAAACACACAAGGGGAGAGGAAGGGGTGAGGAGCTGCCACACAAACAGACCAGGCGGAGAAGAAATCACTTTAAAGCACACTATCAAATCAGCTTATAGCTCATAGCCTGAGAGAGCCCTGCAACACACACACACACACACACACACACACACACAATTGTGACAATTTTTCTCTCTCACACACACACACAGGTACACACATAGCACTACAGGAATTTACAAACAATACAATCTCTCTCTCACAAACACACACACACACACACACAGTACAAGTACACACTGCTATATGATCACAACAAGCAGATCATGAAAGATGAAATTAATACTTTCAATATCGCCACACACACACACACACACACAGGAAACCAGGCTGTGTTTATGAACTCTTATTAAAAAAAAAGGTATTGTTCACTAGGGTAGAATTTTTTTTTTTTTTAAATACGCAATGTACCTTCAGAGATACACACATAATCTCACATGGTACTGTTCGCTAACCTGAAGGGCACATGTATGGATTATTTCTTAAAATCCACCCAAAACCTCATTACTATAATTTACAGCGTTAATCACAGGAGGCTGCTGAGTGGAGGACGGACTCATAGTAATGTTTCATACCCTTCCACCCATTCCACTCCAGTCATTACCACGAGCCCTGTCCTCCGTTCCACCCATTCCACTCCAGTCATTACCACGAGCCCTGTCCTCCATTCCACTGATTCCACTCCAGTCATTACCACGAGCCCTGTCCTCCATTCCACCCATTCCACTCCAGTCATTACCACGAGCCCTGTCCTCCATTCCACTGATTCCACTCCAGTCATTAAAACGAGCCCTGTCCTCCATTCCACTGATTCCACTCCAGTCATTACCACGAGCCCTGTCCTCCATTCCACTGATTCCACTCCAGTCATTACCACGAGCCCTGTCCTCCATTCCACCCATTCCACTCCAGTCATTACCACGAGCCCTGTCCTCCATTCCACTGATTCCACTCCAGTCATTAAAACGAGCCCTGTCCTCCATTCCACTGATTCCACTCCAGTCATTACCACGAGCCCTGTCCTCCAGTCCACCCATTCCACTCCAGTCATTACCACGAGCCCCGTCCTCCATTCCACTGATTCCACTCCAGTCATTACCACGAGCCCCGTCCTCCATTCTACCCATTCCACTCCAGTCATTACCACGAGCCCTGTCCTCCATTCCACTGATTCCACTCCAGTCATTACCACGAGCCCTGTCCTCCATTCCACTGATTCCACTCCAGCCATTACCACGAGCCCTGTCCTCCATTCCACTCCAGCCATTACCACGAGCCCCGTCCTCCATTCTACCCATTCCACTCCAGTCATTACCACGAGCCCTGTCCTCCATTCCACTGATTCCACTCCAGCCATTACCACGAGCCCTGTCCTCCGTTCCACCCATTCCACCCCAGTCATTACCACGAGCCCTGTCCTCCATTCTACCCATTCCACTCCAGTCATTACCACGAGCCCTGTCCTCCATTCCACTGATTCCACTCCAGTCATTACCACGAGCCCCGTCCTCCATTCCACTGATTCCACTCCAGTCATTACCACGAGCCCTGTCCTCCAGTCCACCCATTCCACTCCAGTCATTACCACGAGCCCCGTCCTCCATTCCACTGATTCCACTCCAGTCATTACCACGAGCCCCGTCCTCCGTTCCACCCATTCCACCCCAGTCATTACCACGAGCCCTGTCCTCCATTCTACCCATTCCACTCCAGTCATTACCACGAGCCCTGTCCTCCATTCCACTGATTCCACTCCAGTCATTACCACGAGCCCCGTCCTCCATTCCACTGATTCCACTCCAGTCATTACCACGAGCCCTGTCCTCCAGTCCACCCATTCCACTCCAGTCATTACCACGAGCCCCGTCCTCCATTCCACTGATTCCACTCCAGTCATTACCACGAGCCCTGTCCTCCAGTCCACCCATTCCACTCCAGTCATTACCACGAGCCCCGTCCTCCATTCCACTGATTCCACTCCAGTCATTACCACGAGCCCCGTCCTCCATTCCACTGATTCCACTCCAGTCATTACCACGAGCCCTGTCCTCCATTCCACTGATTCCACTCCAGCAATTACCACGAGCCCCGTCCTCCATTCCACTGATTCCACTCCAGCCATTACCACGAGCCCTGTCCTCCAGTCCACCTATTCCACTCCAGTCATTACCACGAGCCCCGTCCTCCATTCCACTGATTCCACTCCAGTCATTACCACGTGCCCTGTCCTCCATTCCACTGATTCCACTCCAGTCATTACCACGAGCCCTGTCCTCCAGTCCACCCATTCCACTCCAGTCATTACCACGAGCCCCGTCCTCCATTCCACTGATTCCACTCCAGTCATTACCACGAGCCCCATCCTCCATTCCACCTATTCCACTCCAGTCATTAACACGAGCCCTGTCCTCCATTCCACCCATTCCACTCCAGTCATTACCACGAGCCCCATCCTCCATTCCACTGATTCCACTCCAGCCATTACCACGAGCCCCGTCCTCCCTGATTAAGGTGCCACCAGCGTCCCGTGCTGTTAAAATAACACTACAATAGAACAGATGTTTCCTTTTGTCGTTAGAATAAGGTTGGTAACACAAATCTGTTGCAGCTCAAGTCGATTACAAAGTCCCACAATGCAATGCTCTCTCTAGGGGCTGGCTGGGTAGCTAGCGACACACAATAGCCACCAAAGATAATATCTGCATGTGAAGTAGCTAGTTAGCTGTAAAATGGGCTAAACAAACTGCACTCTCTCGCCACTGACTTGTTAAATAAAAGGTCAAATAAAAAAGACAATAATAAAACATAAACATTTAAAATATAATATAATATAAAATATAATATATATATAAAATATAATATATACATAAAATATAAAAATAAAACATTTTTAACCTGCCTCACAGACGCATGAAATGCACCCTGGACTGAAGAGCCAGATAAATAGGAGAAATGTGTTAGACCCTCTGTTAAATTACACATTTTTCCAGGTAGGAATATCGCAAAAAATATAAACAATGGCTCTGATTCAGATATGTTGGATTAAATGACACATTTCGGATGAATCCATTCAGTTGTGCAACTGACTAGGTATCCCCCGCCCCCCTTTCCCTTTCTGTTGTACAACTGACTAGGTACCCCCCCCCCCCCTTTCCCTTTCTGTTGTACAACTGACTAGGTATCCCCCCCTTCCCTTTCTGTTGTACAACTGACTAGGTATCCCCCCCTTCCCTTTCTGTTGTACAACTGACTAGGTATCCCCCCCTTCCCTTTCTGTTGTACAACTGACTAGGTATCCCCCCCTTCCCTTTCTGTTGTACAACTGACTAGGTATCCCCCCCTTCCCTTTCTGTTGTACAACTGACTAGGTATCCCCCCCTTCCCTTTCTGTTGTACAACTGACTAGGTATCCCCCCTTTCTGTTCTACAACTGACTAGGTATCCCCCCCCTTCCCTTTCTGTTGTACAACTGACTAGGTACCCCCCCCTTCCCTTTCTGTTGTACAACTGACTAGGTACCCCCCCCCCCCCCCCTTTCCCTTTCATTCGAGAGATGACAACCTCCTGAGTTATGAGGTCGGCCAGTGTTGAAATCTGACGTCTGAAGGACGTTTTTTCAAAAAATATAAAAAATATACTGAACAAAAAATATATAAAAGATAAAACAATTTCAAAGATTTTACTAAGTTACAGTTCATATAAAGGAAATCAGTCGATAAAAATGAATTATTTCGCGCCGACGTGGGTGGGGCCTGTTAGGGCATAGGTCAACCCACTGTGGAGCAAGGCCCAGCCAATCAGAATGAGTATTTCCTCACAAAAGGGCTTTATTACAGACTCATCATTGCGTTGTGTGGCAAAACTGCACATTTTAGTGTGGCCTTTTATTGTCCCCAGCACAAGGTGCACCTGTGTAATGATCATACTGTTTAATCAGCTTCTTGATATGCCACACCTGTCAGGTGGATGGATTATCTTCACAAAGGTGAAATGCTCACTAACAGGGATGTAAACACTTTTGTGCCTGAAATTTGAGAGGAATAAGCTTATTTTTTTGTGTGCGTACAGAACATTCCTGGGATCTTTTATTTCAGCTCATTAAACATAAAACACTTTACATGTTGAGTTTAAAAAACAAATCTGGTGTAGAACTAGTAAATCATGCAGTACAGTCAAAAAAATATTTTGATATTTCTGTTCAGTGTAGTCAGAGTGACTATATGCTACGTCACACCACATGTTCAGTGTAGTGAGAGTGACTTTGTATCATGGCACAATATTTTTTTTATATAAAAAGGTACAATCATACCCTCATAGTACGGTGAAGGTTCAATTCTGTTTCTCAGGATACAAATGTATCTTGATGGTCTGTACCCTTGCTTATCAGAAAAGGAAGCAGGAAATCCTGTCTAAGATTCCTGGAAACAGGAGGGAATAAGCAGGAAATCCTGTCTGTAATATTCCTGGAAACGGGAGGGAATAAACAGGAAATCCTGTCTCTAATATTCCTGGAAACAGGAGGGAATACACAGGAAATCCTGTCTGTAATATTCCTGGAAACAGGAGGGAATAACCAGGAAATCCTGTCTGTAATATTCCTGGAAACAGGAGGGAATAACCAGGAAATCCTGTCTGTAATATTCCTGGAAACGGGAGGGAATAACCAGGAAATCCTGTCTGTAATATTCCTGGAAACAGGAGGGAATAACCAGGAAATCCTGTCTGTAATATTCCTGGAAACGGGAGGGAATAACCACGAAATCCTGTCTGTAATATTCCTGGAAACGGGAGGGAATAAACAGGAAATCCTGAGTTTAACAACCAATCAATTCATTCAAACTGGAAGAAGTAAAGCAACACTAAATCTACCATTAATAAAAAATAAAGTTTATTATTATTATTATTTATTAAATATGGTTTATTTAACTAAAGTTACTTTGAAAAAGTAATTCACTACATCCAAACTACGTGGTGAAAACTTTTCATATCTAAATCTGAATTGGAAAGATTACAAATTGCAAGGTCAGATCGGTCTGGAGTCAGATGGTAATAGGAAGAACAGATCAGTCTGGAGTCAGATGGTAATAGGAAGAACAGATCAGTCTGGAGTTAGATGGTAATAGGAAGAACAGATCAGTCTGGAGTCAGATTGTAATAGGAAGAACAGATCAGTCTGGAGTCAGGTGTTAATAGGAAGAACAGATCAGTCTGGAGTTAGATGGTAATAGGAAGAACATATCAGTCTGGAGTCAGATTGTAATAGGAAGAACAGATCAGTCTGGAGTCAGGTGGTAATAGGAAGAACAGATCAGTCTGTAGTTAGATGGTAATAGGAAGAGCAGATCGGTCTGGAGTCAGATGGTAATAGGAAGAACATATCAGTCTGGAGTCAGATTATAATAGGAAGAACAGATCAGTCTGGAGTGAGGTGTTGACACCGTGTAATTCAGTCTATTACACACAACAACTGTTTCAAGTAAGAATTATGCAGGTTTGATGGCGGAAAATAATGGGAATTCTTGCCTAAGACACCGGAGCTCCAAGGCATGCATCGAAATAGCTAAACAGCTAACTTCGAACCAATATGGTGTGGTGGCGGTGTATTCTAGGGGCTTATGGTTGGGAACAGGAAAACGGAACATTAGAGACTGATTGACATGCTCTCTCTAACTCTCCCTATCTCTCTCTCTCTCCCCCTCTCCCTCCCTCTCTCTCTCCCTCTCTCTCATGTACAGTATGTCCTCTTGTGATTGTGTTATTTCATCGGATGTTATCTGATACTCTTCTGCTTTGACAATGCATTTCCTGCCAATAAAGCTTTATTAAAGATAAGAGCGTGAGAGAGAGAGAGAGGGATAGAGAACCAGAAACAGGGATAAAGAGAGAGTCACAGAGAGAGGGATAGAGAACCAGAAACAGGGATAGAGAGAGAGAGGGATAGAGAACCAGAAACAGGGATAAAGAGAGTCACAGAAAGAGGGATAGACAACCAGAAACAGGGATAGAGCGAGAGAGGGATAGAGAACCAGAAACAGGGATAGAGAGAGAGAGGGATAGAGAACCAGAAACAGGGATAGAGAGAGAGAGGGATAGAGAACCAGAAACAGGGATAAAGAGAGTCACAGAGAGGGGGGGAGCAAAAGAGAAAAAAAAGATGGAGAGAGAGAGAGGGGAAAAAGAGAGGGGGAGAAGTCATTGCAGATTCTCTCTTTCGGTAACCATGGGGTTTCCACGGTGTTACTATGGCACGTCACCATGACAACAGCCGGTGCAATGGTGAGTTGCTGACCTGGTAACACCTACAACACAGAGCAACCTGGATACCTATTTGTCCCTTCTCCTCCTACCTCACACTTGGCTTCTGTCTCTCACTCTCGTTCTTCCTTCTCTCACCGTGCTCTTTCTCCAATCATCTAGTTTTAAACTCTACTGCTGTTCTCCCTCGCAGGCTCCCCCTTGCTTTTCATTATTTCTCTCTATCCCTCAGATTTTTCTGTACCTCCTTTTCTCTCTCTCTCTCTCTCCCTTGTGGCTCCCTCTCCTTCCCTGAAGGCAGGCCTCTTCTCCCTCTCCTTCCCTGAAGGCAGGCCTCTTCTCGCTCTCATTTTCTCTCTTCCTCGTGGCTCCCTCTCCTTCCCTGAAGGCAGGCCTCTTCTCCCTCTCCTTTTCTCTCTCTCTCCCTCGTGGCTCCCTCTCCTTCCCTGAAGGCAGGCCTCTTCTCTCTCTCCTTTTCTCTCTCCCTCATGGCTCCCTCTCCTTCCCTGAAGGCAGGCCTCTTCTCTCTCTCTCCTTTTCTCTCTCCCTCGTGGCTCCCTCTCCTTCCTTGAAGGCAGGCCTCTTCTCCCTCTCCTTCTCTCTCTCTACCTCAGGGGACTCCATCCCCCTCTTTTCTTTCTTCCACAGAGGGAATATTAGAACTTCTGAGGACCCTTTTTTTCTCAATTTCCACCTGAATGACGTGCCCAAAGTAAACTGCTTGTTGCTCAGGCCCTGAAGCCAGGATATGCATATAATTGGTACCATTGGAAGGAAAACACTGAAGTGTGTAGTGGTAAAGTAATGTAGGATAATATAACACAATAGATATGGTAAGAAAAAAAATCTAAAGAAAAACCAACCAGATGTCTTTTTTGAGAGAGAGACCATCCTCTTCGAATGGCAAATATGAGGCAAGTATAATTTTGAAAATAGCTCCCTGGATGCAATTACTATGGCTTCCACCGGGTGTCAGCAGTCTATGATCAAGATTTCAGGCTTGTAACATCAAAAACGAAGAAGAAATATCAGTTTTAGAACAGGGACACAGTCTTGGAAATTTGTGTTTTGGCTCGACATGAAGACAAGATGCACCTGTTAAAATGGGTTTCCTATTGAACATACTTCTTTCAGTAAGAAAAATTATAGTTTGATTACATTTTAGGGATCTGAGGAGTAAATAGAAACGTATTTTGAGATTTTCAGATTCCTTTCTCTGCATGCTGAAAGACTGGATGACTCAAATCGATGGCGCCAACTAAACAGACTTTTTGGGAGATAAAGAAGGATTTTATCTAACAAAACGGCACTACATGTTATAACTGGGACCCTTTGGATGGCAAATCAGAGGAAGACTTTCAAAAAGTAACTGAATATTTAATCGCTATTTGTGAATGTATTAAACCTGTGCCGATGGAAAAATATTTTGATGTGGGGCGCGGGCCTCAAACAATCGCATGGCATGTTTTCACTGTAATAGCTACTGTATATTCGGACAGAGCAGTTAGATTAACAATAATTTAACCTTTCAACCGATATAAGACACTTGTATGTATCTAAATGTTTACTATCTATAATATCTATGATTATGCCAGCGGGACACCTAGCCGTGACTGTAGGAGGTGGTAATGAGGAGTCACAGTCAGGTGAGGGAAATCTATTCCATGACTGACTATCTACCTAAACCAACCAGCAGCTGGGGAGAAGGGAGCAGCACTCACCGCTTGAATTACTTGTACAGTGAGTGTAATGATAATAATTACTTATACATAGTGTACAATAATGATAACGCCTTTTAATCCTTGACTAATATACAGCGAGGCTTTTCCCCCTGTGATTTAAAGCACGTTCGGAAAGTTTTCAGACCTCGTGACTTTTTCCACATTTTGTTACGTTACAACCTTATTCTGAATTGGATTAGATTGTTTTTTCCCTATCATCAATCAACACACAATACCCCCATAATGACATCACAATACCCCATAATGACATCACAATACCCCATAATGACATCACAATACCCCCATAATGACATCACAATACCCCATAATGACATCACAATACCCCATAATGACACCACAATACCCCATACTGACATCACAATACCCCATAATGACATCACAATACCACATAATGACAAATGCAAAAACATGTTTTTGCAATGTTATTAAGAATAAAAAACTGAAATATCACATTTACCTAAGTATTCAGACCCTTTACTCAGTACTTTGTTGAAGCACCTTTGGCAGCGATTAACAGCCTCGAGTCTTCTTGGGTATGACGCTACAAGCTTGGCACACCTGTATTTGGGGAGTTTCTCCCATTCTTCTCTGCAGATCCTCTCAAGATCTGTCAGGTTGGATGAGGAGTGTCACTGCACAGCTATTTTCAGGTCTCTCCAGAGATGTTTGATTGGGTTCAAGTCCGGAGTCTGGCTGGGCCACTCAAGGACATTCAGAGACTTGTCCCGAAGCCACTCCTGCGTTGTCTTGTCTGTGTGCTTAGGGTCGTTGTGCTGTTGGAAGGTGAACCTTCACCCCAGTCTGAGGTCCTGAGTGCTCTGGAGCAGGTTTTCATCAAGGCTATCTCTGTATTTTGCTCTGTTAATCTTTTCCCTCGATCCTGACTCGTCTCCCAGTCCCTGCATCTGAAAAACATGCCCACAGCATGATGCTGCCACCACCATAATGATTTCCTCCAGATGTGATGCATCAGAGAATCTTGTTTCTCATGGTCTGAGGGTCCTTTAGGTGCCTTTTGGCAAATTCCAAGTGGGCTGTTGTTTTGGTACCATTTCCCAAGTGGGAAATGTTTTGGTACCCTTCCCCAGATCTGTGCCTCGACACAATCCTGTCTCGGAGCTCGACGGACAATTCCTTCAACCTGATGGCTTGGTTTTTGCTCTGACATGCACTGTCAACTGTGGGACTTTATATAGACAGGTGTGTACCTTTCCAAATCATGTCCAATCAATTGAATTTACCACAGATGGACTCCAATCCTAGTTGTAGAAACATCTCTGGGATGATCAATGGAAACAGGATGTACCTGACCTTGTGTCTCACAATAAGGGTGCACTGCTGGATACAGCCAGGAACACCTGCATTTCACTGTGTGTGTGTGTGTGTGTGTGTGTGTGTGTGTGTGTGTGTGTGTGTGTGTGTGTGTGTGTGTGTGTGTGTGTGTGTGTGTGTGTGTGTGTGTGTGTGTGTGTGTGTGTGTACATTAGAGAAACAGTGCAATACTCTTCTAACAGTAAACACAATGAAGAGGAAGCTGACTGTGTAAATACAGGTTTTATGTTTACCATCTCTGACCTAGAAAAACTGTGAGAGAGAGAGACAGAGAGAGAGAGACAGAGAGGCAGAGATACAGAGAGACAGAGAGACAGAGAGACAGACAGAGAGAGAGACAGAGAGACAGCGAGACAGAGACAGCGAGACAGAGAGACAGAGAGAGACAGAGAGAGACACAGAGAGACAGACAGAGACAGAGAGACAGACAGAGACAGAGAGACAGACAGAGACAGAGAGAGAGAGACAGAGAGACAGAGAGACAGAGACAGAGACAGAGAGAGAGAGACAGAGAGACAGAGAGACAGAGAGAGAGAGAGAGACAGAGAGAGAGAGACAGAGAGAGAGACAGACAGAGAGAGAGAGACAGACAGACAGACAGACACCGATTAGGATCTAGCTAAAAATACTTGAATCAGTCATAGAGCCCATTGCCCTTTATGGTTGTGAGGTCTGGGGTCCGCTCACCAACCAAGAATTCACAAAATGGGACAAACACCAAATTGAGACTCTGCACGCAGAATTCTGCAAAAATATCCTCCGTGTACAACGTAGAACACCAAATAATGCATGCAGAGCAGAATTAGGCCGATACCCACTAATTATCAAAATCCAGAAAAGAGCCATTAAATTCTACAACCACCTAAAAGGAAGTGATTCACAAACCTTCCATAACAAAGCCATCACCTACAGAGAGATGAACCTGGAGAAAAGTCCCCTAAGCAAGCTGGTCCTGGGGCTCTGTTCACAAACACAAACACACCCTACAGAGCCCCAGGACAACAGCACAATTAGACCCAACCAAATCATGAGAAAACAAAAAGATAATTACTTGACACATTGGAAAGAATTAACAAAAAAACTGAGCAAACTAGAATGCTATTTGGCCCTAAACACAGAGCACACAGTGGCAGAACACCTGACCAAATACAGCAAAATCTCACGTCGTTTCCCAGCAGTCAAATTCCACAAACACAAAACTGGAACTACTTCCATAGGTGGCAGTATACGATAGACATTACGATGTTGAGCTTCTGTGAGGCTTTAGTAACGAGACACGAGGGGTATATAGCCTCCACATTGACTCTGTACCGGTACCCCTGTATATAGCCTCCACATTGACTCTGTACCGTAATACCCTGTATATAGCCTCCACATTGACTCTGTACCGTAATACCCTGTATATAGTCTCCACATTGACTCTGTACTGTAACACCCTGTATATAGCCTCCACATTGACTCTGTACCAGGTACCCCTGT
Organism: Oncorhynchus mykiss; assembly: GCF_057628025.1. Taxonomy (NCBI): domain Eukaryota; kingdom Metazoa; phylum Chordata; class Actinopteri; order Salmoniformes; family Salmonidae; genus Oncorhynchus; species Oncorhynchus mykiss. Next base: position 4,915,443 of record NC_143031.1, on the reverse strand, counting down.
ATATAGCCTCCACATTGACTCTGTACCATAACACCCTTTATATAGCCTCCACATTGACTCTGTACCGGTACCCCCCTGTATATAGCCTCCACATTGACTCTGTACCGGTACCCCCCTGTATATAGCCTCCACATTGACTCTGTACCGTAATACCCTGTATATAGCCTCCACATTGACTCTGTACCGGTACCCCCCTGTATATAGCCTCCACATTGACTCTGTACCGGTACCCCCCTGTATATAGCCTCCACATTGACTCTGTACCAGGTACCCCTGTATATAGCCTCCACATTGACTCTGTACCGGTACCCCCTGTATATAGCCTCCACATTGACTCTGTACCAGGTACCCCTGTATATAGCCTCCACATTGACTCTGTACCGGTACCCCCTGTATATAGCCTCCACATTGACTCTGTACCGTAATACCCTGTATATAGCCTCCACATTGACTCTGTACCGGTACCCCCTGTATATAGCCTCCACATTGACTCTGTACCGGTACCCCCTGTATATAGCCTCCACATTGACTCTGTACCGGTACCTCCTGTATATAGCCTCCACATTGACTCTGTACCGGTACCTCCTGTATATAGCCTCCACATTGACTCTGTACTGGTACCCCCTGAGGTGTAAGCGGAAGGTGTAGGCGGGAGGTGAAGGAGGGAGGTGTAGGGGGGAGGTGTAGGAGGTGAAGGCGGGAGGTGAAGGCGGGAGGTGAAGGAGGGAGGTGAAGGAGGGAGGTGTAGGAGGGAGGTGTAGGAGGGAGGTGTAGGGGGGAGGTGTAGGGGGGAGGTGAAGGCGGGAGGTGAAAGCGGGAGGTGAAAGCGGGAGGTGTAGGAGGGAGGTGAAGGCGGGAGGTGTAGGAGGGAGGTGAAAGAGGGAGGTGAAAGCGGGAGGTGAAGGCGGGAGGAAGAGAAGCAGCAGTTAGGCCCATTATTTATCCCTTCGGCCCCGAATCGAACTACCTTGCAAATAACATTTAAAATGTATGGATTTGTAGTTTTAAAAACAAGTTTAAAAAATGCAACAACGAGCAAACTGCCAAAACACCTGAGTGAGGAAGCGGTGGACCCAAGCTAGCAAAAGGAGAAAGGTACGGACGGCTGTTGTAAGATGAAAAAATGTTTCAAGATTAAATGAACGACAGCATTGTTCTTTGTACTTCATGGCACAAACCCACTAAATGTTCTCTCTGCTATCGCACGGAAAGCGGTACCCGGAGCGCCAAGTCTAGGTCCAAAAAGGCTTCTAAACAGCTTCTACCCCCAAGACGTAAGACTCCTGAACATCTAATTAAATGGCTACCCAGACTATTTGCATTGCCCCCCCCCCCACCCCCCCCCCCACCCCCACGCTGCTGCTACTCTCTGTTATTATCTATGCATAGTCACTTTAATAACTCTACCTACATGTACATTTTACCTGAATTTCCTCGACACCAGTGTCCCCTGCACATTGACTCTGTACCGTAATACCCTGTGTATAGTCTCCACATTGACTCTGTACCGTAATACCCTGTATATAGCCTCCACATTGACTCTGTACCGGTACCCCCTGTATATAGTCTCCACATTGACTCTGTACCGTAACACCCTGTATATAGTCTCCACATTGACTCTGTACCAGTACCCCCCTGTATATAGCCTCCACATTGACTCTGTACCGGTACACCCTGTATATAGCCTCCACATTGACTCTGTACCGGTACCCCCTGTATATAGCCTCCACATTGACTCTGTACCGGTACACCCTGTATATAGCCTCCACATTGACTCTGTACCGGTACCCCCTGTATATAGCCTCCACATTGACTCTGTACCGGTACCCCCTGTATATAGCCTCCACATTGACTCTGTACCGGTACACCCTGTATATAGCCTCCACATTGACTCTGTACCAGTACCCCCCTGTATATAGCCTCCACATTGACTCTGTACCGGTACACCCTGTATATAGCCTCCACATTGACTCTGTACCGGTACCCCCTGTATATAGCCTCCACATTGACTCTGTACCGGTACACCCTGTATATAGCCTCCACATTGACTCTGTACCGGTACCCCCTGTATATAGCCTCCACATTGACTCTGTACCGGTACCCCCTGTATATAGCCTCCACATTGACTCTGTACCGGTACACCCTGTATATAGCCTCCACATTGACTCTGTACCGGTACACCCTGTATATAGCCTCCACATTGACTCTGTACCGTAACACCCTGTATATAGCCTCCACATTGACTCTGTACCGGTACCCCCCTGTATATAGTCTCCACATTGACTCTGTACCGGTACCCCCTGTATATAGCCTCCACATTGACTCTGTACCGTAACACCCTGTATATAGCCTCCACACTGACTCTGTACCGGTACCCCCTGTATATAGCCTCCACATTGACTCTGTACCGGTACCCCCTGTATATAGCCTCCACATTGACTCTGTACCGTAACACCCTGTATATAGCCTCCACACTGACTCTGTACCGGTACCCCCCTGTATATAGCCTCCACATTGACTCTGTACCGGTACCCCCCTGTATATAGCCTCCACATTGACTCTGTACCGGTACCCCCCTGTATATAGCCTCCACATTGACTCTGTACCGTAATACCCTGTATATAGCCTCTACATTAACTCTGTACCGGTACCCCCTGTATATAGCCTCCACATTGACTCTGTACCAGTACCCCCTGTATATAGCCTCCACATTGACTCTGTACCGGTACCCCCCTGTATATAGCCTCCACATTGACTCTGTACCGGTACCCCCTGTATATAGCCTCCACATTGACTCTGTACCGTAATACCCTGTATATAGCCTCCACATTGACTCTGTACCAGTACTCCCCTGTATATAGTCTCCACATTGACTCTGTACCGGTACCCCCTGTATATAGCCTCCACATTGACTCTGTACCAGTACCCCCTGTATATAGCCTCCACATTGACTCTGTACCGTAACACCCTGTATATAGCCTCCACACTGACTCTGTACCGGTACCCCCTGTATATAGCCTCCACATTGACTCTGTACCGGTACCCCCTGTATATAGCCCTGTATATAGTAATCTCATGCCACTAGATATATAAAATAAAAATCATAATTACAAGCCCTTTTTTTGCTTTCTACATTTGACACATGTACCGGTTGCCCCCTGTATATAGCCATTTGATTTGAAGAAGTGTGCTTGTTTTAAAAAATGTAAAAAAAAAATCAATACCTAATACATAGAGTGAGAAACACCCACCTGACAACAAAAAAAATACAATTCAGCAATTTACTGCTTTGCTGAACGGACAGCTGGTGTTCAGAAGGACCTCTGTTGCAGACACATTGACTTGAGGATCTTAGCTACGCAGACATACTGAAAGAGTGCTGTTTTTATTTGTGTGTCTTCAGTCTTCCGCTAAAATAATGTATGATGACTTCAGTAACAAAGATGTTATTTTTGAAGCAAATAAAAGGAACTACAACTACTATCGGACAACAATAATAAGGAGGGTTGAAGACATAGGAAAAGATATGAGGCTAATCTCACCGGCTCGGCGTTTCTGCATAGCATTGGAAAGCTCAGCTATATTCAAATGTACTGGACTATCAGAAGCTTCTAAAGCCGTGACATCATTTTTCTGGAATTTTCCAAGCTGTTTAAAGGCACAGTCAACTCTGCGTATGTAAACTTCTGACCCACTGGAATTGTGATACCGGGAATTATAAGTGAAATAATCTGTCTGTAAACAATTGTTGGAATGAATGACTTGTGTCGTGCACAGAGTAGATGTCCTAACCGACTTGCCAAAACTATAGTTTGTTTACAAGACGTTTGTGGAGTGGTTGAAAAACGAGTTTTAATGACTCCAACCTGAGTGTAAACTTCTGACTTCAACTGCATCTCTATAATCGTATCACATTAAGAGACCACACCACTGCTCTCTGTATAGGCAACTCATTAACAATGCACAGAGAGAAGCCATACCACTGCTCTCTATATAGGCAACTCATTAACAATGCACATAGAGAAGTCATACCACTGCTCTCTATATAGGCAACTCATTAACAATGCACATAGAGAAGTCATACCACTGCTCTCTATATAGGCAACTCATTAACAATGCACATAGAGAAGTCATACCACTGCTCTCTATATAGGCAACTCATTAACAATGCACAGAGAGAAGTCATACCACTGCTCCACACCCTTTCAGAAGAAGGTATGCTGCTCTTGGACTGTAGCACCAGTTGTTACACTACACCTTTGTGTAATGTAATGTACTGTGATGTAATGTACTGTGATGTATTGTACTGTGATGTATTGTACTGTGATGTACTGTACTGTGATTATATAACTTGTTATATTTGGGGCAAATTCAACACAACACATCACTGAGTGCCACACTCCATATTTTCAATCATAGTTGTGGCTGCATCATGTTATGGGTATGCTTGTAATTGTTAAGGACGGGGGAGTTTTGAGGATAAAAAGATACAGAATGGAGCTAAGCACAGGCAAAACCTGGAGGGAAACCTGATTCATTCTGCTTTCGACCAAACACTGGGAGATGATTTCACCTTTCAGCAGGACAATAACCTAAAACTCAAGGCCAAATCTACACTGGAGTTGGTTACCAAGACGACAGTGAATGTTTTACTTAAATCTACTTTAATCTGTGGCAAGACCTGAAAATTGTTGTATAGCAATGATCAACAACCAATTTGACAGAGCTTGAAGAATTTAAAAAATAATTATAATGGGAAAATGTTGCACAATCCAAGTGTGGAAAACCCTTAGAGACTCACAGCTGTAATCGCTACCTAAGGCGCTACCTAATTAACTTTTAACAAGGCACACCTGTTAACTGAAATGCATTCTAGGTGACTACCTCATGAAGCTGGTTGAGAGAATGCCAAGACTGTGCAAAGCTGTCATCAAGGCAAAGGGGTGGCTACTTTGAAGAATCTCAAATATAAAATATATTTAGCTTTGTTTAACACTTTTTTGGTTACTACATGATTCCACATATGTTATTTCATCGTTGTGATGTATTCGCGATGATTCTACAACGTAGAAAATAGTAAAAAAATATATATATATAAACCATTGAATGAGTAGATGTGTCCCAAACGTTTAACTGGCACTCTACGTAAATGAGAGATTTCTATATTTCATTTTCAATTAATTTGCTAAAATGTAAAAAAAATAAAAAAAACGTTTTCACTTTGTCATTTTCCGGGTAATGTGTGTAGATGGGTGAGAAAAAAATAATATAGAATCCATTTTAAATTCCGTCTTTAACGCAACAAATGAAGAACAAGTAAAGGGGTGTGAAGACTTCCTGAAGGCACTGTATGGAAGGAAGGAAGGAAGGAAGGAAGGAAGGAAGGAAGGAAGGAAGGAAGGAAGGAAGGAAAGGGAAACAAGGGAGAACACATCATCTGTCATCTTCTTTAATACACTCATCCATCCATCCATCTGTCCGTTCTCTATCACCTCACACAGGAAAGTCATCCCCTCTCACCTGTCTATCCCCTCTCTCCTCTCATCTGCCCTTTCCCTCTCTCCTCTCATGTGCCCTTCCCCTCTCTCCTCTCATCTGCCCTTCCCCTCTCCCCTCTCATCTGCCCTTCCCCTCTCTCCTCTCATCTGCCCTTCCCCTCTCTCCTCTCTGACAGAAAGCAGTCATCCATTCGTCACTATTCCTCATCCCCTCTTTACTATGCTCATTTGTCCTATTACTCTTGTCAGCCATCCCTCGTTCCTATCAGATAGATTCCATCTCTCCTCATCGCTCTTCTCTCACACACACACACACACACACACAGGTACAGAGTGCCATACAGCTGAGCCTCAACATTGACAGTACCTCACACAGGCTAATAATAACAGGTTAACTAGTCAGGACACAGTGTGCTTTCAGACCAGCCTACTCTACACAGAATTAATTAGGGGAGGAGAGAAGAGAGAGGGATGGACAGAGAGAGAAGAGAGAGGGATGGAGAAGGGAAGAGAGAGGGATGGAGAGAGAAGAGAGAGTGATGAAGAGAGAAGAGAGAGCGGGATGGAGAGAGAAGAGAGAGAAGGATGGGAGAGAGATGGAAAGAGAAGAGGGTGGGAGAGAGAAGAGGGTGGGAGAGAGAAGAGCGAGAGAGGGATGGAGAGAGAAGAGAGCGTGATGAAGAGAGAAGAGAGAGCGGGATGGAGAGAGAAGAGAGAGAGAAGGATGGGAGAGAGATGGAAAGAGAAGATGGTGGGAAAGAGAAGAGCGAGAGAGGGTTGGAGAGAGAAGAGAGAGTGATGGAGAGAGAAGAGAGAGTGGGATGGAGAGAGAAGAGAGAGAGAAGGATGGGAGAGAGATGGAAAGAGAAGAGGGTGGGAGAGAGAAGGGGGTGGGAGAGAGAAGAGCGAGAGAGGGATGGAGAGAGAAGAGAGAGGGATGGGAGAGATAAGAGAGAGGGATGGAGAGAGAAGAGAGAGGGATGGGAGAGATAAGAGAGAGTGATGGAGAGAGAAGAGAGAGCGGGATGGAGAGAGAAGAGAGAGAGAAGGATGGGAGAGAGATGGAAAGAGAAGAGGGTGGGAGAGAGAAGAGAGAGGGATGGGAGAGATAAGAGCGTGGGATGGAGATAGAAGAGAGAGGGATGGAGAGAGAAGAGAGAGGGATGGGAGAGATAAGAGCGTGGGATGGAGAGAGAAGAGAGAGGGATGGGAGAGATAAGAGCGTGGGATGGAGAGAGAAGAGAGTGGGATGGAGAAGTAACCCAGCGCTGGTGGACAGAACTCGTTGGGTTTATTTTGACCCAGCTAGTGGGGTTATTTGGATTATCCAAACATGGGTTAATTTTACTATTGTATCAGTTGGTATTTTTTTTACCATCATTTGGGTTGACCTAGCAGCTGTTTTTTTTAGGAGGTGTGGCCCATTAGGGGTGCGGCTTTTGGATAGTTATTCTTGGCCATCCGTGAGAGTAAATGTCATTCCTGTTCATCATGTTCAATTGGTACACCGCAAATTAAACTTTTCCTTTAATATTTTTTACACATTACATATTATAATATAAAGTTCACATTACTATTATTTATATATTCCAACATTGAGATAAATGTTAAGATACTTAACAGGCATTTTACACAAATGACTGATGATTGGCTGAAAGAAATTGATACAAATATTCTGGGATAGGGCTGGCTGATATGGCATAAAAATCATATCTCCATTTTTTTTTTAAACTTATTCACGATAAATATAAATAGATTTTTATTTTTTTATTCTCTAAATAAGCATTGTTGAACAATTAAATGTCAAACACACTGCATTTCAAACAGTCAGCAATAATTGAATGAATTCTGGGATGAAATAGTTATAACAACACTATGATACACTTAATATAAGCCTTCCACAACCATAAGATAGATAATAAGATGGGTTTATTTTGACCCAGCTAAGATAATCCTTTAATTATTTTATCAAAATAGTTGTAACGGCTATTTTTTTGTTGCAATAATCTTTTTGTTGATCTTGTCTGTCTTTGAAAAAAGCCTTTTTTTTGGTTACACATTTAACTAGAACCATGTATAATGCTGATTCACTAATAATCACTCATTTCTTGTAGCAGGCATTAGTATATAGAAAATAAACAGAGGTCTCATCAACAATCTCTCAAGCCCACGAAGCTAGTGATTAGCCAGCTAATCTTTGTATTGGATCTATTTGCTAACATGGATGAACGGTTAAAATATATATATATATTATTTTTTTACTCCCCAATTTCGTGGTATCTAATTGTTAGTAGTTACTATCTTGTATCATCGCTACAACTCCCGTACGGGCTCGGGAGAGACGGAGGTCATGCGTTCTCCGATACACAACCCAACCAAGCCGCACTGCTTCTTAACACAGCGCGATCCAACCCGGAAGCCAGCCGTAACCAATGTGTCGGAGGAAACAAGGACATCCCTGCTGGCCAAACCCTCCCTAACCCGGACGACGCTAGGCCAATTGTGCATCGCCCCATGGACCTCCCGGTCGCGGCCGGTTACGACAGAGCCTGGGCACGAATCCAGAGTCTGGTGGCTAACACTGCGATACAGAGCCCTAGACCACTGCACCACCCGGGAGGGCGAAAAGTTTAATTTTTATGAATACACCATCATGTCTGTATTCAACTGTTTGAATAACATGTTAAGCCTTGTCAACTTGAGATGTTGAAATCAAGTGTCCTACCTGATTTCTCAGAATGAGAACGAGTTGCCAGTTGCTTATTGCACATTTAAATAAAACACAGACTAGACAGCTAGGATAACAGTCTTTGGCTAAAACGCTGCCAATGTCGACACGAACTGAGCATTCATTTTCCATCATCAGTGTTTTTTGATACTCTCGTTTTAGTAGTGTCTGCTCTGCGTACAATTTGAGTAGTTGAGCTATAAAAAGTTAGACAAGTTAACTCTGTTACAGTAAAATAATGTCTCCATTTGTTTTGGTGTCCATATGACCGATTTTTGGGGGGACCAAACCTCAAATGCAAATAACGAGTTGAAACCGCTTGTCAGAGAGAAAGATGTGATCTCTCAACTAGTGTGAGAAGCAAGGGGAGGGGCTTGGTGTGTTTGTAAACCATAGAGGAAGAGGCGAAGCGAGAGGTTTCACTTTAGCAAAAAATCTGTCCAAAATAAGGCCAATGCGTTTCTATGGGTTTATTTTGAACCTAAGCTTGTCGCCTGCCTTCCCGCCATTGGGACAACGACTACCGTTGTTAGAGCGGAGATGTGCATCTTGTCATTATATACAGATCTCTGGTGTAAATGAGAAGGTGCACAGGACAGAGGAGTGAAGGAGACGAGCATCTTGTCATTATATACAGACCTCTGGTGTAAATGAGAAGGTGCAGAGGGCAGAGGAGTGAAGGAGATGAGCATCTTGTCATTATATACGGATCTCTGGTATAAATGAGAAGGTGCACAGGACAGAGGAGGGAAGGAGACGAGCATCTTGTCATTATATACAGATCTCTGGTATAAATGAGAAGGTGCACAGGACAGAGGAGTGAAGGAGACAAGCATCTTGTCATTATATACAGATCTCTGGTGTAAATGGGAAGGTGCACAGGACAGAGGAGTGAAGGAGACGAGCATCTTGTCATTATATACAGATCTCTGGTGTAACTGGGAAGGTGCACAGGACAGAGGAGTGAAGGAGACGAGCATCTTGTCATTATATACAGATCTCTGGTGTAAATGAGAAGGTGCACAGGACAGAGGAGTGAAGGAGACGAGACCAAAAAGATCAGAACAAGCGGACATAAACACTTATAAAAACGATACAGTCATTTGGAATATTGCGCAAAAACATAAATTAGAATGAATCTAATTCATTCGGATATCGCCCAGCCCTATTCTGGGAGCTGTTTATTAGACTTCAGTGCAACTTTTGACATTATCAATAATAATCTGCTGTTTAAAAAAAATGTATGTGTTATGGCTTTACATCCTGTGCCATATCGTGGATTCAGAGTTACCTGTCTAAAAGAACACAGAGGGTGGAAGAGAGATGGAGATACTGTAGGAGGAAGAGAGGAAGAGAGATGAGATACTGTAAGAGGAAGGGAGGAAGAGAGATGGAGATACTGTAGGAGGAAGAGAGGAAGAGAGATGGAGATACTATAGGAGGAAGAGAGATGGAGATACTGTAGGAGGAAGAGAGATGGAGATACTGTAGGAGGAAGAGAGATGGAGATAATGTAGGAGGAAGAGAGATGGAGATACTGTAGGAGGAAGAGAGATGGAGATACTGTAGGATGAAGAGAGATGGAGATACTGTAGGAGGAAGAGAGATGGAGATACTGTAGGAGGAAGAGAGATGGAGATACTGTAGGAGGAAGAGAGATGGAGATACTGTAGGATGAAGAGAGATGGAGATACTGTAGGAGGAAGAGAGATGGAGATACTGTAGGAGGAAGAGAGATGGAGATACTGTAGGAGGAAGAGAGGAAGAGAGATGGAGATACTGTAGGAGGAAGAGAGGAAGAGAGATGGAGATACTGTAGGAGGAAGAGAGATGGAGATACTGTAGGAGGAAGAGAGATGGAGATACTGTAGGAGGAAGAGAGGAAGAGAGATGGAGATACTGTAGGAGGAAGAGAGGAAGAGAGATGGAGATACTGTAGGAGGAAGAGAGGAAGAGAGATGGAGATACTGTAGGAGGAAGAGAGGAAGAGAGATGAGATACTGTAGGAGGACGAGAGGAAGAGAGATGGAGATACTGTAGGAGGAAGAGAGGAAGAGAGATGGAGATACTGTAGGAGGACGAGAGGAAGAGAGATGGAGATACTGTAGGAGGAAGAGAGGAAGAGAGATGGAGATACGGTAGGAGGAAGAGATATGGAGATACTGTATGAGGAAGAGAGGAAGAGAGATGGAGATACTGTAGGAGGAAGAGAGATTG